>NC_081409.1:244931834-245250167 GCF_030272615.1 Cryptomeria japonica | reverse complement strand
CTACAAAACCTTTTATTCCACCTTATACATTAGGTTTCAAAGAAATTCATGATCTTATTCCCCCAACTTCCCATTTGCAATATTCTTATAGTTGTGGCTTTAATATAATAACAAAACAAGGTTTTAGAGGACAAAGAATTGGGAAATTTGAACAAGGAATTTGTGTCCCTATAAACCCTCTTACGCAAGCTACTACATAAGGCCTAGGAAGCGAAACTCCTCTCTCTAAGGATGGACTCCTTAGGCTTGAAAATTTTAAGAACTATCTTCAAAAGCAACAAATCAAAAGAGCCTGCAAGAATGTTTCTTCTTCAAAATGTCCTTTTTGCTCATTTCATCAAACCCATGATCATAATGCTAATGATTGCCCTGATTTTTAAAAATTTATTCAAGATGGCATTGACAGTGGCAAAATTAGAATTGCGGATGATTAACCTTCTTCTTCTAATAATTCTCCTCTTCCATATCAAGAAAATGACTTAAAATACATTTATCATCCTGATAGACTAGCTACGAGAATCTATTGGAGATTAAAATATGATAAGAATATTTCCTTTCCTTCTAAAAATCCCAACAAGAATCTTAAGCAAGTGAAAGGTGAGGAATATTGCATTTTTCATGATTCATATTCACATTCTCTTGGGAAATGTCATGCATTTAATAAATTCATTCAAAAGCTACATGATCATGCACGAATTTCTCTTACAATAGATCTAGTTGTCTTCCTTGACATGAACATAGTGCCTTAGCACTTCTTTTCTTCTCATGTTGCTCTTCACCCTATGACATAACTAGCCAGCTTAACTAGGGGCTCATTATCATTTGTGGTGGTATTGTTTCAATTTTAAATACTTTGGGGTAGAAACATGAGGCTCACTTCTTCTTTTTTCCCCATTAATTTATCTTCATGCATTATTCATTATTAGATCTCCTTTCTTGCATAAAGTTATGTGAGCATATAATTGTTCTTTGGTTTTTCTCTTTGCTCGAAGAGGAGCATCTTTAATGAGTAATACACTTCTTCTTCTTCTCTTAATTCTATTGGAAAACTTACCTCTTCTATGGTTTCGATTATTTACAAATATGATATGCCCCTAGCATGGAATGGTCTCCTGTAAAGTACATGACACTTCCTTGAGAGGATTCATTCCATTAGGAGGGCATATCGCTTCCAAATGATTTCCATTAGAATATGTGTAATATTTCTCCTTGTTCTTCTTACTTGGGGGGCAAGGATTTCACTAATTTCTCTTCCTTTTTATCTCATTTATCATTATTTCCTTTAGGGGAAGCATTTTTCATATGTGATTATCATTTCTTACAATGGTACGTTCTTATGACTAATCCCTCTTGAGGAATATGTGATGCTTTTTCTCTTTTCTCTTAGAAGATTACCACTTCTTGAGACATGTATTTTACATATACTAATGTCTTTTCTTGCATATGTTCATGTAAGTTCATTGTGTATTTGCTTATGTTTAATCTCTCTCTAGAAGATTGTGTAAGCTCTTCTTATTGTTCCTACACTTTGGGGGCAATAATCTCTCTTTTTCTTTCTCTAAGGATCCACTCTTTCCTATGTTGGGGATGATGTGAATTTCCTTACTTGATGTCTTTCCTTGTGTGAAATCATTGTTGTTTGCTCAAGGATTCTCTCTTATACAAGAGGTGTAAGTCCTTGACTACAACCTCTTTTACACTTGGTAATGTACATCTATAATAAATTCACCCATCCACATCAGGATAAAAATGAGTCATCCTTTATCAAGAATCCCTTTCACCTAGCAATAGGAGGAAGGATTGCATTCTTGTTCTCTTCTATGCTTTGTTCTAGAAGATGTTATATTTGTCTAAGACAACTCCTCTTGGGGGTAGATGTCTTTTGAACAAAGATCTCTTCTCTTCCAAGGATCTCCTTTACACTTACAACAAGATATCTCTTTTCAACTATCTTACCCTTGCTTGAAGAGTATTCCCTCTCTTGCTTGGATTTATGACATTGTTACATAATGGATATCTTCTTTGTGTTGAAGGAAGGTATCCTTGTTCTACTTTCCTTAAGATATCAACATAAAACTATGTTGACATCTTAAGGGGGGGGCACCCGCACTACTCTTTTTGTACTATATTTCTCTCACACATCATGTCTCTTGTATAGTGGGCTATTCTCGGAACCATAGTATAGCCTCTTAGAGGAAGATGTCATCGCTTTTCCTTTATACAGTGGGTCATTCTCAGAACCAGAGGGCAACCTCTTAGAGCGAGATGTCACCACTTTTCCCTTGTACAGTGGGACATTCTTGAAACCAAAGCACAACCTCTTAGAGCTAGACGTCACCACTTTTTCTTTTATACAGGGTGATTATTCTCAGAACCAGAGCATGGTCTCTTAGAGCGAAATGTCACGCCTTTCTTGAAATTTGTGCTATACATCTTCTACAGGTTGTATCATACTCGAGCATAGACTCCTATGAGGTGCTTCGAACCTCACATGCACACATGCGCACTAGGTTGAGTGTAACTAACGACATTCTCACCTTCCTCCCTTACATGGATCACCTAGACAGACTCTAGGGGCTAGTTTTCCATGTCCCTTTTCTCCATGGATCACTTAATTCTAGGGGTGAGATGTCCATGGTTTCCTCTTGTTCACCCTTCTTCTCACGGATCACCAAAGTGTGTATTCATGTCCTCTCTCTCCTTCCTCTCATGAACCCATAGTTTTACTATAGATGGTTCATGGATGATGTCAACTTTCCGCATTGGTCTTCGTGTTTCAATTAGTTGTTTGATACATTTGTATCGAGGTCTCTTCGGCTAGTTCATGTGTGGTCTTGTGTCTTTATTTTGTCTTTGTCGTGTGTCTTTTGTGCTTCGTCTTGTTTTGGTTGGTCTTGTTCTTTTGGTCTTGTATGCTCTTGCATATGTTTGAGTGAGTTAAGACCCTAAGATTGGGGGTTTTGTTCCTCAAGATTAGCGATGTCTTATACACCTTATGGTATTGCTCTATATCTTTCATCTTTATCTCTCTTTCTTCTACTTTATCGACAGTATTGGCAAGAGCCATACTCCTGCTAAAGTGGGGGCTAAATATAGTGTCCTAAAATTGCAATCCCCACAATTTCGACCATATCTTAAGCCCTCACCTTTGTGACAACATCTTTCTAATTGACTAAGACCCCTCTTTGTGCTTTCATCTTGAGTCTCCTCCTATTGTGGCCCTTATGCTGCCTCAAGACCCTATCCAGGCCCCAAGATAGGGTAGGAAAGGGGCCTGGCGCCCCTATCCCCCCTCTTAGGGTGGCCCTAAGATGGGCCTGTCTGACCCCTTAAGCTTAATTTTCTCTTCAGGGATTGCAATTTTTCTTTGCTGGCCTTCGATGGATGAAAATTAATCCTCTTGGGCATGTATAAAAGGAGATCCAATTCCCTCATTCGATATAAGGACGATATACACAAATAGGCAAAATAAATAAGATATACTAGAGGGTCTTCATCAAGAGTTCAAGTCTTCAAGCATCCACCAAGTTCTCTTCTTCATTCATCCATTGGAACAACATTACAACATTCATTTGCAAGCATGTGTGTGTGTTAGGGTTTTTTCACGTTACATGCCATTTCATACAAACATTTGTGATTACATTCAAGAAGCAAAGCATTCATCATCATCAATTGCAGATCTTCAAGGTATACATTTCCTACATTTACATTTAAGTATTTGCAATTACTTTCTTTCAAGTTTGATTCCTCAATTGGGGTTCGACTGAGGCAAACCCCTATCCACAACCCTTCTTCCCTTTGTTTCTATGTGTAGGTTGCAAGTGCGCAGCTGTAATTGCATGATTGGACTCCATTTACAGAGACGAAAAAAACCCTTTTCGACGCACGATTTTTTCAGAGGACCGTGTGCACTTTCAACATGGTCCTGACGACTTTTCTCCAAATTTGCAGAGCAGATTCGTATCAGTCTGAATACCTCATATCCGAAATTACAACGCGATCTTGAATCGGTAGCTCCTCATTTCATTCATTTTATCTCCCTTTTCTACATAGTCAACAAGTCAACATATCTATTTACAAAAGAGGGCAATTCACTTTCCAACCCTTGCAATCCACTTGGAATTCATATCCTTGTTCCCCTTGGATTTGGATCTAGTCAATTCAAGTCCCTCCTTTGAATTTAAAGTTTCTTCCAAGTGAAAATCATCCTAGTGACACCATCGGAGGGGTGTCAGTGGTCTCAACATCAAGTGTAGTGTTGCCTTGATCTTCTTGATGTCCCTCAATCTGAGTTTCATCCTTCTTACCACCAGAAACACCTTCCTTCTCTTCGGGCTGAAAGGACTTAAATGCATCCTTGTACAATGAATCATTTTGAATGATTTTTCTCTAGATATCCTCTATTTCTTTCCTTACTTCTTCCACCTTCCCAATCATTAGTCTATTCACTTTGTTCTTGCTTCAGAATTCTTTCTTATTAGCCTCCTCAATCACCCTCTTGGCTTCATCATGAGTGATACAGGTACAAAAATTTATTGGCTCTCTCTCCTTCATCTCTTTGTCAGTTTTGCTGGTTGTCAATCTCCTTGCATCAATAAGATTGTATAGATCCTTGGGAATTCTCTTCTTCGGCTCAATTAGTGTTTTGCTAAAATTATGCAAATATAATACAACTGCTTCTTCTACCTTTCTCTCATCAACTTCATTTAGATTTGCATAACACACTCCAATATTCTTCAGATTGCCATCTATAATTATCTCGTCAATCAATTGATCTGTGAATAATGAAGGAACAAATGTAGATTTACCTTGTTTATTATTGGACTCAGGTTGAGTTTTAACCTTCCTTTCTCTCTTAGGTCTTCCTGTAGGGGAAGGATCAAATTTTGCCTTCTTTCTCAGTTGGGCTCCACCAGATTGCAGCTTCCTCACCACTCTGACAAATTCTCCTTTCTTCTTCACCTTTCATGCTTCCTCCTCGAACTTTGTTTCAGAAGCTACTGGAGATACTACAACATAGGTCCTTTTAGGCTTCTCCTTTTGCTTTAACACACCTTTTCTGGATGGGCTAGGTCCTGCAGATTGTGACAGTGGAGCAGGAGCAAACTTGGTCTCCTTAGGTTTGACCTTGGAGGGAACTGGATCAACCTTAGGTTTCTTGGTTTCCTCTTTGGCCTCCTTATGTGCATATCTTTCTCTTGCTTTCTTCACCTCCTCCTGGGTGAATCCCATCTGAGCTGCCACCTCCTCAGCCATCTTAGTAACTTTCCTTTTTTTGGCAAGTGCAGTGAATTGTCTATGCAATTCAAGGTCTTTCTTCTTGAATGTTTTGAATATCCCTTCATCAGGGTCCACTGATTGACTCAGTAAATGTTGAGCATAAGCCTTAAGTGAGATGGAGTCAACTTCATACCCCATGGGCATGATTCATACTATTATGGGTTCCATCGCTTCCATTTGGCATTGATCTTTGTCAACCATGAAGCAAATGCTTTGCTCATACTTTTCAACAATTTCCTTAGGGATCCTCTCTCTGCTTTCCATTGTTGCTTGGAAAGATTTGAAGTATCCCTAGAGAGTGGATATTCTCATTGTTGCATCTCCAATTCCCCATAATCCCTCTTTAATCTCCATTGCCACCGGTCTATCATAGGCCCATTGGACCTTTCCTTTTACATCAGGTATCTCATTCAAAAAGTATAAGGCCAAGCAAATAAGAAAAGTACCATATTTGAAAGTGTGCCTTTTATCCTGCTTAATCTTCTTCAAACTGCTTAACAATTCATTCAGGAGAGCTGAACATAGGTCATACTTTTTGTCTTCTTTCAGCATCTGATATGCAGAGTAAATGGTAGTACTAGAGACAGAGTTGTACCTACTTGACTAGTAAACCTTGTAACTGACCACCATTGATACAAATTTCACATCATTCTTCAGTATATCACTTATGGTCATAGTCATGTTGTCGAACTTGGAACCAGTGGTGGCTATCACTGTATCATTCGACACTTTCCTTAGGCTAGGCACTCCACCAGTTTCAGCTAGGCATGTCATGGCTCATATCGCTTGCTTGTGTTGGCATTTTTTATGATTATGTTGTGATTGTCATTGACGGACACACACTTGCATTGAGATCACTTTTTATATGTATGAGTTAAAGATCAACTGGAATTTGTTCCAACCGGTATGATGTATTATAGTCTTTAGAATTTCGGTGTTTTGCAGAATATGTTTATCGGTCTAAAGCGGTATGTTGACACCAAACGGTTCGAGGATCTCAAGCGGTATGAAGGATCAAAGCGGTAGAACACATATTTCCCAGTCTTCATTTTTGTCAAACCGGCAACGGGTATTTTGTGTAAATCAGTATTTTGTATGAACCGGTAATACTCTGTGATGAGTTACCAACTGACATTTTGTGATAAGTTACCATCCACCGATTGTTTGACGGTGCCGACACTCTGGCAGTGCTTTTTGTGTCATGTTACAAAGTATGTCTAGATTCATTGAACCTAAGAAATTGGATTGTAAACCTATTGGACCGACATGAAATCATATTCCTTTATAAGGACATTATGTCTAGGGTTTTAGGTTGTTGCTAGGGTTTAAGGTGGTTGATGAGTTTATGTAAGTACGATCTTAACTGAGAAGATCGAGTTTGTGAGCTGTAACAGAGTGAGAGTTATTGAAGACTGAAGTAATGCTGAAATGCATTAGCTATGAGCCATAGTGAATCTAATCAAGCAACATGTGCCATTTGCTAGATCATTCACTTGTTGATTACTCACATCTTTGACAAGTTTGAAGCCCTTAACCGGGTAGGCTCAGAGAAGCCTTTGTAAAATCCTCTAACAAGGTGGTTCACATCTGTGGATCTAAAATCCTCTAGCAAGGTAGTCTTTAATCGGACTTATCTCATTACAGAGATTGAGATTCCCAATAGGATTTGTTCTAGTAAAAAACATTGTATGACCTTAACCAGTCTGGTTCCTATTCTGCAGATAGTTACTTGTGAGTTTCATCTCACCGTGGTTTTTCCCATTTGGGTTTCCACGTCAGATATCTTGTGTTATGGTGTTATTGCTCCTGCGGGTGAATGTCTTATTTGCTATTTGGTTTGCATGTGTGTTAACTAGTTTGTTTGTTAAACTATTTTACTGGTTTATCACTAGACTGTTTAATTGTTTAAATACAGTATTTTTCGGTATACTAATTCACCCCCCCCCCCCCCACTCTTAGTATTCATCAATTGGTATCAGAGCCAATCTTTCCATAAGTCTAATCACTTGGAAAGAGATATGGGGGAATACACAGTGAGGGAACTTACTCACCGGCTCACTCAGTCTGAGCAAGCCTATGATGAACTCATGGTAAAATATAAGGCCTCTCAGGCAAAAAGGAGAGAACATGCTGAAAAACTGATGGAGCCATCTGAAAATAGTTCTTCTGATGAAGCGGATATGGAAGCCCTAATTCAAGAAGTAGAAAAGCTGAATGAATCAAACTCCAACCTGAGAAAGGAGTTGGAAGGACCAACTATCCGAATGTGTCAAGAACTTGAGAACTGGAGGAAAGCTGAAGATCTGGTGAAGGACAAAGATCATGAGGTCTCCAAGTTGAAGCAAGAGATCAATGCACTCACTGCTCACCTTCATGAGAGCAGAATGGAAAAAGAAGAAGTACAAGGTGAACTAAACATAGCCATTTCTGAGAATGCAAACTTGATGGAGACAAATGCTGCTATTTCCAAAGAACTCTCTAAGTCAAAGGAAATACTTGCTAAGTTCAACAAGAGTACTGTTAAGCTAGAGCAAAAGCTTGAATCGGCCAAACCGGTAAAGAATACCAATGGACTTGGTTTCTTTGGTCACGAGGAAGGTGAGACCTCAGGTGCAAATGTTGAAGCATCAAAAAAGCAACCGACATTCAAAGGTAAAGGTAAGCAAAAGTTCAAACCTATTTGCTTTAACTGTCTTAAAGAAGGGCATACTGCCAATGTATGTAGGAGCAAAGCCTATAATAATTTTCCTTACTTTATAAACAATGTACCTAGATCCAATGAGTTCAATGGTAATTGTTATGCATGCAACAAGTTTGGGCATAGAGCATCTGAATGCAGGTCTGTTACGAACAACACTGGAAGATATCCTTAGAGGATTCAAGGAGTTGGTCCGGAATCTTTTGTGAATCGGAACCCCAACCGATTTAATACCTATAATTATCAGTCAGGTAGCGATGGCTATCAAGCGACAACCGGATGGAGAGAAAACTGTTGGATTTGCCATGGTCATGGTCACACTGTTGCAACATGCAAAAGGAAGAATGGAAACATGAATAATGGACCTTGGAGAGCACCTGGAATGGTTTGCTATCATTGCAACAAACCAGGTCATTCAGCAAGATTCTACAGAAGTAGAAAGAGTATATCGGATGATATACCAATCACTCCGGAAAGCAAAATTGATGTTGAAACCGTTCAAGCGGATATGAACAAAACCTAGAAGAAGAAACCAGCAATGTTGCTAGAAGAACCAATTTCTGCACCTAGTGTGGAAATCACGGAACCGGCAAACTAAGCATCAGAAAAGCTTAGGGGGAGCAAACGGTGAAATGTTTCGAACCCCCGGTTTACACCGGTAAAAGACCTTAACCGATATGTGATACTTGTCATTTGGTAGAAGACCAGAAATGGTAACAGGCAAATTAGGGTTTACGCCCTAATGGTGGAGCATTTATTATGGTAGGTGAGGAATATGTTTAAAAGGAATTTTCAAATCATTTCTCACTATCATTTTTTTGAGCGAAGAAGTTTTTCAAGTGCAAAGCGAAGAAAAAGTGATTTGTGTTGCAATTCAAACAAATTTTGAAACCCTGAAGAAGATTCAGAAGCAAATATCAAATGGTTAAGACAAGAACTCAAAGCGGTGATTCAGCAATCGACGAAGTGTGAGGCGAAGTGGAATTAGCAAGCTCTAAATTCTCGATTTCCAAAAGGTATTTCTTAAGTTTTCTATTTTATCATGGCTTCCGCATCTCATGCTAGCTCTAGTGCACCTGTCGATTCTATGAACTTCATTCAACGCAAGTCCAAATACAATGCCCTGTCTCAAGTACCTGCTGGTGTAATATTGGAAGAAGGCATTTCTGATTACATAGATTGTAAAATTGAAGACCTAGGGTCTCTTGCAATACATTCTCAACTAGGTCTATTATGTGGGAAGGATAAAAAGATCAAACCGGAGTGTAGCATCTTGGAGAAGAAGAAGCTTCACAATGCGGTTTACTTCCTAGAGGATTTCATAGATGACCACATTCGAATCATTCTAAGCAGAGTTCATGGTGACAAGATGTATCTTGAGAGAACACATGATATCACACTGCAAGCTATTCATGCCGTCACCGGTTTCTGCAACGTCGGTGAAGTGCCAGCCCTGAGGAAGATCATCAAGACCGAAATGACCAAGCTCACCAGTTCAGCAAGGGACTCACAAGGAATGACTGTCAATTCCATCAAGGATGACCTAGTCAAATATGCATGTATGGTAATAGGATACCAGACGTTTCATGCTAGCAAAATTAACTTTGTATTTTTTGCAGCGGTAAATGCCGCTTACCGGATGATCAAGGAAGATGCATTGTTTGATCTGTGCACTGGTATGCAAAGATAGCTTCTGTTGAACCTTAAATCGATCAAATAGGATAATGCATTGAAATTCAAGTTTGGTCAACTATTGGTAGGATTATTCTTCTACTTCCAAGGTTACTTCCCAGGAGTTGGAGATATTCAGTGTTATGCTGACCAACCGGTTACCAAGCAAATCAAAGAAAGCCTGCAAGCAGTTGGAACCGGCTACCCTGAAGTCCTGAACAAGTAATTTGATGAGTTCATAAGCAAGATGAGCCTAAGGATGAGGATATCCAGTGACATTGTCAAGAAATACGAAGAGGACATCTGCTTTACCATCAACATGGATGAATGCATAATGGAGGCCGTTGAGCCAAGACAGGAAGAAGTGGAGCCTATGGGCTATGAGGTAATGTATGATATGTTGGACGGGTATGCCTCTACCCTTATTGCCTCACCTCTTGACCCTAAGAAGAAGAGAACCGACACCTATCTTGACAGGGTGACACCAATTAAAGAACCCTCAGCAAAGAAAGGAAAGGCAGTGCCTTTAGCATCGACATCGGTTACTACAGCTAGCCCTAAAGTGACCAAGCGGTCACCGGCAAAGAAGAAACTGGAAGCGGTACTTGCCAAAGTCTTCGAGAGGAAGAGGAAGACAAAGAGCAATTCACTAGACTTAGAAGAAACTGTGTCTGAAGAAAAGCCTAAGAAGACAAGGCAAACAAGGAAAAAGACAAAGAATGAACCGACATCATCGACACCGGTAAATATTGACATTTCTTCCTACAAACCTTTGACACATTGTCAAAGAACTATTAAAAATATTAGGAGAAAGTTATTGAATGATTTATTAGATCATTTTGATGATTTCAATGATGAAGAAAAGGAAGAAGTTGAACAGGAAAGTATTAAGTATTTGTGTGCTAATGACCGGTCGCCTTCAGAAATTAGATCTGAGACACTAGATTCTTTGTATAAGTCTTTAGACAATAAATGGTGCATTGCCATAGAGAAAGAACAAGAAATAAGGGAGAAAGTTTTTGCTTAACCCTTTCCTGACCTGTCCAATTCTGAGCTATTTGAAGTCATCAATCAAAATAAAGGACTCTTCTTCACTAGAAGGAGAAGACTCTGGTTGTTAGAAGGGAGAATTGATGATGTTGAAAATGACACTTATCTGCATATGACAACTACTGTACACACACACAAAGTGCTTCAAGCCAACAAGAAGGCTGAGAAAGAACCAACAATAACAAAACCGGATGAAGTGTTTGATAATGAAGGAAACCTGGTTACTGAACCTATAGACACTATTGATGTCGATGCTCTAGATGTAGAGGATGTTGCTCAGGGTACACTATCAGAAGTAACAAGACAAGAGAAGCAGGCTGAACAGGTAGAAAAGCAAAAGGAAGCATAGGACAAAAAGGAGGAAGCAAAGAAGCAAGCAAATGAGAAGAAAAAGGAAGAAGATGAGGAGAAATGAAAAGAGGAGGAAAAGAGGAAAGAGGAAGAAGAGAAAAATAAACAAGAAGATGCGAAGAAGAAGAAAGAAGAAGAGGATAAGGAAGAGGAGAAGAGAAAGGAAGCAGAGAAGAATAAGGAAGAGGAAGAAAAGGAAGAGGAGAAGTAGAAGGAAGTGAAGAAGAAGAAAGCAGAGGAGGATAAGGAAGAGGAGAAGAGAAAGGAAGCAGAGAAGAAGAAGGAAGAGGAAGAAAAGGAAGAGGAGAAGCGGAAGGAAGCGAAGAAGAAGAAAGCAGAGGAGGAAAAGGAAGAGGAGCAGCAAAAAGAAGCGAAGAAGAAAAATAAGGAAGAAGAGAAAGTAGAAGCAACAAAAAGCACTCAGATGGAGACTCCAAAGGCAACCGGTAGTCAAGCCAAACCGGCTGACCTCACCAGTCCTATTGACCTCCAGTCTACAAGCGAAATGGAGCTGCTACAGAGCATTAAGGTTGCTCAAGAACGCCTTGAAGTGATAAGGAGGAAAAAAGAGCAAGATGTGATCCAAGTTGCGGTGGACACTCTTACTGATTTGATACCTAGTACAAACCTCCCCAATACTAATTCATCATTGGCACAATTGAAGCTCCTATGCACAGTAGTGAATGATCAGGTGCAGAACCTAGAAGAGGTAGTATAAGCAAATGCCAAGAAAGAGCATCAAAAGGCTTTGAACATTGCCCTGGTGAAAAAGCTAAATGAGCTCTGGTCCGATCCGCAAAAGGCTCAAAAAGATATAAGGAACGCTCTAGATGAGGGGAATCTACTACTTAGTAAGATTTTCCAACCCCATCTCTTCTATGATGATGTGCTTGTACAGAAGCAAAAGCTAAAATCTGACTTGCAGTTATACATGAGCACCTTCAAGCCGCCATATGACTCTTTTACAGCTTATGGGCAAACCGTTCACCGATTTCATATCCAGTCTACAAGAATAGAGCTAGAGATCAACAACTGATCACAAGATTTGCACGAACTACAACTGGTTCTACTCCCACGCCTGCAAATACTTCAGAAATGCTATCTTAATCTGGATGCCTTAACGGTGACTCAAGAGATGAGCACAATAGACACCATGGAAGAATAGGTCTCCCAAATGCAGATAGAGAAAGAAGTGGTTACCTCCCTACTTGAGTCATGGTCCTTATCCATGAAGCAATTTTTACAGGACTTTAATTCAGTTTTTGACAAGCTTTATTCTTTATTGTCATAAACTCTTATTATTTTAATACCAAATGAAAACAGGGGTTGTTCAGCTGTACTTTGTCATTGTTGGCAAAGGGGGAGAAGTATTCTGGTATTTAAAATTTTGATGTATGCTCTGTATATCTTCATGTCTATCTCTGTAAGCAAATAGTTATACATTGTATTGTTTGCAAAAGGGATAGTGTATATGCTTAGGGGGAGTAATTTTGCTCATAGGATGATTTTTGTTGTAAAACACTTAGAAGTCAATTTTTTTTTTTCCTAAGTGTTGCCATCAATGCCAAAGGGGGAGATTGTTGGCATTTTTGATGATTATGTTGTGATTGTCATTGATGAATACACACTTGCATTGAGATCACTTTTTATATGTATGAGTTAAAGCTCAACCGGAATTTGTTCCAACCGGTATGATGTATTATAGTCTTTAGGCTATCAGTGTTTTGCAGAATGTGTTTACCGGTCTAAAGCGGTATGTTGACACCAAGCGGTTCGAGGATCTCAAGCGGTACGAAGGATCAAAGCAGCAGAACACATATTTCCCAGTCTTCATTTTTTTCAAACCGACAACCAGTATTGTGTAAATTGATATTTTGTATGAACCGGTAATACTCTGTGATGAGTTACCAATCGACATTTTGTGATAAGTTACCATCCACCGATTGTTTGACGATGCCGACACTCTGGCGGTGCTTTTTGTGTCGTGTTACCAAGTATGTCTAGATTCATTGAACCTAGGAAATTGGATTGTAAACCTATTGGACCGATATGAAATCAAATTCCTTTATAAGGACATCATTCTAGGGTTTTAGGTTACTACTAGGGTTTAAGGTGGTTGATGAGTTTTTGTAAGTACGATCTTAACTGAGAAGATCAAGTTTGTGAGCTGTAATAGAGTGAGAGTTACTGAAGACTAAAGTAATGTTGAAATGCATTAGCTATGAGCCATAGTGGATCTAATCAAGCAACCTATGCCATTTGCTAGATCATTCACTTGTTGATTACTCACATCTTTGACAAGTTTGAAGCCCTTAACCGGGTAGGCTCAGATAAGCCTTTGTAAAATCCTCTGACAAGGTGGTTCACTTCTGTGGATCTAAAATCCTCTAGCAATGTAGTCTTTAATCAGACTTATCTCCTCATAGAGATTGAGATTCCTAACAGGATCTGTTCTGGTAAAGAACATTGTATGACCTTAACCGGTCTGGTTCCTATTCTACAGATAGTTACTTGTGAGTTTCATCTCACTGTGGTCTTTCCCATTTGGGTTTCCACATCAAATATCTTGTGTTATGGTGTTATTTCTCCTGTGGGTGAATGTCTTATTTGCTATTTGGTTTGCATGTGTGTTAACCAGTTTGTCTGTTAAATTGTTTTACCGGTTTATCACTAGACTATTTAAGTGTTTAAATATAGTGTTTTTCGGTATACTAATTCACCCCCTGTAATATCCCCACTTTAGTAGTGGACCAAGTGTATGTGAGTTAGCCTATCTCTACATGGTCCCGAGGGCTAACGAAGGGTTTAAGGGGATCCTGGAGTGTTTTGGCCTAATCATTTCCAGTTTGGGCCAAAACGGAGTTGATTTACTTAGTTTCAGGCATACTTACTATTTTTAGTAAGTCAGCAAGACACAACGGAGGCTAGTTTTGGTGATTGGATTCGATACTCCTCAGCGAGAGCTTTCCGACGAGCTATCACTCACGCTATTTGGAGTCTGATTGCTAATATATTTTAATGCCTGAAGTGTTATTAAAGTAACATTTAATTTAATTGTAAAATATTAAAGTGTTACTTTAATATTTATTTTATGGGGATGTGTGCAAATCAAAGGGGCACCCAAGGGAGACATAAGTGAATATTTTAATATGTTTTATATTGCATATCTTTTATCCCACATTGCCCAAGTGAGTTGGGTCGACCCTTGGAGAAAGAATAAAAGGAAGCTTTTGTGGCTTCATTCAACATGTTGAATATGAGAAGAAATTGATGTGTGAGTTGCAAATCTGTTCTTGGCATTAGAGGATGTCTATCCTCTCTTGTGACATTCAAGATGCCATTCCCTTAGGGTTTGGCCTTTGGAATCCATTGCTATCAGCTTCATTAATAGGCATATTGGGTGCATCTCCAGCTACACGCAGATTTGGTGTTTTGTTCATACCTTCTCCACTTCTTAACCAATGTTTATGCCATTCTGAAGGGATGATTTTATGAAGATATTGGACTGATTGAAGACTAATTAATATTGTATCAGCATTGTAGCGTAGCACTATTCATGTTACTGTAGCACGACACTATTCATGCTACTGTAGCACGACACTATTCACTTTACTGTAGCATGACACTATTCATGTTACTGTAGCAGCAAGATGGGAAGTCATTGCTGGAATATTATGTCAAAAATGTTGGAGTATTTAGTGAGTTGAAAAATCTGCTATGTATTTGATTTTAATAATTTTGGAAATAATATCATTTCAGTAGTAGTTCAATCTTCATGTTGCACATTATTGTAATTTCCTTCTAGTTCATGTTATATGATTTCAAATCTATGCAAAGACTTAAAAAGAAACAAACATTTCATTTCTAAAGCCATTATATGTTTAAACATTAAACGGAGAAATAAGGAGTTGAATGCAAACTATTTGACTAAATTCCTATCAGCAATTGGTTTAGTTTTTGGGCATTCTAGGGTGCCCATTACAATGGTATCAGAGCTTGTTTTTCCTGCCATCCTGTGAGGGTTTCATGCGTCCAGCACATCAGTATTACTTGAGGAGAAATAGGTCAAACACAAACCTACAGAATTCACCAGAGATTGAAGAGGAGGGTGACCCTTTTTTAGCACTAGCCATGGGTGACAGAGATGGGGAAAGGGGAGAATCTAGCACTAGGAAGATGCTCAGTGATCTTGCTAGGGGTCAGAGGGAGCTCCAGGCTACATTGCAGCAGATGGCTATAGCATTTACACAACATTTGATGAGAGCAGATCAAGGCAATAATGCCAACCGAGGTAATAATGGCAACCAAGGTAATAATGGTGACCGAGGTAATAATACCAATTAGGGTAATAATGCTAATCAGGGAGGTGGACAGGGTAATGGAGGTAATGGAGATGCATCGGTTAACAGGGGAATTGGGACATATGCTAGAGCAGGTTCTTCTACTACGAGAGCACTCATGCCATAATTTCCTCCGAGATAGAATGACCAGAATAATGTCGGTCCTACACAACAAGAGATTCAAGATATGATTATGGATGATTGGAGGGACTCTAGCCTTGAGTTACAGGCTGAGATGACATTCAGGGAATATATGGATGTTATACTCAAGAATATGCCCATGAGAGGAAACTGACAACAAAATTATGAGATGAGGAAGAAGTTGGGAAAGTTGTCTATTCCATACTATGATGGTATAGGGAAGGCTTCAGCACGGACATGGGTCCAAAAATTAGATACTTATTTCTAGCTTAATCCCATGCTTGAGGAGGATGCGATTAAGTATGTTGCATTGCACTTGGATGGGAGTGCACGCGAGTGGTGGCACCATGGTATGGTCACATTGGGCCATAATCAGATAGACACATACGCAGACTTCACTGAGAGGTTGATTGACAGGTTTGATACAAAGGATCCAGAACTCCATTTCAAGGAGTTAGCTCAGTTGAGATAGTGGGGTCCTATCGACAGTTACATCTCAGATTTCTAGAGACTATCAGTGTTGGTTATAGACATTTCGGAGAGGAGGTTGATTGTACTATTTATGGATGGATTGTCAAAGCCTCTTCGTGGTTGGGTGAAGGGACGTGATCCCCTCACATTGCAGGATGCCATTCAGAAGGCAAGAGATCTTGTACCTTCCACTTCTAGGAGTAAGTTCACTCCTAAGGATCCACACTTCAAGAAGGATAAGGATAATAAACCTTTACATAGGGATTCTTAGCCTCAAAAAAAAGAATCAAAGAGGTTAGACAATGAGACACTAAATGAGTTGAGGCGGAAAAAACTATGTTTTCAGTGTAGGGAACTATGGGATTTATCTCACAAGTGTCCTTTGAAGGCTAAGGCCAACCAGATGGAGTACTTCTCTGCTGAGGAGCCACAGTTAGAGGATAAGGAGTAGCAGTCAGAGTCTGATGGTGAGAGCAATGCCACTGAGGAGGGTTTAGGGAATGAGAAGTCCCTAGCTAGATTGACAGGTGCTCAAAAGGCAATTACTTTTAAGGTGCGTGGCACCATATAGGGATAGAAGGTGGTTGCTTTGTTGGACACTGGAGCCACACGTAATTTTATAGATTCACAGTTAGTGGCTAGGAGAGGGTGGCAAACTGAAGAACATTCAGGATTCTGAGTCATGGTAGCTAGTGGTCACAAGTTACTATGCACACAAAAGATTACAAATATTTGCATCAAATTGGGAGATGGTTATGAGCTTCAGGATGAGTTCTATGTTGTGGACATGGGTGATTATGACGTTATCTTAGGGATGACTTGGATGGCATTGTTGAGAGAGTTTACTCTCAACATGGAGAGAGTAGAGATGAGGTTCCAGCATGAGGGCATGACCGTGGTACTCAAAGGATTATCAGATGGTAGTTGTAGGGTAGTTTCTTTGAGGAGGATGGAGAGGTTATTCAGACATTATGATGTTGAGTGGGCAACGTTGTTCTTGATTATGCTAGCATCACCAGAGCCATAGGTTAAGAGTCATTCGCCTGATATGCAGGACATCCTTGATAGACATGCCAAGGTATTTGGCAGTATTCCACATGGCGTTCCTCCAAATAGGGGGATAGAGCATGTCATTGAGTTAGAAGAGGGAGCTAAGCCCATTGTGATCATGCCCTATTGTCATCCAAAAAAAAACAAGGATGAGATAGAGAAAACCATCAAGGAGTTGTTGGAGATGGGGCACATTAGGCCAAGCAAAAGCCCTTTTGCTTCAGCAATTGTTTTGGTTAAGAAGAAGGATGGAACAATGCGCATGTGCATTGACTACAGGGCCTTGAACAAGAAAACCATTAAGAACAGTTACCCCATTCCAAGGATAGATGAGCTGATAGATGAGCTACATGGGGCATGCTTCTTCACAAAGATAGATTTGAGATCAGGGTATCATTAGATTAGTATGAGGGTAGAGGACATTGAGAAGACAACTTTTCGGTGTCACTATGGTCATTTCGAGTTTCTAGTTATGCCATTTGGGCTAACCAATGCTCCTGCTACTTTTCAGAGTTGCATGATGAGGTGTTCAAGGGGCATTTGAGGAGGTTCATTTTGATTTTCTTTGACAATATTTTGGTCTTTAGCAAGACATGGGAGGAGCATTTGCAGCATCTTGAGGAGGTGCTATCTATCTTGGAGAGAGAGTCACTGTTTGCCAAGGAGTCTAAGTGTGAGTTCGGGATGACAGAGCTTTTGTACCTTGGTCATATTATCGGTGCAAAGGGAGTTCAGATGGATCCTAAAAAGATTAGAGCTATTGTTGATTGGCCCACGCCTACGAACCTTACTCAGCTTAAGGGGTTCTTTGGCTTATGTGGTTTTTATAGGAGGTTTGTTAAGGGGTTTTCTCAGACAGCTGCTCCTTTGATAAATCTTACTAAGAAGGGGGCCTTCATGTGGATAGGGGCAACACAGAGGTGTTTTGAGCATTTCAAGCAGGTGATGTCTTCATGTCCAGTCCTAGCTCTACCAGACTTCACGAAGCCCTTTGAGCTTCATTGTGATGCATCAGGTGATGGGATTGGAGCAGTATTGATGCAGGAGAAGCACCCCATCGCTTTTGAGAGTAGGAAGCTCCGAGGTGTGGAGAGGAGCTATTCTATTTATGATCGTGAGATGTTGGCCATGATGCATGCCTTGGCCAAATTTTGATCCTACTTGGTTGGAGGGAATTTTGTGATTAAGACGGATCACAACAGCATAAAGTATTTCATGAGCCAACGAGAATTGAATGACAGGCAACAGAAGTGGGTCACTAAATTGTAGGCTTATGACTTTGACATTGAGTTTGTCAAATGGAAGAAGAATGTAGTAGCTGATGCCTTATCCAGAAGACCTCACATTTGTGCTCTTGCAGAGATTACAGGAGATTGGAAGGATAAGATTATAGCAGAGTATGTCGGAGATACTTGGGCTTCTGATTTGATTTCAGGTACTATACAGGATGATCGCTATGAGGTGATAGATGGATTGATAAGATTTTAGGACAAGGTTTATTTGATTCCGTCATCACAGTTAAGAGAGGCGACACTGAGGGTATTTCATGATGCGTCTACAGCTGGGCATCCAGGGGTCTTCAAGACCTACAAGCAGGATCCGAGATTCTATGGTCCCTACAGGGTGATTCACAGAGTGGGTGAAGTCACCTGTGAGCTTGAGCTTCCAGAGGGCAGTCGGGTACACAATGTATTTCATGTGTCTAGGCTTAAGAAAGCCATTGGTCAGAGTGTAGTACCTTCTGTAGATTTACCCCCTTTGGATGAGGAGGGGAAGCTCGTGTTAGTACCTGAGGCTATTCTAGGCACCAGAGAGAGGAAACTCAGAAAGAAGATAGTGAAGGAGTATTTGGTCAGATGGAGAGACCTGCTGGAGGAAGATGCTACATGGGAGAATGAGCATGTGATACAGCAGGCTGGACTGAGATTGCTTGAGGACAAGAAATTTCAAGGGGGGTGGACTATAATGTCCCCACTTTACCAGTTGACCAAGTGTATGTGCATTAGCCTGTCTCTACATGGTCCCGAGGGCTAACGAAGGGTTTAAGGGGATCCTGGAGTGTTTTGGCCTAGTCATTTCCAGTTTGGGCCAAAACGGAGTTGATTTACTTAGTTTCAGGCATACTTACTATTTTTAGTAAGTCAGCAAGACACAATGGAGGCTAGTTTTGGTGATTGGATTCGATACTCCTCGGCAAGAGCTTTCCGACGAGTTATCACTTGTGCTATTCAGAGTCCGATTGCTAATATATTTTAATGCCTGAAGTGTTATTAAAGTAACATTTAATTTAATTGTAAAATATTAAAGTGTTACTTTAATATTTATTTTATGGGGATGTGTGCAAATCAAAGGGGCACCCAAGGGAGACATAAGTGAATATTTTAATATGTTTAATATTGCACATCTTTTATCCCACATTGCTCAAGTGAGTTGGGTCGACCCTTGGAGAAAGAATAAAAGGAAGCTTTTGTGGCTTCATTCAACATGTTGAATATGAGAAGAAATTGATGTGTGAGTTGCAGATCTGTTCTTGGCATTAGAGGATGTCTATCCTCTCTTGTGACATTCTAGACGTCATTCCCTTGGGGTTTGGCCTTTGGAATCCATTGCTATCAACTTCATTAACAGGCAGATTGGGTGCATCTCCAGCTACACGCAGATTTGGTGTTTTGCTCATACCTTCTCTACTTCTTGACCAATGCTTATGCCATTCTGAAGGGATGATTTTATGAAGATATTGGACTGATTGAAGACTAATTAATACTGTAGCAGCACTGTAGCGCAACACTATTCACGTTACTGTAGCACGACACTATTCACACTACTGTAGCACGACAGTATTCATGTTATTGTAGCACGACACTATTCATGTTCCTGTAGCAGCAAGATGGGAAGTCATTGTTGGAATATTATGTCAAAATGTTGGAGTATTTAGTGAGTTGAAAGATCTGCTATGTAGTTGATTTTAATAATTCTGGAAATAATATCATTTCAGCAGTAGTTCAATCTTCATGTTGCACATTATTGTAATTTCCTTCTAGTTCATGTTATATGATTTCAAATCTATGCAAAGACTTAAAAACAAACAAACATTTCATTTCCGAAGCCATAAGAGGTTTAAACATTAAACGGAGAAATAAGGAGTTGGATGCAAACTGTTTGACTAAATTCCTATCAGTAGTTGGTTTAGTTTTTGGGCATTCTAGGGTGCCCATTACACCCCCCCCTTAGTATTCATCAGCTTGGTGATCTCGTGCGGCCTATCAAGCCAGATGAATTCATCATGAACATGGCTAAGAATTTAATAGATCCATTCTACTTCATGAACAACGAAAAATGAATGAACTGCGAAAAGCTCTTGTCCTGAAGAACATTGTATTCGGGTTTGAGATTTCCCAAACCGTCCGCCAAGTGAGTGTTGTATAGGTCTAGCATATCTGCGTTTCCAAGCTCCTCGAGATAACAGTGGATGTAAGCCCTGATATCTTCATTGTGGAGAACATTGTAGGGTACCGATGAGAATGCACCTTCCGAATCATCTTCAACAGACTTGAAAGGGTGTTTCTTGAAAACAGGTTTGGCCCTATCCTTAATCTTGACCACCAAAGGGGTAGCAACACCAGAAGTGGAAGCCATTTCAAATGCTAGGGTTTGTGAAAACTAAAATTCTGAACAGATAAATACCTTGATTCGCAACCGAGCGCTGAAATTCACTTTAGAATTGTTGAAATCGCCAAATCACTTCGCTCTCTTCACTGCACTATTCGCTTGATCAGATTGTGACAAATGGAACTTTGAAATGCATTTTTATCTTTCGAAAACCTAATTTTCCACTACAATAAATGTTGCAACCGGTTACCATTATTTTCACAAAGTCGCCTACCAGAGCATCAAATCCTTTATGAAATTTTTGGATAACATCTGCACATATGATTTAGTCCTTCTGCAATCTTTCAAAATCAATTGTAGACCACCGAAGAGGGGGTTCTTATAATTTGCATGAAAAATATCCCCCTAAGGCATAAAGCCCTAGTACTGGATGAAGATCCTGCATCGGATTCGGGTGCAAATCCATTTTCTATTTTAGATTCATCTTTTCTAATCCACATCTTCTCATGTTTGTCTCTGATTTCTTCTACCTTCACTTTTCCTTTCTCATTTGATTTGTTCTTGTCTTTCGGAGCATTGTTCTTGCTTCTGTAGTACTTTGCAATGCGATCGATTTTGTTGCATGCACGCCAAACAACATTATTCTGCATAGGTCTGAAGTTCATCTTATTTGATCTCATCCTGCACTGGTTAGAAATATGTCCAAACATCCCACAATTATAGCATCTTTTGTTCTGGAAGTTATTCATTACTACTCTACACATATTTGACTTGTGACCAAAATTATTGCATCTAAAGCACAAACCAGTAAAGGTAGGAACATTATTCATGTTGTTCATTCCATTATTCATCCTACTCCTACATTGATTTGCCATATGACCGAATGTATTGTAAGTAAAACATCTACCATTGAATTTATGAGCATTAGGTTGTCTTACCGGAGGATTCTTGCTCTTCTTCTGACCAGATTTTGCATTGACTTGTCCAAATCCAAAGGATTCACCTTTCTTAAATCCAAGTCCTCGCATGTCCTTTCCATGTCTCTGACTCTCCAGCATCTCATCAAGCTTTGTTGAGCTAGCTTTAAATTTGTCTTTGTATTTATTAGCAGTAGCAAGTTCATCCCTTAAGGTAGCAATCTGCCTTTCGAGCTCTTGACCATTATTCCTTGTCTATGTCAACTCAAGCTTCAACTGATCATTCTCATAGGTAAGCTTTAAGCATTTATCTGCTCTTTCCTTCAATTATTGTGCCATATTCTCTTCATTCTTCTTCCGGTCCTCAATCTCCTTAGTCAGCCTCATCACAATGGATTGCATCTCATTCTTCAAGTCAGCATTTTCTCTCTCAATCTTGTAAACTTCATTAGCTTTACCCTGGTATTCCATGATTTGATCTTCTTTCTCCTTCATCTTGTCCATAAATTTCTTCCTCTTGTCTCTTGAAGTGTTCGCTTGATCCTTCAAGTCATTGATGAAATTATCAACATCATTCAGGTTTTTCTTCAAGGTATAGATCTCATTTCTAGCTACATCAAGATCCTCAAGTGCCACACTGAGTTGTCTCTGAAAACCAGAATCCATTGAATCAATCTCTCAGACCTTCCTCAAGCAGTTAAGCTTCCTCAGAGGACCTAGGCTCTGATACCAATTGTTGGAATCAAGGATCATTGAGAGGGGGGGTGAATCAGTGATCTACAAGTTATCAAATTTTCAAACTTAAACCAATGGAAGCAAATACTTGAAACTGAAATGCAAAAACATAAAACAAACAACCACTAGATCATAACACTGGGTTTTTTTATGTGGAAACCAAAATGGGAAAAACCGCGGTGGGATTTGAACCCACAATATAATCCATTATGGCCAATAGCAAAACAATATTACAAAATGGGAATGCACAGGGATTCAGGCACACTGCCTAGAGGTCACTACTCAATTACAATAACCCAAAAGGCTACAACCCTCAGGGAAGGCTCACTGCCTTACAAGATAGTTATGGTGATGAATTTTAGTGAATGAAATCTGAAGTAGCATCTACAATGCCTGGATGAGTTCCGATTGAATGCTAAATATACTGACTGGATCACTTTTGTTGTTCTGCCTTGTTCTTTGTCTTAGTCAGCTACCAGATCAAGAATGCGCACATGAAACTATACCAAAATGGATTCTCGATCACCTCTCACTCACATATAATCACATCCATTCACCAAAAAGATCATCCACACCAAACTTATATACCGACAACCACAAAATAGGTCATTTGTCATGTCGGCCTGCTAGTGTAACGTGTAGTCTCATGTCGGCTTGACCAAATCACCAAAGATAAATGGGGATCACTAAAACAATAATAAAATGATGTTTCTAAGTCGACCCAATCATCCCAAACACGATTCAATGCACCAAAATCACCAGAAAGATTTCGAACCCAAAAATGCTCTGTTCTTCTTGAAATACCGGTTAATCATCTACTAGTTAACACCCGCTTTCGGATACGAAGAATTATGATCACCAGATTGAATCTCCATGAAGAGTTGCCATCAATGAAAACCCTAAACAAATAATCAGCTACCCGAAACCACCAGAAACCACCAGATGAGTGTCAATTGCCAACACTTGATTCAAAGATTCTATTTTAGTCATGTTTGTATCCATGTAAGTGGATGCATAGTTGGTTTTAAGCTATCACTTGTCCATTGAGATATTTGTTGCAAAAATAATATCATTTTCTAAATGACCTATGAATTGACATCATGTACTACAC
Source organism: Cryptomeria japonica (assembly GCF_030272615.1). Taxonomy (NCBI): domain Eukaryota; kingdom Viridiplantae; phylum Streptophyta; class Pinopsida; order Cupressales; family Cupressaceae; genus Cryptomeria; species Cryptomeria japonica. The sequence continues at coordinate 245,226,743 of NC_081409.1, read as the reverse complement.
AAATGCATACAAAAAATAGACCAATTCTTTTTCCAATTGAACTTTTAGACCTCTTTGACGTACCCATTGCACACCAAGGTGTAATTGCTAGTAAATAATCCTATTGCCATATTGATTAATCTATCATTTCCATAATATGCTCATTCCATTCAAATTTAACGCAATGCAAGACTCAAATCAACCAAAACTAAATAAATCAAAGTTCAATATGTGGTGATAAAAGAGGCGACATTTAAAAGAAGAGTTGTGATACAGCTAGAGTCCCCGCCTTATCCCAAAAAAATGAGATTTGTTCTATGTTTGTGTTGAAAAATGTCAAGTTGAGCATTGAACATCTAATATATTGTATGTATAAACTATCTAAGGTTATTTGGAATAAAGAATCAAATATAGAAAAAGGAATTTGAATCTCACATGTGCATTAACATTAAAATGTTATATTAGCACAAAATCTAGGTGAACTAAAACTTGTATATATATTTTCTAGATAGATATCATATTGACCAAACAAATAATAAAATTAGAATGCACAAATTACACACAAGTAAAAATTAAAATTCATACTTGTATAATATTGGCTGTTGGTTTAATTTTATGTATTATTATATTCAATAGTATTAAAGGGTAGAATGTAGTGATAGGAAGAGGCGACATATGAAATAATACAAATACAAAACAAATAAAATAGATATTTTTTATTAATTATCAAATTAAAAATATAATATTAATATAATCAAAATTATACATAATTAAAAAATTGAATTCAAACTATACATTTTTTTGCTCAATTTTATTAAACGAATATTACAAATAGAATGCATCATTTACACATAAATAACAAATCAAAATTAAACTATACAAATTTACTAAACAAATAATAAAAATAAAATGAATATCATAAAACTAATAATAAAACTTATGACTTCTTTTTACTTTCAAAATGTCTTCTATGATATTATAAACTGATTTAGTAGTTAATGTGCTCTCTTTTTTTTTGATAAACTAAATATAAATAATAAATATAATCAAGCAAATATTTATGCGTCTCTTAATGTATGAAAGACAGAGACATATAAATGTTCGCAGATTTTTAATTTACGCTTTTCTTCATTTAATGTGCTCATTTATTAGCAAGAATTGGTAGCATTAATGGGCTCGACAATTGTGCAAGAAGAAAAAATAATAATGAGTGTAGGACAATATTTAGAAAAGTTTAGAGCTAATTGTTCATTGGTTGGAAGATTTTTTTTTTCAAAATTTTAATTGAAAAGAACCCTAGCAAAATTAAGAGTGACCAATCAGAAAAAAGGAAATTTTAGAAAACAAAAACAAAAGTGTTTCTAGGAACATATAGCTATCACAAGTTGTTGTGCTGATTCATCTAGCTAACTATATTTCAATAATCTGATAAATCAATACCACATGATTTCATTTCAAAAGCAATAGATATATCACAATAACTAGACTATATACAAACATGAACATCAATAATGCTTACTGCTAAATGTTAAGGATTTTTTTACAGTAACTTCCAAAACACGGTTGCTAAGATTAAAAACATAAGCAAATAGGTTATACACATGAACATAGCATTTATCTTTAAAATCAAAATCAATGATGTAATTTTTAAACAGTACCATAATATTTGAATAATCTCATAAATCAATATCACATGGTTTCATTTCAAAAACAATAGAAAAATCACAATAAAAATTTAATTAGACTTAATCACCGCTAAGAAATTACTATTGCAATCAATCAAAATACAATTTGAAACTGGTTAATCTAGCAGAGAATTACCATTAATTCTCTGCATGTTTTTTATATCGGTGAGCAATCGATATTAATAGGAATGAAAATATTTGACATAAAGACTTATTAATGATTTGTTTGGTCTACAAGTTGTTTGCTTTAGTGATCTACTAGATGATGATAACGATGCACTTAGATAAACAGCTTCTTAGAGTGTATCATGCATTGGAATATTCATCAGAAAACAAAAGATTAATTCAGCTCAATAGAGATCTTTGTAATTAGCATTGTGCTAGTTGAAATGAAGTCAATGCAAATAAATAGGTATTAGGAAATGAGAATTGTAAATTCAATTAAATGCCAATTCCTTGAAGTTGTCAAAAGCGTTCAGCTGGACAAAGATGCCAGTGCTCATGTTGTGAAATTACCAACTAGAGTAATATCAATGCATGTTTAACTCTAATATTCTACATCCTATCATTGTAACTTTTGAAATTCAAGAAAGCAATGAAACAACTTGAAATAACAACTTTTGTTTTCAAAAACTGGGTATTTTGAAATTTGTTTTTGGAAACTGTGAGATAATGGGAAGGGTTGTAATGATTTTAAAGGATGTAGAAAGCATGGCACACCTGTTTCTGAGATCCTTGTTGCAAGCTACCACTGTCCACTGAATAGTACAAACGTTCAAACCCACCATGTAGGTTTATCTTATCTGCACAAGCCATCAAGGATACAAGCTCAAATTAGCGTATACAATATTAGACTTTGAACTTTATCTTCTTTGTAATTAAATTCTTATGTGGTTGATTAAAAACCTGAACAATGCCTCTGTTGTTCTTGAATTACTGTCAGAGAGTATCAAATCAAAAACAACCCATACTTTGACTAACTATGAATTATGATCGGCAATCTGTACAAGAAATCTCATGTAGATTATTTCAAACGTATTATAGATAATTCTATTCAAAATCAAAATAGGGATTTTGTGTTGTTTTTGGGTTGATTCTCAACATTCAAAATTCTGATTCAATCTTTATTCTAGCTGGTGCGACAATTATTTTTCAACATACTCTGCTAGTTCATACAAAAAACATGTTAAAAGTAGATTCATTAATCATATTGCACTTCACTAAATAACCTAAACTTTTCCACATTAAATTATAATCTGCTCTATGGATAATAAGTAATAACAGCCTAATCCCTTTACATGATTTGAAGTTTGGTAGATGGAACGTGCCATCACCCTCACTAACTGTGCTCTATCAATCAAACTATGCATTCTTTGATTTGTGTGCATCATTTTAGATATAAGTGGAATTCAAATGTTTGAGAATGATAACCACATATGTTGCATGATTTCTTAAGTTCTAAAGCAAGATTTTATGCTTTAAATTGTGTAAGACAATTATGACTGTAAGGTGTAGAGCAACCATTCAAAAAAATGAAGTATTTAGCAAAACTATTTTTTTATCAGCATCATCATGATATGCTCAACAAATAGCCAAGGTTGACAAAGACTAAAATGCAGAGATTGTTGCCTTGCAATGACGAAGGATATAGCTAAAATAACTAGATAATTGAAATAGGGATTCTATAATCTTTTCATATAATTCTACATTTCCTTTTGCTAATACTTAATGCAGTAGCTAAACAATTACCATATGTATTGCTCTTTTGTTATGTTAAAACAGATACATGAGTTCGTTGTATACATGAGCATTACTTTAATAATATTTTGTCTTGTATTCAGTTTGTGTCAAGGGGTATAAGCTATAATCCAATCATTAAACATAAAAAATGATTATTTCTCTTCAAAAAGGCCTTGGAGCTTGATTAAAGGTAGCATTCAAGTTTGGGCATGTTTTAATTGTCTGTGAATATGAAACAGTAACCAGAAAAAAAAAGTGATTATACAAATGCTCGGTGATAGCCATGCAAATAGATGATTTTGTTTGTCTTTGTGCTAATCGCATAAATGGAAAGTGCTTGAAACTAAACTCATATGAGGAAATGGAAAAGCTCTACAAACGCTTTACTATGAAATCCAATATATTAATACAGACATAAATTAAAACAAGTAGATCAGTCACCATACCTATAGCCAAAGATATCGAATCAAAACTCTTGCTCAAGCCACAGTCTTGTATATTGTTGTGCACTTGCCATGTACCTAAACACATTTTAGCAGAGACAAGGGATAGAATGGTAAATTTGAGCTAAAAGATCAAATGCAGGGCTAAACTTGAGAACAAAGATCTAAGCGATTATAATTTGCGTATACTCGTAATTAGGAATGAACTTGAGATGAAAGTTGAATGCGGTAACACTTTACACATAATCGTTAATATCTGTGGTGATATTGATATTATTAAAATTCGAGAAATTTAATGAACTATGAAAATGCCGAATGCAATTAATTATATTCCAGTGAAATTTATGGAGATAATAATGTTAAAGCGGATTTGCTCAGAAGGATTGACTCTCTAAGAATTTATAAAGAGATGTCAAAATGCAGGGGAAATATATCCAAATTGTAATATGATTCAACTACCTCCAAACTGTATAATTACAGTCAAATGGAGCAAAAAATATGATTCAAACGCTGAAAGCTGTTAACCTTTTCCTTGAAATCGGCACAATGCAGGGGTAAATTTAAGCAAAAAGCTCAGTGCAAGCAAATCTTGTACAATGCAACATTAACCATGTATGAAATCCACCGCATTTCAGATCTAGCAAAAAAAAAACTATTTTACAAAGTGGCCGAAAAAATTGCAACTGCCATGAAATGCAATGGTTGTAACGTACACACAAATTTGGTTTGAGTTTTTTTGTTGCGGGTGCACAAACAGCGTCGAAGGTGAAACCCCTACTAGAGACATGGAAATAAGAATGGAATATTGATGTTATGGAGATTCCTATCTACATTTGCAAAAATGAGTCCCGAGCTTTAAACCATTAAATGCACACCAATGGAAGGGCCAACTTGGATAAGAGTATACAATTTCCCCTACGAATATTGGATAAGTGAATGACTGACTTGGTGGGAGGATGGTTTGCCCCTCGAAATTGTTTGTTGGGATCAAAGAGTAGCTCGGGGGTAAACAAGATGCAGCCCGTAGTGGTGTGCTGACTTAAATAGGTCCTCTAAATTGCGGCTTTCAAAATTCGTGAAGAACCCTAATGCAAGCGGACAGCGAAATTGTCTGATCAAATGTTGATTTGCTGGATAAATAATTTCCTATGCATTACAGAAACCCCCAAATTCCTTCCATAGTTGCAGCAAATTTTGTGAGCAATGGAATATTATGCATTCACACAAAGGTATTGGAAAGAGATTTGTAACCATTTCCTTTGTACATTATAAATTATTCATATAACTCTTTTATACACACGCCATATCCAGAGTTTTAGAAATGCTACTACTTCTAGAAAAATAACAAATTTAAAAAATTATCAATAATTTATACTTCACTTTTCTTAACCCATTACAATTCCTCAAAAATGATATAGATAAGATAGGGTACGAAAACATAGTATTCCCAGCTACATTTGGCAAATGAAGCAGAGAATGGTACATATAGGTGTTTGTGAGTTAAAATCAGAATTTGTGTGTTTTAAAAAATAAAAAATAATTCTGAATCATAGATTTATGGACAAAGTAACAATACAAAATACCTCTAGCTCAAGCCTATGCACTGTGACAGATGTGGAGCAGACAAAGCTCATGCTTAAAACATAACTATACTATAGATGACGAGAAATATCTATTGACATGGGAGTCGCTGCAATAACAAAATTGCAACCATGTTCTTGCAGATAATATGAATGAACCATGGTCTTCACACTGCTTTCACAGTTTGGTCTAATGGATATCAATATTTCACGGAGAAAGCTTCCCTTAGAAAATCTAGAAAGCCCTGGAAAAAAATTACAACCTTGGAAAACACTTTCAGAATGGTCTAGAACTTTTTTTCAATAATAAGCACCAAAACATTAGAAAGCTTTAATAAAAATTTTTTACTCCCCACTTTTTTGATTGGTCATCATACCTTTTTTCTTCAAATTTATAAATAAAACAAATTAAAACCCCAGCAAAAATATAATGCACCAATCAGAAAAAGGTTAAAAACTTAAAAAAAAAAAATACTTTTAAAAAATAAATTCCTCCAAACTATAGTAAATGAGATTAAATTTTTTTTGGCACAGCTTTCAAGAATGAAGTAATTGTAAAATAGTTGACTGAAAACATTAGTCTCCTGCCTAAATAGGCAAGGACTAACAAAATCTAAAGAAATAGTTTTTAACCCAACTACAAGTTATTTAACCTATCTGTTGAAGAAAAAGGAAATTAATTTACCGGCACCATGTTCGGAGAAAAGAGCGCCTGTTTGCTAAACAGAGCAGTCGAAGAATGAACGAACGACGATGATGACGAGAGAGGCCTTTGACAGCACTGGCCGCCAACAAATCATGGAACAGTTGCACGTTGTTTAAGCAGTGTTAAGGTTATGTCTGAAATGAAGGGATTTTTATGCTTATCTCAGGTATTTTAAAAAATTTATCTCATCTCTTTTTCGTGGTCAAAAAGGTTGTCTTCTTTCAAGCAGAGCTAATGCATATTGGAAATTCATTTTAATCCCTTTTCTCGCAAAATTTCAGTGGTAGTGCTCCTAAAAAATTGCAGTGGAGGAGAGATGGAGTGGAAGGAGTGGCCAAAACTGGAGTGGTCAAAAGACCAAATAATCTCCGTGAAAAAATAATTCCATTTGCCCTCTATAAAAACCGCTCTATAACAGCTAAAAGGTTTTTATCTAATCATTGTTAAGATAAATAATTTTTATATGTCATGAACTTAAAAAATATACAACTACACTTTAAGATAAGAAAATAAATTTTACAAACAAAAATTATTGGAATATAATTGATTGTAAATGACTTGTTTTAATAGCTAGTTAAGCATTGAAAAAAAAACATTACAATAGTATTGTGTAACGACAAGTACTAATTAGAGAGCATCTTTTTAGTTAAAAAATGAAAAAGGTAAAATAGAGATGTTATTTTAGTTTGTTAGTATTCGCGAGATTGGCAAGTACAATTACAATTGATTGAATATTTTTGTTTTAAATTAAATAAAATTTGTTTGAATCAATTATAATTTAATTTTTTAACATCCATAGACATTTTATAATTAGAGGTATGCACCTAAGTCATTCCATGTTTCTATTTTTTTTTTTTTAACATGCATAAACGTTTTATAATTATAGGTATGCACCTCAGTCATTTCATGTTCATAAAAACATGTCAGTGAATCTCGTTATTATCATGGGGAGAGGACCTAGCAGTTGAGCACCCTAACTTTACGCTTCTCAAAATCTTACATGGAAATTTTTAATCCAATTTTTTATAGCAACTTATTTGGCAAGTCCCTTGCTTATAACAAAGGTTTCAAGGTCTCAAATGTGATGCCGCATAAGCATGCTTTTTGTCAAGGTGTCCTATAGAGTCCAAAAAAAAGTGAGACCAATAGTCATGCATAAGAAGCCTTTATGCGTGTGTAGTTGATGTGACATCACATGATTGGTTGCTTTTTACAACTAGGGTACATTTCATTCAATTATGAGTATTAAAGCCGCAACTATTGGTGCAATGTTGTCAAAAAAAAACTTGGACATTAATCTACAAGTATGGATATTAAATCAACAACTACTATCACAACAATCGAAACGTGCTCAACACCCTTAAAAATATAAAAAAACCTACCACCATTGTCAAATCCATAGATCGTGAAATATCTTTAACCCGTCGTGAAAATCATTAAATGAAAGCATTAATTTAAAAAAACATAAAACTTTGCCACCTCCTAAATTGCTCTAAAAATATTAAATGACGATTTATTTTTTTTGGCAAAAGGCGCAGTAAGCCTGATATTTATATTAAATAATAAAAGATTTACAAAAGGGGGGCTCTTGAAAGCCATATTTTTATAAACATTAACAACCAATACTTGATTGGCAAAATATTACTAAGAGAACTTGACATAATTCTTCTCCTATGAAACCTAGATAGGACCACTGAAACATGCTTCCAAAAAAAAGTGATTGGAGCAAGAACATTGACATATCAAACAAGCTAACATATCAACAGAAATGTAAAGACTTATTGGTTCAACATGCTTTACCGCTTGACAAAAACTAACAAAGCATCACATGAAAAGGCATCACACATAACACACATATTTTTTCACGTGGAAACCCAATTGGGAAAAACCACGGTGGGGATGAATACCCACAAGTTGTTCTTTAAACCCTTTTGAAGTCCACTCTATTAGGAGCCTGGTCCGGTTAGAGACTTTTACAATAGGTTCTGTTAGGAACCAATCCTAATAGGGATCACCCGGTTAAGGGATGGCTAAAATACCCAGTTAAGGGTTAAACCCTGTTAAAGGTTACCTTGTTAGAGGATTTCAAGAACTCAAAGATTTTGAGTCACCCTGTTAAAGGATTTATAGCAAGTCAGTTAAAGCTGCCTTGTTAAGGGATTTTCCAACTGTTGAAGTGGTTAGAGGTCAACAGGTATTACAATGATCTGGTAACAACACTTCAATGCCAATGCAGATCCGCTTTAGTTCCTTCCTTTTGCAATCACACTCTACAGGTATCTATTCTCTTATCTGGTCTGGCAAGAATCACGTATCTTTGCACTTAGATACACACACAACATTTGCCAACAACCTCAACATGAAAAACAACATCGACCTTATAGGGAACATATAGGTCGATAGCATAAACCCTAAACCCTAAACCCTAAACATTTAGGTTAAGCAATTCAGTCAGTTCAATCCTAACCGTTGAACATGTTGCATTGATTACAATAGTCTTGAACATATCTCAAGACGTTCTCCATTATTCATTCTTCACCGCTTCTTGGAGGCTGATAACCCATCACACGTTTTCCACCGTTTACAGAGACTACACACATTCATGCATCAATCTCCTTCATGCAAGATCCTTCACGCGCACAAGGCTGACGTGGCAACACAATCTGTTCTTCATTACAATGCTAACTCATCACACGATGTCATCGGTTGAATCACATAGGCTTGGAATACTTCAACCGGAAACCCTGAAGCTAAGACTACCAATCGGTTCACTTGGATAGACATACCGCTTCACTTTTTTACATATACCGGTTCACTTGGACAGACATACCACCTCACTTTTTCACATATACCGGTTCACAACATCATACCAGTTCTCTTGCAAGTTGCTTACTTCAATATATCAGTTCACTCCTCAGCATATTGACATCAATGACAACATACAATATCATCATGTCACCATACTCTGCACATATGCCAACAAAATGTTTACTTCATTCTTCATCCATAGCAACAGTGTAATCTTGATTGTCTTCATTATCTTTTGCACCACCCGCAGGCTGATCTTTGTCGAATGCACTTGGGGCCTGTGAAGAGCTAGCATCGTCCCCCAACCTAGGACTAGCATTTAGGTCAGGAACAACTTGCTAAGGAGGTCGTGCAGGAGTGGCTCATTCAATACTGATAAGAATTAGTAGTGAATTCACTTTCCTCCTTGTTTGATCATCCAGTACATGGCTGAAAACATGATGGTATCTCTCTAGTGAGAAATGGACAAACCTAAAATTGTGCATTTTCAGGGAACTTTTGATGTTGTCATATAGTGATACATATGCATTTCCATTCAGAAGAAGATTTATTGAAAATAAGCCCCCGATATCTGCTTGACCCTCCCATAGATCATAGTTATGAATTGCCCTTAATAACTTATTCCCAGGAAGGTAGATTTCACAGACCACTCTTTTAGCAATGTGTTCCAGAGAATCAAGTGATTGCAGCAAATCCATCGCATTTGACAAGAATATGGACACTAATTGTGAGGGGAAAAGAAGCTTGCTTGCCTGGGGAAAGAGGATTTCCTCCCTGATAATCATTTTAACGCTCCTTTTCTGATAATTCGAGGTGTTAAAAACTTGATGAAGCATATCATTAGTGATGTGGCCTGTAAAGGGGCACTCCCAATCCGCCATTGAAATATGGACCCTATAGTTTCTAGGCTTGTAATCCATTGCAAACACCAAAAGATCCTTCTTCTTTGTGACTTCCCAACCTGTAGAAAGCTTCTGGAAACACCACAACTGCCACAATTCTACCCTAAACCATTTCAGAGGAACATCTCAAACTACTTCACCACCTTCAAGCTTGGCTTTCACAGCTCAACCGCAAGTTTAAAAACTATGTTGCACATGAATTAGAAGAAAGTGGTGCAAGGTAGCTAACAAAGGTTGAATTTAACTCGGCTTGGAGGAAGAAGGACAAATCGACATCTGGCAAAAAGAATCAAGTTGATCTTGTACAAATCCTTAGTTAATAAATAAGGAGTCATTTCCATCATACTAAAACACACACCAATATCCTTAGAACTCGTGTTGAGATTAAAAGACAATCGATTTGAAATGATAAGTGAGGTTGGCAGAAGAAGTAGTATTTTTCCACAGGAATGACAGGGATTGTGACTTGAAAGCAGCATGCTATGGAAATTATTAAACTTTTGTTTGTGGCAAATGGCTTCGACCTTCAATGATCTGAAATTATGTCATAGACTTCACTATAATCATTAGTAATTGAATGTAAATCACTTCAAGAATGTATAATGTTTTCTTTTTCTTCAATTAGAATATGTTGAAGACCAGGGAATAAATGTTTGTCTAATTTCTCATTCATAGATTCCACTTCCACCTAATCACACCCCAAGTTGGCCAAATTGTCTGCCAATCTATTGCCCTCTCTGTATACACGTGTGATAATATTATTTTCAAAGGAGTCTATTAAAACCCATATCTGATTTAGGACATATATGATATTCCAATTATATGATTCCCTATTTTTACATGCATTTGTGATCAGAGTGGAGTCACCTTCAATATGGATCTTAGTAATTCGTATTTTCTTTTCTAATGAGAGACCAATCAAAAGGGCCTGAGCTTTTGCCATGTTATTTGTTCCAGGAGAAAGTGCAGATGATTTATATGCTAACATTTCCCCCAAATGCTTTCTAATACAAGTACTTGCCCCTGAATCACCTGGATTACCTCTTGATGATCCATCAAAATTCAACTTTACAAAAGTAGATTGAGGAGGTTGTCAATAGGTATGGGCTCTAGCAATACTTGAAATGCCTATTGGGGAATGACTACCCATGATTGGTAAACATATATTTTTCCATTTATTTATTATTATTCCATCCCATGAAGTAAAAGTTGAGCAACCAAACTGGTTTTTCTGTACATAAGAGTTTACTACCTCCGAAATTGATTTTCAATTTCAAAAAACACTTTTTCCACCAGAGTAGTCTTTTTGAATATTCTTTTATTTTGTTCCCACCATATGGACCACATGACTGTTGCTGGGATGATTTTCCAAATGCAAGAAAACCGAGATGACTTAAAGAGGGTAGGCCATGCTTGAAAGAAATCCCAAATTGTGTTTGGGAAGGCCATTGACAATTCTAATTTGTTTGTTACAAATCTCCAACATTGGTGAGCAAAAGGCATTGAAGAAAAAGATGGTCCACATTCTCAGATACCTAGTCACACATGACACATTTGAACTATTGGGCTATTTGGAGCTTGGTCAGCTTGTCGCTTGTGAGAATTCTATTTTTAAGTGCTAACCATGAGAAATATCGTGCTTTAGGCATGATTGCACTATTCCAACAAAAGAAGAAATATGTCTATGATTGTTGTTGGTTCATCATGTGTTGCAATGCGGCATATCCATTTTGAACTATATAGTTTCCATTTGTGGAAGGGGACCATATAATTTTATCTTCCTTGTTTGATAGGATAATTGTTCTCTATGATAGAAGTGAATCAAGTAGTCTTCTTAATCCATCTTCAATGTCAATGCCAATATCCTTGCAAATGACTTTCTTAGAGTAGGGAGTAACTCCACTTACATAATTTATTAGCTTATGCCCCTATTTTTGAATGAAAATTGGTATCACCAGTTGCAATTGAGGAATCTGAGCTAAGGCGGGGAATCCATTCTATGAGTCAAACCAAAAGTTAGCAGATTCCCCATTGTGTATCTGCCATGTAATAAATTGAGTCACCGCATCTCTAGAAGATAACATAAAATTTCACATTGTTGAACCATCTGGGGGATTTGAAATGGATAGAATTATAATGGGATTACTTGAATCCAAATATTTATCTTGCATGATTTGACACCACTTTGACTATGATTTTGTATACATTTTCCAAACTAATTTCCCTCCAAAAGCTTTGTTTCACTTAACTAGATCATGAAGTCCTATCCCTCCTGATTTTTTCCCAAATGTCATATTACTCAAAGAGATTAAGGTATCTTTTTTTCTTTCGATATTCCCCTTCCAAAGAAAATTTCTAATTATTTTATCTATATGTGCAATAATAGACTTTTCAAAACTGAAATATAGTAATTTGGAATGCCTGATAAAACTGATTTGACAAGACGAATGCGGCTTGAGAGAGAAAACCACCTAGCCTTCCATGATGATATATGTTGTTTAATCCTTTCAATCACATTATTCCAATAAGATATCTTGTTGGCACCCATGAAAAGAGATACCCAAATAATTGCTAGGTAAGTCTTATGTCTTAAAACCTAAAGCTTTGATGATCTTCTTTTTGACAAGAACTTAAGTGTTAAGTAAGAAAATAATGGATTTGAGAGAATTGATGTGTTGGCTTGATACTAATGTGTAAAGATCAAGAACCCTCTTGATATGAGCGGCTTCCTGAGTTGTTGATTTTTCATATAGAAAAGTGTCATCAACAAATAAGGAATGAGTAACAAATATGGGTGCATGTGGAATATGTATCCCTTGCCAAAGACCCTTGTCATGCTTGGCTTTAATCAGTCTACTGAATGAATATGTCATAATAATAAACAAAAAAGGAGATAATGGATCTCCTTTCCTAACTTCCTAAGTGGCTGCAAAAATACCCTGTAGGACTTCCATTTATGACGACTGAAAAGTGAGCTCCTGATACACATGCTTTTATCTATTTACACAATTTTTTAGAAAACCCGAATCTGATTAAAACTTTAAATAAGAAACTCCATTTCACCTTGTCATATGGCTTCATCAAGGCAAGTTTAACTATAAAGGTTGGCAGATTTGAGGTGTGGACTGAATGTAGGACCTCATGAGCTATTAAAGCTCCTTCAATAGTGTCTTTTCTAGGGACAAAACCACCTTGTTCAGGAGAAACAATTTTGGGAATCAAATGTTGTAGTCTCAAATATATTGCCTTAGTAAGGATTTTATATATGGTATTTCACAATGAAATGGGCCTAAACTCAACAAAAGTCTTTGGCTCTCTGACTTTTGGTATAATTGCAATGTTTTTAGTATTGAAGTTTTTCAATACCGATGTGCTTCTTCTTGATTCCTCAACTACAACCAATAAAGAAAATTATTTTTAGTAGGTGGAAGTTGAGCTGGGTTTTCCTGAACTCTCTGGGGGAGTTCTGGTAGCAATGGTACTATCCTAATTACAACCCTAAGAATGTTGAGCTATGGAAACTTACTCTCCCTAATGTTATCTGGAACATCTGGAAGGAGCGCAACAATAGGATTTTTAGGGATAAAAGTGCTAACACTGAAGTTGTGGTGGATAAAATCTATAGAGGTATATTTGAATGTTTAAATGGAACTGATCAGGGTTTAGTGGCTAAAGAAGACTTTAATGATAGGTGGAACCTTTCTATTATCAAATCAAGTAATTAGAAGGGTAGGGATGGTTTGGTGTGGTGCTTTCCATCTCAGGGATGGATAAAGGCCAACTTTGATGGGGCGTCAAAGGGGAATCTGAGTAAAGCTGGTTATGGGGGCATTGTCAGGAATTTTGTTGGAAGTTGCCTTGTCGCAGTCGCTGGCCCCTTGGGTAGTCAAACTAGTCATTATGCAGAAGCATCTGCAGCTTTGAATACTTTGATTATTGCTAAGAATCTAAATCATGATAACTTATGGCTGGAGGGAGACTCACTAAATATTATCAAGTGCCTGAAGGGGGAACCGAGCCATCGTGGTCTATAGAAAACATAAATTTCAAAGCTAGAGAAATTATTGCTAGCTTTAAAGTTATTATAATTGAACATGCCTTTAGAGAAAAAAATTTGGTTGCGGATGGCCTGGCGAACCTAGGCGTTAATTCCGAAGTTCAAAGCATTTGGTACGGGGAAGATAATATTAATTTTAATATTAAAGATCTTCTAAGAAAGGATAGATTCATGGGGAAAGAGGGACCACACAATCAATTATGATAGTTGTAATGAGTAATCTATACATTTATAGAAAGGTTATGATAACTTGGTAAAGTGGCAGAATCCTAATCAAAGATTTTAATCCTCCACACACTTTGTGGGTTATCATTTTCAAAATTTCAAGAGACAATGGGAAGGAAGCTCCGAAATTGTAGAAGAACAGAGTTGGTATTTTGAACTTGAATATGGGAGAGGATCTAAGGAGGGAGGAATCAAACAATATCTCCAGATGGAAGGAAATGCCAAAGGTATGGACTAAGTTGGAAAAAGGGTTCATGACGAATTTCATGGAGAAGTTGGTCAATTACGATAAAGGTAGGGTTAATCTTGCAGTCTCTAAAATTACTGAAAACTGGAGTAACGGGTCTTTTAAAATCCATGGTGTGAGGTTTAAATTGGATGCGGGCCTCATAGCGACTCTAACTGGTATGCCCCACTTAGGTCTCAATTTTTTTAGAGATTTGAAAGTTTCGAATAACGCGGTTAAGCTTTTTCCACATAAGGAGAAGGAGAGGGCAAAAATTGGTAAAGCAACGTGGGGTTATTATGATGCTTCCAAAATTAACAAAATTTGGGGCTGTGTGTTGAATGCTATCATGGATTACATTACAATGGAGGGCCATTTTACTAGGACCCACACATACCATTTTGTGTTGTTAAATTATTTCAAGCATGAGAAAAGGGTTTCCCTGCCCTACTACCTCTTCAGGTCTCTATCGAGGTCTCTTAATAAGTGCAACAAGAATCCTTTGAACCCAGTGCTTCATTGTGGCCTCATTTTGCTCATATATGAGCACTGCAAAATCCTTACTATTCAGGAAAATAAGAGATTGTCTGGGTCTCCAGGGAAAGGCAAGAGAAAGGTGGAGGAAGGCGGACTGAGCAAGGAAGAGTCGACTCAGAGCAAAAAGAGCAAAAGTGCTACTAGGATGAAAATCCAAGAGGACAAGAATGATTCAGAGGATACCGGAAAAGATGGTAGTGAGATGGAAACGAATGAGTCTGGAGGTGAGGAAAGTTGGAAAGATGAGGACGTGGGAGAAGAGGAAGGTGAAGCTAAGGATGCGTCCGACCAAGATAGTCCTACTCACAGTGCTAGCTTAGGCAATGACAATAGCCAGCCAATGGTGGAGAAGGATGATAAGATTAATGAGGAAAAAGAAATGGATATTGAGAAGGAGAAGAATAAGGAACCCGAACAGAAAACAGTCAAGGATAATCTGAGCAAGAATAAGGAGTGTGTTGGAGAAGGGTTATTTCTGGATAATCTCAAAAACCTAACTGAGGCTAGACTGGGTTTTGATAGGTGGACTTATGAATTTATAAAGAATTTGGAAGAAAATGGGAAGCAGTTGGAAGAGAAAAGGAAGGAAGATGAAAGGTACCAAAAGCAATGGAAGCAGGACATGGAGGAAAAAGCTAAGAAGATGGAAGCTCAGATTGATAATCTAGAGGAAGGAAAAGATGCAATGAAAAACCCATTGGGAATGATTCTGGATATCTTGATAATTGTCACTAAGAACCTAGAGGAAATCTCTAAGGTCCTTGAAAGCTTCAGCTCTTCCAAACCGGTTGTGGACCTTAACATTGATGAAGATGCAATCGAGACTGGGATTGTGGAAAGTACTCCTGGTGGAGCGGCAAAGAGAACAAGGGTGAGCATGAAGAAAGTTGTTGTGGCCTCTTCTAAGGAAATCCCTAAACTCAGGGATAATATTAAAGAACTGTATGGGATTAGCGGAAACTTGGCTAATGCCCTGAAAAACATAAAGTAGTTCCTTTTCTGTGCTTTGTCTGTTTTGGCTGGTCGTTGCTAGTTTTGTGGGGCTTTTTGTTGGTTTTTGCTAGTTGCTATGTTGGTTTTTCTGATGTATGTTCCTTCTTGTTTCTTAATGCTCTTTTTTCTTAACGATCTTTTGTAAAGGGTTTCGGGGCCCCTTCAAAACTTGCTTTTACCATAATCAAAAACATTTCTAAAAGAATAATGGAGTGAACCCATTCGGGCCTGGAGCCTTATCTAACGACAATGAGAAAACCACTTTCTTAACCTCTTCAACAGTGAAAGGTTTCATTAATTTTGAATTGTCCTATTGGGAGATAAGATGAGGTACGACATCCAAAACTTATGATTCTATTTGGGTAGAAGCAGAAATAGGAGGAATGGTGGGAGATAAAAGACTTTTAAAGTAATTGACTATTTCATTTTGAATGTCTATAGAATTTGTGAACTTGTTACCTGTGTCACCACCATTAATGGAGAAAATTATTGATGAAGCACGTTTAGACTTGGTTGATGCATGAAAAAACTTAGAATTCTTATCTCCATCTTTTAGCCATAACTCCCTAGATTTTTGCCGCCAATAAACTTCTTCTATTTTACATAGTTCTTCCCAGATTTCTTATAGTTGTTTTTGCCTATCATATGTAGCTAAATCAAGGCCATGGAGAATAATGAATTCCTGAATATCTGCAAGCTGCTTTTCTATTTCGTTTTTCTCCACAAATATGTTTTTAAAAACCTCTACATTCCACACTTTGATTTTGCCCTTAATTTGCTACATTTTTTTTTCAAACTGAAATATTTTTGTGCCATTATGTTGTGGAGAACTTACCAACCATTGTCTCAACAAGGGTAAGAAGTGTGGGTGTCTGAACCACATACTTTCAAACTTAAATGAAGGATGGTGCATAGGAGGATTGTGAAGATTTGTGAACTGCAATGATATTGCATAATGATATGAACATGTAAGAGGTAGTATGTCGGAGACCAGTTTCATATTGTGTAATAGCCAATGCTAAGAAATAAGAAACCTATCTAATCTCTCAATGATTTGTGAGAAGTCCCTTCTTCTGTTTGTCCAAGTGAATTAACCCTTTGTGGGAATAACATCTTTAAGATCATTGTCTGAAATGAATGAAACAAAGTCTTCGATGACTTTTGGAGGAGGACAAATCCCACCTTTCTTTTCATGTAGTGAGGTGATGGCATTGAAATCTCCTCCTATAATGACCTTGTGATTTGCAAATTGTTGGACAAGATTTGTTAGGGTATCCTATAACCTCTTTTTCTCATGAGTAGAGCCAATTATTTCCCTCAATTATGATGTCTGCAACCATTGTCTTTGGATTCCAAAGAGTAATGAGCCCTCCCGAGGCTCCTACTACTGAAACATGGGCATATTTCCATTTAGTCCATTTATCTACTATTTGTAAGAAAGTTTGAGGGGATGTTTTAGTCTCTTGTAACATGACTATGTTTGCCCTTGATGGATCAAATTGTTTCTAGACCCTTCTTCTCTTGTTAGAGGCATTAATGCCTCTGAAATTCCATGAGATGATTTTCATTGATCTTGAGGAGAGCAACATGCCCTCCTTGGTCTTCTAGATAAGGGAAATTTCCCACCAAGTGTGGTTTGAATGTCTGCTTCTATTTCCTCCTTGATTTTGGTCTTTTTAGATTTGTTTCCCTTCCTAGTTATCAGAGTTTGAATCTGAGCTGGGGATTGCATAATCGAGAGTGTCTAAGAGTAATCAAAAGTTGGCTCTATTTGCATATTCTTGACGAATACTAAGAGGGGGGGGGGGGGTGAATTAGTATGCCCAAACTTTTAAACAAACTCTTAAGCAGTTTAACTATTGACCGGTGTAGCAGTTTAAACAATAAACCAATTAAAACATAAATAAACTAAACAACAAATAAAGCATTCACCCACAGAAGCACAATCACCATAACACAAGATGTTTTGATGTGGAAACCCAAATGGGAAAAATCACGATGAGTAAAACTCACAAGTCAACTATCTGCAGAATAGTAACCAGACCGGTTAAGGCCTTACAATGTTCTTCACCATAACAGATCCTGTTAGGAATCCATATCTTTGTTAGAAGATAAGTTTTGTTAAAGACTACCCTGTTAGAGGATTTTAGATCCACAACTGTGAACCACCTTGTTAGTGGATTTACAATAGGCTTGGCTAGGCCTACCTGGTTAAGGGTTTCAAACTTGTCGAAGATATTAGTAATCAACAAGTGAATGATCTAGATAGTAGCACATAATGCTTGATTAGATCCTTGGAAACTCCTTGGTAATGCATTCCAGCATTACTTCAGTCTTCTATATTTTCACACTCTCTATCTCTGTTATGTGAGACCTTTTCTCGCATAGACCTTATCTTCATTCACACATTACACACACTAAAACCCTAGACATGATGTCCTCATATAGGAGCCTGATTTCATGTCGGTCCAATAAGATTAGACTACAATTTCCTAGGTACAGTGCATCTAGACATATTTGGTAACACAACACAGAAACACCGCCAAAGTGTCAGTGGATGAAACCTCATCACACATTATAGCGGTTAACAAAGTATATCGATTATCGGTTGACAAGTGAAGACTGGAAAACTTGGAACATAGTGTTCTAATCAAAAGATTATCTGCCACTCGGGGTCTTCATTCCGCTTTGAGATCTTCATAATGATATGCAATACCGGTTGGAATGACTTCCAGTTGAGAATAATGTATACAATAATAAGTGTGTGTCCATCAATGACAATCACAACTAATTATCATCAAAATACCAACAATCTCCCCCTTTAGCATTGATGGCAACACTTAGAAAATTTTTGACATCTAAGTGCTTACAAAACAAAAAATAGATGTCGTAAACAAAATTACTCCCCCTAAGCATATACACTACTCCCTTTGCAAAAATAAATTATAAGTATGAAATTGTAATGCTTGCAAGAAATTTTTCTAAGATACACTACTCCCCTTTTGCCAACAATGACAAAGTAATGCAAAATGTTCCCCTTTTTGCATAATATAAAATAGAGTATGTGTTCATGACAATAAAGAGTGAAACTTTTCAAAAAGAGACTTAAAGGTTTGCATGAAATTTTTCATGTCTGAAGACCATGACTCAAGAAGTGAGGCAGCAATTTCACTCTCAGTCTTCATCTAGAAGGCTAATTCCTCCATTGCATCGATGGTGCTCATTTCCTGTGTCACGGTAATAGCTTCCAAGTTCAGGAAGCACTTCTGAAGAACCTGCAATTTTGGCAATAGGAGCAACTGAAGTTCTTGCATATCTCAAGTCTGATGGCAGACCTCTGAGTCAAGCTTTGTAATCTGATGCTGGTAAATATGAACAATTTGTCCATAGGCTATGAACAAATCATAGGGCAGTTTGAAGTTGCCGATATACTTCTGTAACTCCAATTGCAATTAAATCTTCATTTCAGAGCATCTTCACAAAATAGACAAGGCTGACATATTTTACTCAAAAGTAGGTTACCTTCACCCATAGCAGAACTTATATAATCTTTTTGCTTAATCAATTTTGCCCTGTCTTCATCCATTTGTTTTACTAAGGCAACTATGAGTGCCTTTTCATGATTTTTCTTTGCACTGGCCTGGGCAACATCTTCCAAACATTGTATCTGGTCATCCACGACTGTGCAAAGAAGTTTGAGCTTGGCTAGCGAGGAATCGGTACTGGGGAGGTTAGTACCAGGGATTAGATTGGAAGGGTGTCAACAACAAACTGAATGACATCTTGCTCCTTCTTTCTCCTTAGTTCATCCAATCTCTCCTGCGCTAGTTGAATGCTTTATAGTAGCTTAGTTTCATCAACCGATTGAGTCAGACAGGCAAGAGTCAAATTGGTGTGATCAGTGGAATCAACCTGCTTGGCTTGATCTCCAGTTGTCTTAGGAGTCTGTCCTCCTTCTTTTGCCTTGATCTTCGCTTGTTTTTTCTTCTCTTCTTCTTCTTTTTCTAGAGCTACCTTGGTGACCTTCACTTTTTCCTCTTGTACTCTCCTTTTCTCCTCTTCCTTTTCCTTTTCTGCTTCCTCCTTCCTCTTTTCTTCTTTTTGTTTCTCTTCTTCTTTCTTTTTCTCTTCTTCCTTCTTCTTCTCTTCTTCCTTCTTCTTCTTCTCTTCTTCTTGTTTCTTCTCTTCTTCCTTCTTCTTCTCTTCTTCTTGTTTTGCCTTCTTTGCTTGCTCTTGCTCTTGTTTTTCTTTCTCTGTTCTATCCTTTTTTTGTTTCTCTTTTTCCGCTTTCTCTTCCTTTTCCTTCTCTACTCTTTCCTTTTTAGCTGATTCCTTATCTCGAGTGGTATCCTCAATGTCCAATGCATTAACATCAATGGATTCATTTTGTTTTGCCATTCTTTTAGTCAGACTGTCAAGGACTTCATCCGGTTTCATTGTGGATAGATCAGGTTCTTGCTCAGCTTGTCGATTAGCTTTGGATACTTGTTGCATTTTGATAGAAGCTTTAACCTGCAAATGGGTGTCTTTTTGCACTTCAAAAGTTTTGCCTCCAAGTAGCTGAAGTCTTCCTCTTCGCATGAAGAAAATGCCTTTGTATTTGTCAATAATCTCAAATAATTCTAAGTTAGAGGCATCTGGAAAATATTGAGCAAAAACTTTCTCCCTGATGTCTCGCTCTTTTTCAATGGCAATGCGCCATTTGTTGTCCAAAGAGTCATACAAAGATTTAGAAGTAACTAATTTAATTTCAGAAGGTGATCGATCATTAATACATAAATATTTAATGAGTTCTTGTTCAACATCCTCCTTTTCACTATCATTGAAATCATCAAAATATTCTTTTGAATCATCAAGAACTTTTCTTCAAATATTCTTTATGGTCCTTTGACAATGTGTCATAGGTTTGTAAGAAGAAGTATCTATATTTACCGGTGCAGAGGTGGCTCGTACATTACCGATTGACTTCGTCTTCTTGCTTGATTACCTTGTCTTCTTCATTTCTACCTCCGGTTCAGTACCTTCTGAATCCAGTGAGTTATTCCTGGTTTTCCTCTTTTTGTCAAATACCTTTTTCGGAATAGCCTTCGGTTTCTTTTTGGCTAGTGACCTCTTGGTCACTTTAGGACTGGCAACAGATGTAACCAGTGTCGATGCCGATGGCACTGCTTTACTCTTTTTTTGCTTCGGTACTTCGATAGATTTGATCCTTTCTAAGTAAGTACCGGTCCTCTTCTTCTTGGGATCTAGTGGTGAAGCAAGTAGGGTAGAGGCATACCTTGTCAATATATCATTTACCACTTCATAGCCCATAGGCCCAACTACATCTTTTCTGGGTTCGACCACTTCCATTATGCAATGATCTATTTTGATTGTAAAACATATGTCATCTTCATATTTCTTAACCAGATCACCAAATATTCTTATTCTCTGGTTCATTTTTAGTTTGAATTCATCAAAATATCTGTTCAGAGTCTCCGGATATGCAGTTCCTACTACTTGTAGACTCTCCTTTATTTGTCTGGAAACTGGTAGGTCAATTAACCATTGAATGTCACCAACTCCAGGAAAATATCCTTGAAAGTAGAAAAATAAACCGACAAGCAGTTGACCAAATTTAAACCTCTAGGTTTTGTCTGATTTGATCGATTTTAGGTTATCTAAGAGTTGTTTATGCATACAAGTACACAAGTCACATTCTGCATTTTCTTTTATCATCCTGTAGGCGGCATGCACCGCAACTGAAGGAACAAAATTCATTCTACTAGCATATAATATTCTATACCCAATTACCATACATGCATACTTCACCAAATCATCTTTAATGGTGTTGACTGTCATTGCCCGTTGGTCGCTCACAAAACCAATGAGCTCTGTCATTTTGGTTTTGGGGATCTTTCGAAGAACGGGGACTTCCCCAATATTGCAGAATCTGGTCATGACGTGAATTGCCTCCGGTGTTATGTCATGGGTTCACTCAAGGTACATCTTATCATCATGAACCCTACTAAGGATGATCCTGATGTGTTCTTTTGTGAATTCTTCAAGAAAGTATACTGCATTATGCAATTTCTTCTTCTCTATTATGCTATATTCAAGTTTAATCTTTTTATCATCTCCACATAACAGACTCAGCTGGGAGTGAATTACTAGGGACCCTAGGTCTTCTAGTTTGCAATCAATATACCCTGAAACGTCGCCTTCAACAATGACTCTGACGGGAATTTGAGATAGGGCATTATATTTCATTTTAAGAAACTCAGGTGCATCCTTAGGTTTAGTAGAACTAGAAGGGATTGCAGAAGCCATATCTAGAAGATTCTGAATAATAAGAATGATTCAATGAAAAATACCTTCACACTCCAAACTAGGGTTTGTCGTTGGTGAGCACAACACACCTCTTCAAAAGCTTGTTTACCACTTTGACTTTCACACTGATAACTTGAAGTGTCTGCAAAATCTTGTGTAAGATTCCTTTCTGAATTCTTTCGAACGCAAGATGAATCACTCTAGTTGCACAACTCATACTAGAAAAAATCTTCTCCGAAAATAGGTAAGTAAAAATGATGACAAAAGTCACTTTTAAACATGCTCTCACCTACCATAATAAATGCATCACCATTAGGGCTCAAACCCTAATTTTCTTTTATCGCTTCATTTCTTTTGTCGTTTGACAGGTAACAAATACCGATACAGGTGTTTTACCGATATACTCTGGGGGTTCGAAACATTTTATCGATATGTTCCCCTTTAAGCTTTTCGAAGCTCAATTCGCCAGTTCAAGAATTTCCACACTAGGTGCAAAAATTGGTACATCTTATGGCTTTTCTTCAGATTTCTTTTTCCAAGTTTTATCCATATCCGCCTGAACGGTTTCAACATCAATCTTTCCTTTTAGGTTGATCGGTATGTCTCCCGATGGATTCTTTCTCAGTCTACATGCTCTGGCAATGTGTCCCAGTTTGTTGCAATGATATCATACCATTCCAGGTGTTCTCCATGGTCCGTTGTTCACATTTTCATTCTTCTTTCTGCATGTTGTAACAGTGTGAACGCTACCACGACAAATCAAATAGGTTGCTCTCCAATTTGTTGCTGCTTCATAACCATTTGACCGGTGGCCATAGGTTCTGTACCAGTAAGGGTTCTAGTTCATAGGAGGTTCTGGGACAACTCCTTTAGCTCTCGGTGGATAACTTCCAGAGTTGCTCATAACCGACCTGCACTCAAAAGCTCTATGCCCAAACTTGTTGCATGCATAACAATGTCCATTAAATCTACCAGTTCTAGCCACATTGTTTTGAAAGTAAGGAAAGTTATTGTAAGCCTTGCTTCTACATATATTGGCAGTATGTCCTTCCTTAAGACAGTTAAAACAAATAGGTTTAAACTTTTGCTTATCTTTACTCTTGTTGTTATTATTAGGTGCCAATTGCTCCTTTGGTGCATCACTCTTGGTTCCAGAGATCTTACCTTCCTCATACCCAAAGAAACCAAGTCTAGTGGTATCCTTTGATGGCTTTACCGATTCCAACTTTTGTTCTAACTTAGCAGCACTCCGTTTGAACTTAGCAAGTATCTCCTTTGTCTCAGTAAGTTCCTTGGAAAGAGTATAATTGGTCTTCATCAAGGTTTAATTATGAGAAATCGCTGCATTCAGTTCAACTTGTATTTCTTCTTTCTCTTCTTTATCTTCCTGCAGATAGGCGGTAATGGTACCAACTTCTTGTTTCAATTTAAAGATCTCATGCTCCTTGTCCTTTACCAAATCTTCAGGTTTTCTTCTATTTTCTACCTCCTGACTCATCCTGATAGTCAGTCCTTACAACTCCCTCCTTAGGTTAGTTTTGGATTCATTTAGTTTCTCCACTTTTCCAACTAGGGCATCCATATCTGCTTCATCAAAAGAGTTGTTTTTAGTAAATTCCATCAACTGCTCAACAATTTCTCTTCTCTTGGCCAAAGAGGCTTTATATTTGACTTTGAGTTCGTCATAGGCTCTCTCAGAATCAGTAAGACAATGATTAAGTTCCCTCATGTTGTGTTCCCCCATATCTCCTTCCAAGTGGTTAGACTTATAGAAAGATTGGCTCTGATACCAATTGATGAATACTAATAGGGGGGGTGAATTAGTATGCCCAAACTTTTAAACAAACTCTTAAGCAGTTTAACTATTGACCAGTGTAGCAGTTTAAACAATAAACCAATTAAAACATAAATAAGCCAAACAACAAATAAAGAATTCACCCACAGAAGCACAATCACCATAACACAAGATGTTTTGACGTGGAAACCCAAATGGGAAAAACCACAGTGAGTAAAACTCACAAGTCAACTATCTGCAGAATAGTAACCAGACTGGTTAAGGCCTTACAATGTTCTTCACCATAACAAATCCTATTAGGAATCCAGATCTTTGTTAGAAGATAAGTTCTGTTAAAGACTAACCTGTTAGAGGATTTTAGATCCACAACTGTGAACCACCTTGTTAGAGGATTTACAATAGGCTTGGTTGGGCCTACCTGGTTAAGGGTTTCAAACTTGTCGAAGATATTAGTAATCAACAAGTGAATGATCTAGATAGTAGCACATAATGCTTGACTAGATCCTTGGTAGCTCCTTGTTAATGCATTCCAACATTACTTCAGTCTTCTATATTTTCACACTCTCTATCTCTGTTATGTGAGACCTTTTCTCGCACAAACCTTATCTTCATTCGCACATTACACACACTAAAACCCTAGACATGATCTCCTCATATAGGAACCTTATTTCATGTCGGTCCAATAAGATTAGAGTACAATTTCCTAGGTACAGTGCAACTAGACATATTTGGTAACACGACACACAAACACCGCCAAAGTGTCGGTGGATGATACCTCATCACACATTATACTAGTTAACAAAGTATACCGATTACCGATTGACAAGTGAAGACTGGAAAACTTGGAACATAGTGTTCCAATCAAAAGACTATCTGTCCCTCGGGATCTTCATTCTGCTTTGAGATCTTCATAACGACATGCAATATCGGTTGGAACGGCTACCGGTTGAGAATAATGCATACATTAATAAGTGTGTGTCCATCAATGACAATCACAACTAATTATCATCAAAATACCAACAATTCTCACTATGAAGAACAATATCTAGTTCGACCTCCATTGAGTTCAAGGAGGGGAATGGTATAGAATCTAGATGAGTGGATAAAAGAGAAGAAATCTCAAATATCAATTCATCATCTACAGACAAATTAAAATGGTTGTGTTTCTGAGGCTCCCTTATTACTGGCTTCTTAAACAATTCCTCTATAACAAGGCCATTAATCAACACCTCTTTAGTCCTATTAGATATCGTATCCTCCTTGTCTGATTTAGGAAATAATAGTTTATGGTCCAAGTGTGTAACTTCATCTTCGAAGTCATCTTGACTATCTATACTGAAAATTTGTTCTGCTATTTCATCAACCATCTGTGATCCAATTGACTTCATAAAGACTTCATCTATTTTCTCTAAATTGGGAGTATGCAACTTGTTTTGCCCTTGAGCAGCATACAATATCTCCTTTAGGTAGTTATTAGAGTGACCATAACGTGTGTTTGGTTCACTTGAATAACTAGGGTGCAACAACGAACCCCCCACTAACTTAGTTTTCTTCAAATGATCAGGGAAACTCCTTGATGTTTCTAACAACACCGATGGCATTGAACATTTAATAATAAATTATGATGATTGCAAACCTTTCTTCTGAATCAAGTGTTGTTTTGACATACTAAATAGAGAATTATGGAGACAATCTTGATTAAGACCCAATAAGCCAATATTATTACTTGTAGTGTCATAAAATTGCGACCCTAGCAATTTTCGACTACATTAGGGTCCTTGTGCATACGATTTCGAATCCTCTAGCCTGATTAGAGACTAAAGACTGCTCGACTTGCGGAAACAACTTCTTCATTGGCCTTTGCATCACCCCGTCTGCACTTTGCCTTGAAGAAAGGGGTAGGATAGGGGTGTGGCGCCCCTCTCCTTGCCTATTTTGGGGCAGGACCCTTCCTAGGGTTGCATTGTCGGTTGTGCCTCTGGTGGGAAACTCCTCGGATGTCGACCCATGACGAAATTCAAATCCACAAACATGTATTTAAGGGGCGTTCGTCCTCTCACTTGCATAAGTGGAAGTTCAATAAGTTCAATAGGTGGAAGTTGGACAAGATCAGAGTATGTACAAGCAATCAAGCATTCAAGAGCATTCAAGCATTCTCAAATCTCCCTTCAAGGCTAGGTGTTGCATTCAAGTCAAGGATTCAACCATTGAAGAGGATATTGATTTCAACATTCAATTCCACACAAGCACTTCTATCAACATTGCTACTATAACCTCCCTTGAGGTGATTTACAATTCTGTCTTTCATTTACAACTACTTGCAAGTACTTTCTTTCATTACTTGGTTAATTCCAAAACTGGTGTTTGACCTAAAGGGAAACCCCCAATCCCAACCCATTTTCCTCTCTTTTATGTGTGTAGGTTGCAAGTGTGTAGCTATACTTTTGGATTCAGGCTTCATTTGTAGAGGCGGAAAAAACCCTTTTTGTTTCGTCGATTTTTCAGAGGACCGTGTACATTCCCACCACGGTCCTGGCAACTTTTCCTCAAATTTGCAGGGCGACTTCATCTCGATATTTTATTGTCAGATCCAGGTGCACAACTTCATCCCATATTCTGATCTCAAGTTATAATCGATTCTTTGTCACTTTTGCACTACATAATTCAATCAACTTCCTTTCCATTTCAAACAAGAAAGAGGGGATCAACTTAGCATACCCAATTCATTCAGGAATTCAATCTACCATCTTTGTGTGGAGAGATAAAATATAGTGAATTATCCTCTCCCCTTTCTAATGTAATGGTGAAAAGTGCTTGAATGGTAATCGATAGCGAAACTCTCATCTCTCTTTGAGGGAAAGGGTAGTCTTCCTTCTTGATTTATCATTCACCATTTTCTTACCATTACATTACTGATAGAAATGGGGGATGAAACATTTGGTATTGCTTCCTCAAGAAGAAAATAATGCTCCTCAAACATGCCATAGCAATGTATTAATTGTAGGATATAGAAAAAGTAGAGTACCTCGAGTACCTTTTGGTTCAAAGTATCTGATGGAACTTCTAAAGACTCCGAATACCTGCTACAATCTACTGGATTTGAACAAAGGTCCTCACACACCCTTATATTTATTTTTTATGCATTTGAACATTGAGAGGTGAGATGACCTAGATGAGATGTATGTTGATTTACAATCTCAGGATCATCTATTACAACCTTTTGTACGTAAAGACCAAATTTTGAATAAATGGTAATCTTCTGAGGGGTTGGCTTGGAGATATCCACCAGGATACATACTCCGATGGGTTTGTCTATGTATTCAAATGGAACTAAATCATGCTACATGAAAATACCTAGCTGGTTGGCAAAGGATTCTATTAAATCCAGATCTCTGTATTCAAGAGGTAGTGAAGGAAAATAAATCTAAACAAGTATGAACTTAATAACCTCCTCTGTGGGATTGAAGTTAGGTATCCAGGGTAGGGTTGATAGTCTTATTCCTTCGCAAAACCAATGTTTAAATTTGTGCACCCTATCTTGGTCATTTTGAGCAGAAAAGTAAGCAATGAAGAAACTCTCACCATGATCAATGTAGAAAATATCTTGTAGACCTATCCATGTCTGAAATGCCCACTTACACAAAACATTGATGGGGAGAGGGTTAACAGAAAGCTTGCCTATTAGGGTTGTGTCTCTCATGATTTTGATATGAGGAGACAAAAGCTCTTTTAGAACTATGATCTTAAACAAACTTGCATTATCACCTCTGCCAACATTGACAGGCTTGGGAGGAGGCTTGATTTGAATACTGTCCACTTTCTTCTTTTAGACCCATATTTTAAGTATTTCCCTCTCTTTCTGCAATTTTTTTTTTTATAATATGTTGGGATCTATCTATTTGGTTTAAAGGGAGATCCTAACGGTATATTATTAGGGAATGAGGGAAAGCCCTGCAAACTCTGATTTACACCCTCTTGACGACCAGATATTTGTTATTTTCCTCTTAGCGAGATGTTATTTGGGAAGGTAAGGAATCCACGAGTAGATGGATCCTCAGAATGCTCTGAACTAACCTTATTGTCATCCGAAAAAGGTCTGTCGTCTTGACATATATCAAAGATTTCATGTTTGCTTCTATTCAGGGGATGAGATCTATGGAAGGGTAACCAATTAGGTTTAGAAAACTTGTACTTGGGTAGGTGGCCTTGTGGATAGCGAGGGTTAGGGAGAAAACCTTGTGGAAGCCTATGTTGATTCCCTCAAGCAGTAGTCTACCAAGTACTTTGCAGTTCCGTGTTGAAATCAATGTCATAACCTTGTGCATGGTACAAGCCCTGCCTTCTGCTATGTCCCTCCCATATTCTCTGATCATCTGTACAAAGCCTATGCAAGGAAATTTTAAAAAAGTTTTTCCCGCCCAGAGTTCCCATCCTCCTTCAAAATTTTACCTTGTTTCAATGCCTTGTCCATTAAATGATAGTGTTAGTTTAAAAAAAAAAAAGGAAATGGGGTTGACATTATTTCGATGAGCCCATTTTTCATTTCTTTGACAACACGATTAAAGTAGATTTAAAACCTATCAACAATAATAATAAAAAAAACTACCTATGTGAATTTATTTTTTAACTATCTGTACTAGTATATTATATTTTTTGATATTACAAATTATAAAATATAAATATATTAATTCAAATTATTATATAATATAATAGTAGTTAATCTTTACAAGTTTGGTTAAATATTTTTTATGTAAGCATGGATTTTGTTACTCTACCATGCATAGGGTAATAGATAAGCATGTATAGATACCCTTAGTTATCGGGCTATTAGGTAGAAATTGCAGTTGGCAGACAACACTTAATAGATATTTGATATTCTAAACAGATAAACAACTGCAATGGCAACATTTTGTAATATTTTATAATTTTAATATAAATATCGCTTTAGATGTTACTGATCAAATATATATGTATATACATACACATACACATACACATACATATACATATATATACATACATACATACACATATACACATATACATATATACATATGTATATATGTATATATGTATATGTACACACACACACACATATATATAGATGTATATTTGTATATGTGTATATGTGTATGTATGTATATATATGTATATGTATATGCATGTCTATGTATATATATGTATATATATGTATATGTATATGTATATGTATATGTATATGTATACATATATATATACATATACATATACATATATATACATATACATATACATATACATATACATATACATATACATATAGATGTATATATATCTATATATATACATATTGTAGACACCTAAAATTGTCCAGTCTAATTAAATAAATATATTATTTATTTAATTATCTAAGCCTAATTCTTCTATTAATTAAATAAATCTTTATTTATTTAATTAACTCATTTATCCTCTTCTAGCCTTATTTCTCATTTAAATAAATACATTTATTTATTTAAATTATCCTTTTCCTAAATTAAATAAATATTTTTATTTATTTAATTATCTTATTTCTTCTATTAATTAAATAAATCTTTATTTATTTGATTAATTCATTAGCTTTTTCTACATATGACACATGTCATTCATCTCTTAATTCCTACACTACCTACCTCTTTCATTATTTTACTATTTCTTCTACCTACCCTCTAATCCTAGCCGACCTCCTTTTTTACACCTCTCAATCTTATCCCTCCATTTCATATTGTGTCTTCTATTTAAGGAGATGCCTTCTTCATTATCAAACCCTAATGAATCATCCTAATCACTCATGCTAATGATCATTTTTGGCTACACTACGATCTTACTTGCAACCACATTCCGTTCTTTGTTGAGCTCTTGTGCATATAAAAATATGAGAGCAAATATATCAAGCAAGATCAATGGAGATAGGAAGAATGGAGATCAAAACCCTATTGGACATGTGATGGTATAATCTTTGTGATTTCATGTGATTTGCATTGTCCTAGGTAATCTTCATATGTTATGGTGGATCTTTGTTGATTGTTAGGCTAGGGTTTTGTGGTTGAATTCATTTAGCCTTTCAATATTGTTATTATTGTTATCCATTTTCACCATACACATTTTGGCACGCCCGGTGGGACTCTTGTCCCTTTGCATTTAACCTTTTTGTTGCAGATTTTGCGTTTTTGAAGTTGCAGATCGAACATTTTTCGATGACATTTTAGGTTTTTCCGCATCTGCGAACTTTCGGATCGCGTCTCTGATTTTCGGGAGCGTCTGCGGATACTGGAGTCGCGTCTGTGTTTTTGACAAGTTTTATTTTGCAGGTCTCAGTCAGGAGCGTCTGTGTTTTATAAGCGTGTCTGTGTTATTTTTGCTCGCGTCTGTGTTCGATAAGGGCGTTTGTGATTTTTGGCCGCGTCTGTGAGTCATAGAACTGCGTCTGTGTCATACAGACGCGTCTGTGTCAGGGGTAACAGCGTCTATGTTTTGAATGTTTCAGAATTTTCAAATTTTCATTGATTCGATTTTTGGATTTCGCACTTAGGGTTTTAGATTTGGTTTATTTTTGGTCTAACCCTGTCAGATCTAGCTAACTAAGTTTGTGCAGCTTATTTTGGAAGCAAAACGTTTTTGTTGAAGGCCCCTCTTTCACAAAGTCTTTTGGGTTTCTAAAATTTACCTAACTTGTGTGCTTGCAGGAAGGGGTGATCATTTGAAACAACCCAAACTACTAACAAATTTTGTTGCAGGTCCTTAGCTAGGGTTTTGAAATTTTGTTGTGTGCCTTGTTTTCATAGATTAGCAAACACTTCCATTGGTGCACTAAAATTGAATCATTGTCTTTTGTGTCTTGAGCAATAGGCTCTTTTTGTTTAATCTTTAGAGGGCCTGTCTTCCCGTGTGGTCATTAGGACTACTAGTGAGAAGAGAACGACCCAAGTGGTAGCGAGGAAAACCCACCTCATCTGAACCACTATAATCAAATGTATTCATGGTGAAAACTATGAATAACGTGTGCTGATTAGTTCATACCGACACTATGTCTCCCCATAAACCCGTTTGATCAAATTTATTTGATCATTTGTAGGGCGTAACCCCTACCGACTGGGAGCCTTCTGTATTTACAAAGCTAAAAGTGCCGCATGTATGGCCACACGAGCGGATGCCCTTACTAGCACCTTTTTGTTTTAGAAGCCCAAATCCTTCTAGTTGTTGAGGCAGGAGGTCGGACCTCTGGTAGCGGCCCACACACATACGGTTCTTAGTAGAGATACAAAGTTCGCCATGGGGAGTTTTCATGGGGACTGATGCTTGGCTAACCTAAGAAGTGAGTGCTGAGGGTGGAGCCAGTGAGGTCAAGCATCTAAGTATCCGCTCTGAATAGCGTAGCCTCGGGGGTAAAACCCTATGTGGGATCAACAACTATTGTCTTGGCCAGCCATAAGAATTGTGCTTGTCTTATGTTAAACATTCAAAACATTCAAGACCAAACAATAAAACATTGTGTCTTTTGTGTCTTCAAGTGTATGCAAAACATTTTACATCAAACAACACACTTTTGGAGTCTAAACACTTGCAAACATTGAGTCCTCATCAACATTGTGTCCTCTTGTCACGAAAAACAATCAAACAGTCGGATTTGGTCACAGCAAAACAACTTCACAGATTGGAAAAATTGCACGAAGTTTACAGAAACGCGTCTGTGTCTGTTTTAACCGCGTCTGAGTCATATAAACGCGTCTGTGAAGGGCATAATAGCGTCTATGTGTCTAGCAGCGTCTGTGTCGAACAGAGACACGTCTGTGTCTGGGAATCGCGTCTGTGAAGTATACAGAAGTGTCTGTGTCCAGAATTGAAAAATTTCACAGTCCAGCAAACAAGGAAATCAGTTTCGGAATACTTGAGCTTCCTAGGTTGTTTCTTCAGGTTTCATCTAGCATTCAACCTGTCCTTGGGTCTCACATAGTCCATCATTGCTTCACATCTTTCATTACATTCACAATTGTCTAAACTTGAGTCAAAAGGTCACTTGCTTGTCCTCATCATACTTTGTCAACACACTACATACAACTACACTTTGCTAAGTGGTCCCTCGTCAAGGTTTCTTACCTTTGGGTCTCATTTGGTCTTACTTAGAGTCAAGGTCAGCTTACCTCATTAAGAGAAACTATCATCTCTTTGGAAGTCACACCTACTCTACTACTTACATACTTGGTCTTACACTTTGGACATTGCAAGTACACCTCAAGATTCATTTACACTTCATACAACTCTTGGTCTTCCATACTCTTTCCATTTTTCATCTAGTCTCTCACATCTTGGTCAAACACCTAGTTCATGGTTGAAACCCGTCTTCAAAAATCTAGGAGAAAAGCTAAAGAAGCTCAAGAGTCCGCAAACATGAGTTCTTATGAGTATGACAATGATTTATTTTTCAATCCTGAGCACACTACATTGCCTGACATGGATGTTTATAGACACATTCCAAATGTGGAAAACACAAACACTACAAACAACAATGCTACACACAATGACAGTGTGGACAACTTTTCAATACAATCAGCAGATGTAGAAGAATCCATTATGAATCCTCATTTCAATAGATTGGTTGAAGAGATAATGAAGAGGGATAGACAGTACTTTTTACACATGATGGCACAAAGTGGAGCTAAAATACCTCATGACTTTGACATGTCTCAACTTATGGAAAACTGACCCTCGCAACAAACTCACTCCAACATGGATCAAAGGAGACCCAATAGTGGAGGAAATAGAGGACCGCATATGGTACCTAAATCACCATCAGCTTTGCTTCAAAAACCAGAAATCCCACATACACATGGTCAAACATATGATACTTACCTTCGAAGACCATTATGGAAGCCTTATGCAGATAGATATGCTCAATCACATGCTCAAGCTATGGATCAATCAAAACAAGTGGATACTCAAAGGCATGCTCAAAATTTGGACATAAGGAAACCTCATGTCAAATTTGGGGGCAACACAATAGAACCCGACATGCCTATAGAATATGGTATATATGTGCAAAATAGATATGGGGTTCCTCAACATGAAGCTATACCAAGTGCTCCCTATATGCCGCATCAATATAGACCTCCTCCATATGAACATGTCTATGATCAATATCATCCGTACATGCAACAAGCTCCTCCTCAAATTGGTGTCTCAAACATGGGGTATGCTACGAGAAATAGATCGCCACCTAAGAATAATTTGGAGCAACAAATCAGAGATTTACAAAAGAAAATGGAGGACATGAGTACACCAGAACCAACATACACTATGAGAGACATATGTCCTTATCCATTTGATAAGAGCATTCCAATGCCTCCATTTCCTGCACACTTTGTGACACCAAAATTTGACAAGTATAGAGGAAAAGGAGACCCCAAGGCACACATACGACAATTTTTCACAGCTTGCATTGAGGTAGCGGCAGAAGAAACATATTTGATGAGGTTGTTCCCACAGAGCTTAGGCGATCAAGCTATGGAATGGTTCTCTCAATTACCACCTGGTATTAAGTCATGGGGTGACTTAGCAGAGGCATTTATTCAACATTTCTCCTACAATATTGAGACAGATATCTCAGTCACTACTTTGTGCAATACTAAGCAAAAGGAGGGAGAATCTTTTGCCTCATTTTTACAAAGATGGAGAAATCTAGCTAGCAGATGCTCTTGCGAAATCCCACAGAAACAAATGGTAGAAATGTTCACTCAAAACGTTAACAAGGACATTGGCTATGATCTAAGGAAAGCTTGTTTGTCCACCTTCAAGGATGTCATTGAAAAAGGCT
Organism: Cryptomeria japonica; assembly: GCF_030272615.1. NCBI lineage: Eukaryota > Viridiplantae > Streptophyta > Pinopsida > Cupressales > Cupressaceae > Cryptomeria > Cryptomeria japonica. Next base: position 245,192,932 of record NC_081409.1, on the reverse strand, counting down.
TAGCAACAGAAAAGGTCTTAATTGAACAAGGAATTATTAAAATATTCAAGGAAAACAAAGATGACTTTAAAGAAAAAGACAAGCCAAGATTTTGGAATAAAAACAAGAACACAGTTAATGATCGTGTTGTTGATGCCAATACAGTGAGACCCAAGTTCATCTTTTCAGGATCAAGTTCTACAAACAATCAAGTGAATACTCAAACAACTTCTAGACCACGAAGGAAGTACACCCCATTGGGAGAACCACTTGAATCAGTCTTCAAAAAGCTAGTGGCAAACAAAGTGATCACAGTTCCAGATTTTCCTCCATATGAACCAAAGGTCAAACCAAATTGGTGGAATGATGATGAGTATTGTGAATTTCATAAAAGCAAGGGTCATAAGACAGGAAATTGCCATCGACTAAAGAACATTGTGCAAGATCTCATTGATAGAGGTGATATTGAGATTGAGGGACACTCATCTAATCAAGAACATGAGATGTTTAAGGAACCATTCCCAAAGCATGACAAGGGAAAAGCCAAAGTCACAGATGATCAGGCCAACTATACTAGAGCACCTTATAATTATGATTCAACTATCAATCACATCTCAATGGACAATCATATCTCTACTATTACCATCAAGAACAAAAATCCTGAGAATCCTCCTCAGAGACCCAAGATTGTTCTAAGAGGTGTTGGATCTTCTTCCGAATCTACCTCTGAATGTCATGTTACAACTCGTCGAGGTAAAATTACTTTGCCAGGTGTTTCCACTAAAAATACCGCTTCTTCATCAACCAAACCTGAGTATGGCCTTGTAGAATAGTTAGGGAAGACACCCGCGCTCATCTCCATCCTTGAGCTCCTACGTATATCCCCCGCTCATAAAGCTATTCTTGACAAAATCTTGAGAGACACTATCGTTCCTACTGATCTGAACGTGGACCAGTTTCAAGCCATGGTGGGATACCTTTCCATTCCACACTCCCTCACATTCACAGAAGCCGATGACGCCTCCGTAAGTCAGCCACATAATGCACCTTTACATGTTGAAGCCTTCATACACAAACATCGAATAAAGCGAGTCCTGATAGATGGAGGAGCAGGTCTAAACATTTGTACATTGAGTACCATTAAACAATTGGGATATTCTGATAAAGCTGTGAATTCAACAAATCAAATCACCATCAAGGCATATGATGATGAAGAGCGTTCATCCAAGGGCACAGTCACCTTACCTCTAAGAATTGGGCCAGTTACAAAGGATGTGGTTTGTCAAGTCCTAGATCTGGATCTCACATACAACATATTGCTAGGACGTCCTTGGATTCATGAAATGAGGGCAGTCCCATCGACATATCATCAATGCATTAAGTTTCCTCATAATGGAGTCGAGGTAACAGTTAACGGTGATCCTAATCCGTTCATATATTGCAATAACTTGAGATCACATACGGAGACCATCATTCCCAGTAATCGTGAGGCTGTTCCTTCTTCGACGTACATTGACCCTGAGTCACTAAAACCTTCGACATCAAAACAAGGTGAACTTAAAGGCAAATTTCAAGACAAAGGCATGGGAGAATACACTTTAAATCAGACAATGTATTTACGACAAGTCATGAGCTCTCCAAAAGAATATGGAAGGCCACATCCTAACAAGCAAATATCCATCATGATACTCAAATGGGATCCTACTACCTTTCAAAGATGGGGCGAACTAGAAGAGGAAGATTTATACAAAATGCTCTACAAAGACATTGAACAGGACACACATGATCAGATCAATATACCTTGTGAGAAATATGGCAAAGGCTTCAAGATTCTACAAAAATTTGGGTATGATGGAAAAAGCCCTCTTGGGTTACGCAAAGAAGGCATCATGGAGCCCTTACAACCTAAATTGATTGTAAGAAGGGAACGCTCAAAGGGACTTGGTTTTCTGACTTCCAAGATCCACACTAAAAGGACAGAAGAGGCATCACAAATCAAAGTTGCCAAAGTTCAACAAGAGGATTACTATTCCACAGATTCCAACGAATGGGAATGGGGTTCAGACAAATCCTCCAGTGACTATGAGCTCACCGAGACATTCAAAGAGCCAGATGAACCCACAGAAGAAGAGGAATTTTATAGAAAGTTCAGAGTTGGTCAAGAAACAACCCATAAGGATTCCACATAGTCTTCGTCTCAAGGTTCTAGGTCGAAATCACATAGGATGAGGACACCTGTCCCGGAAGGCGCTACTAGTGACGACAATTTGGATTCACTCGCGATCGAAACTGATGAGGAGAGTGCCATCGATGACCTCGACGATTGCCTCGATATACCCGAATATAACCACATCTTCACTCTTAGCCCTGCAAACTCCGAAAACATTAAAGGCCTTCCCCTTGTTCACCACCAACTCATTGACTGGGATTATGAAGGACCAACACAATTTGACACATTTCAAAATGACGAAGCTATTATTGACTATCTTGGCATACGAGATGATCTTCCCCCTGGGGACCACAAAGCAAGATACACCATAGAACTCAACAACATGGCATATTTTGGTGAGGGTGTCGGACCTTCCAGTCACAAAAATGTAAAAATAAGAGCAAATCAAGGGTCTTATGGCGAAAACCACATTGTGGCGCTATCTGATCCCAAAAAAGTAAAAAGAAAGGACGTATTTGAGGGCGAAAACCTCTCTGAGGCACCCAAAGATGGAAGGCTCGACATTCTCCCAGCATCATATGAGGAAAAGTCATCCATGTTGGTAGAGGAGACTATCAAAACAAACATTGGTACAGAAGAGGTTCCACACAACATATTCCTGGCTCAATCATTAACAGAGTCCGAAAGATCAAAATTCATAAGCTTCTTCAAAGAACGACAAATCAATTTTGCATTGTCATACGCTGATATGCCTGGACTAGATCCGGATTTGATAATGCATCATTTGACAGTCAAACCGGGGGCAAAGCCAGTGAAACAGAAATTAAGGAAAATGCATCCACAAGTGGCATTACTAGTCAAAGCAGAGCTAGAGAAATTATTGGATGTCAGATTCATACGCCCAATTGATTATCCCGAATGGATCTCTAATTTAGTACCTGTCAGTAAACCAGATCGCAGCATCAGAATATGTACAGATTTTAGAGACATCAACAAAGCTTGTCCGAAAGATGACTTCCCATTACCAAATATCGACTTGATCGTTGATCTCACAGCAGGTCATGAAATGTTATCTTTAATGGATGGATTTTCTGGTTATAATCAAATCAGGATTGCACCTGAGGATCAACACAAAACATCATTCACTTGTCCGTGGGGAACTTTCTGTTGGAATGTCATGCCCTTTGGGCTAAAAAATGCAGGTGCTACATATCAAAGAGCAATGACCACTATCTTTCATGATCTCATGCACATAACCGTGGAAGATTATGTTGATGATCTCTTGGGTAAATCAATAGACAAAGATACACATTTGGACATAATTTCAGTCGTCTTTAATCGGTTGGAAAAATACAAGGTAAGATTAAACCCCAAGAAATGTGTCTTTGGAGTAACCTCCGGGAAGCTCCTAGGATTCATTGTGACCAAAAGAAGAATCGAAGCCGATCCAGCTAAAGTCAAGGCTATCTTGGACATGCCGCCACCCAGAAATATCAGTCAACTTCGATCCTTACAAGGGAGACTCCAGTCTATACGAAGATTCATAGCACAACTTGTAGATAAGTGTAATCCTTTTCAGCACCTGCTACATAAAAATATCAAGTTCAAATGGGATGATAACTGTCAACAAGCTTTTCAGACGCTCAAAGATTATCTTTTGAATCCGCCAGTTTTGATGCCACCAATTCCAGATCAGCCTTTGTTACTATACATATCAGCTACTCCAACAGCATTGGGGGCACTCCTAGCGCAACAAATTGCTGAGGGCAAAGAAAAAATAGTATATTATATCAGTCGCACATTGGTGGGATATGAGCTAAACTACACACCAATCGAGCGTGCATGTCTCACTGTGGTCTTTGCTTCACAGAAATTACGCCATTATATGCTTACTCATAAGACTAAATTGATTGCAAGAATTGATCCATTAAAATATCTTCTCAACAAAGCTACACTTACTGGGTGACTGGCCAAATGGGTAATGATCCTGAGTGAATTCGACATCGAGTATGTTGACAGAAAAGCAATAAAAGGACAAGCAATCGCGGATCAATTAGCAGATGCCCCCATGATTGATGATGTTCCTCTAAATTCAGAATTTTCAGATGAATCCATTTTAACAATATCACAGGCAAAGCCATGGCAACTATACTTTGACGGCTCATACACACAACATGGGGCAGGAGCTGGTATCCTCTTTATAACTCCTCAAGGCGATTCTATACCAAAATCATACCGCTTATCATTTCCTTGCACTAACAATATAGTGGAATATGAGGCATTAACAACTGGATTACGAATTGTAGTTCAGTGGAAGATCCAAGAACTTCATGTTTTTGGGGATTCTCAACTTGTCATTCGCCAAGCAACTGATGATTACCAAACAAAAGATGAAAAATTAATGCCTTACAAACAAATGGTGGATGATTTGAAACAACACTTCACAAAGATAGATTTTGAGCAGATACCAAGAGAGCAGAATAGTGCTGCAGATGCTATGGCTACAATTGCCTCACTGATTGATCTACCTCAAAATGAGACCTGCTATGAGTTCTTGGTAGACAACCTGCTGGTTCCTTCATATGAGATCACTCCTACTGAAATGATATGCGTTGTTGGTCCCGAATCCCAGTTATATGGTTCCATATTCACATATCTTCGTGACAATATCTTACCTCTTGATCTATCAAACAACCAACGCCGCACTTTCATTTGCCAATCCTCTCGATATGTCATTCTAGCTGATATCCTATACCGACGAGGTCTAGATGGCACTCTTCTTAGATGTTTAGAAAGTGACAAAGCTAAGATTGCGTTACGAGAAGTGCATAAAGGGATATGTGGTCCGCATGCTAGTGGTCCTACCTTGGCTAAGAAACTCATCAGGACTGGATATTACTGGCCCAATATGGAAAAAGATTCATATCAGTTTGTCAAGAAATGTAAGAAATGTCACATTCATGGAGACCTCATACATGCACCAGCACAAGAACTACAACCACTTGCGTCTCCTTGGCCCTTTTGTCAGTGGGGACTCGATCTCATAGGCAAGATTCACCCTCCTTCCTCCAATGGTCATAAATTCATTATCACAGCCACAGAGTATTTCACAAAGTGGATTGAAGCCGTGCCTCTCACACAAGTCACTGGGAAACAAATTGCTACCTTCATCCTTAACTATACCATTTGTCGATATGGTATTCCTAAGTCCATTATTACTGATAACAGGCGTCCCTTCAAAAATCAGGATGTTCGTGAACTCTGTGACCGCTTCCATATTTCCCATCGTTTCTCCACACCATATTACCCCCAAGGTAATGGCCAAGCTAAGGCGTCTAATAAAACAATTCTTAAAATCCTCAAAAAGACAGTCGACGACGTTGGCCGTAATTGGCATATCCAACTCAATCCTGCACTTTGGGCCTATCGCACAAGTGTCCGTACACCTATAGGAGCTACACCATATTCACTTGTCTACGGCGCTGAAGCCATTTTTCCTATTGAGGTCGAGTTACCTTCTTTACGGGTCTCTTTGCAAAACATCATCAACGATGAAGATTACAGGGTCTCTCGCTTACAAGAACTAGAACTGCTGGATGAACGGAGACAAACTGCTTTTAATCATCTCAAGGCTTACCAACAACGAATGAGTCGCAGCTACAATCACAAAGTCAAGCCTCGCACATTTGAGGTAGGTGACTTGGTTCTCAGAGAAAATCCCAAGAATCAGCAAGACAGAGAGAAGAAAGGCAAGTTCGAACCAAACTGGCTTGGTCCTTACATCGTTACAGCAGTCTATGGATCTGGTGCATATCAGCTCTCAACTACAGAAGGTGAACCTTTGGAGGATCCTATCAACAACATGCACCTTCGCAGGTTCTACACATAGCTCTTTGGAGTATCCTAATTAAAAAATACAAAAAAATAAAAAAATTCAAAAATACAAAAAAAATTATAAAACAAAAAAATCGTTACTTGGTGAAAATCTGGCAAACAGGCGCCTTGTGACACAAATTTTTTTTTTTGAGAAATAATTTCGTCCAACGGTGAAAACCACTTTGGTGGCGCCCTGGGAAAGTACCATGGTGAAAACTGGGTCACCAGCGCCATGCGTAGAGACATTGCTCCTCCCTCCTTGAGGATTCACTTTCATCACTTCACATTGCACAAACTCACAACCTATTCACTCACAATAAACTTACCCATTCCCATCATGGCTTGTTATTGATCTACCCAAGATTGGTTAGCCATTCATAATAAACCCCCCTTTTCACTCCCTCTCCATCCATAATAAATCAAATCCTATCTGTGGCTAAGGCAATTCCTACGTCTAGTGATGGGTGTGGAACTAAGAACATCACATGTTTCGAGGAGTACAACTTCTTCCAGCTTCCTTCAGTCTATCTGCGCACAATCAGCAATAAAACAACATTTGCATTGCCAGTCCGCAATAAAGTTTCATCTTCTCCGCAATAAAGTATCAGTTTCATGGATTCAGTCAGTTTCAGATGAGACACAGCAGCAACAATGGGCTTCAACAAAATCAAATCTTTCGACAGACTCAGACAACATTATGGTTTAGTGCTATCTATCCATTTTGTGAAAGTAAACATTGTGACCACAATCAAATACGACTTATACAAATGACAAGAGACACTAAACTTGAGGACTACAGTGGATGTTGGTATCGAGTCTTGGTTTTCTTTTGATTTTATCTTTTGGTGACATGTCTTTCAGCTTTTCCAGGATGTCTCTGACTAGAGATTCTATCTCCAGGATGTCTTTGACTAGAAAGACGAGGATGGGGTATCGTCATCTATTTGCATTTGCTGTCTGTGGATTGTCTTTTAGTAATGCTATGACTTGTCCAAGGATATGAGGACACTGTGAGTCTAGTATGAACTGGGGCATTCCTTGTTTGTGACTGTCTTATCTCCATGCAAATAGGTACAATGACTTTCTGGGTCGAACAAATGCCTCGATTGTCATAACCTACTTGCCATAATAAAGCTCAATGATGATAACGCACAAGAAGCTCTTTCACGGTCATATCTTCTATCTTTCATCCCCCTTTCTTGATTGACTTCCACCGTCCTTCTTGAGTCCGCGTAGCCCGCTATCACATGACTGAGTATAATGACACACCAAAAACATTTGCATTTCATGTAGTTTGCACCTGCATTACCACATATAAGCATTTCATACAAACATATAGATATCACAATTGCATCACATCCTGCACACAACACTTGTTAGCACAATTTACATTTGCATTATCATATTCATCTGCATTACATACATTCACATTTGCATCATGCATCACATATACAACATAAAAGAACAAAAATATTGCATTGCATCATATACATATTTGCATCCATATCATAAGCATCACATAAAACATGTATCATAAAAACATCTCATCACATAGGTACACATGCATATAGCTGCCGCAAAAATGAATCATCTCTCATATATATAATCAAAAGTGTCATGATACAATGATGTCAAAAAATCATATGGCTACAATCACCCGCAAGTGTCTACAATACAAAAAAAGGTACAAATACTGATACAAGGGAGCCCTCTATGGCTATGATGAACTCCCTCCCTCGAAGCCGCCTGGCCTCGACAGAATCTGAGCCCTAGAAGGACCCACTCCAGGATCACCCTGCCTGTCTGGTGGTGGTGGAGGACCCATGACCCCACCACTCGATGCCTGTCTCCTCCGGCTCCCTCCCGTAGCTGTTGCTGTACGCGATGGTCTATGGAAGCTCCTCGCCTGCTGATCTGCTGGCACGACACCATAATACAGGTCCCTCCAGTAGGCAATCTCCTCTCTGGCTCGCAGGACATATGCGTAGCCTACTCCTGTGTCCTCCGCTGCCTGCCTCCCTGCCCTCAGCGCTGTCTCAACCTTAGTGTAGCGCTGAATCGCCTGATCCCTCTCTCGCTCAGTATCCCTGAGCCTGGTCCTGAGTCGGTCCCTCTCCCTCTCCAGATCCTGGATCTCATCTGCCTAGCCCTGACAGATCTCCCTGAGCTCAATCAGCTCATCCTCCTCTGGATCCCCATGCTCTGCCTCTGCCTATGGCTCTCCCTCTGCGGGTGCCTGCCCCTGTACCTGTCCCTGTACCTGTATTGGTGCCTGAACGGGTACCTGTCTCGGTACATGCCTAGGTCCCTGTACCTGTCTTTGTCCCTGTGCCTGTACTGGCACCTGTCCCTGCACCTGTCCCTGTCTCTGTCCCTGTGCTCTAGGACCCTGTGCTGCTGGTACCTGCAGGGGCAATCCACCGCGACCCCTCACCACCTGGGCCTGTCCCTCCTGTCCACCCTCCCTCCGAGGTGCCACCCTCCTCTCCCCAACTACTCCCCTCCACCTCCGTCGGCCTCTGCCCCCATCACCTCCACCATCATCATCATCATCTCCCCCCCCATCTCCCTCCAATGCCTCTCCTGGATCTGTCAACCGTGGGAACGGATGCTCTGCCCAATATGCGGAATACTCTGCATCCATCCCGGCGTCCTTGATCTCTAGCCACATATCCCAAGGTAGGGGCACCATCTCTGCCAGCTGTGTAACTGCCTGATCATATGACAGTAAAGGCCCGAACTGCGCCTGATCCCTAACTGTATGGGCATACATACCCGAGCCTCGTGGCATCCTCTGGATCCTGCCATACTGCCTGCATACTCTATCCACCAACTGTCTCTCTAGTATATAGGGCGTACGCCCAATCAAATACCTGCTCTGGAAGGTGTAAGGTAGCTCCACTGCGTCATCCTCCCACTCCTCGCATCCCAGATACGGCCTCCAGATGACGACGTCAATGTCATCTATCACTCGTCGCCAATGCTCTAACCTGCCAATCTGAGGCTGTGACGTGATCATGTCATACAGATGAACAAAACTCCATCCATGAACTCTCCCTTTGAAGTGTATCGGCTGCGTGATAGGTAGATGCTCGTATGCCCAAACCTGCAAAAGTGTCACTCCACAGCCCAGTCCCACTGATCCATGGTAGACAAACTGGTGAAGCTCATAATATAGGTGGGCCAAAACACATGGACCCCACGCATATCTGGTGTGTTGCATCACCAATATCTCTAGTGCTCCTCCCCAGCCCACTGCCAACCCCCGTGTCGCCCTGTCCGGACATAGGAACCCACTGATAGCTCCTCCAATCACAGCTGGCAAGGCTAACCCTGTCGCAGTCATGGTGTCCCATGCCACATGTCCTGCTCTCATCTCTAGGCCGGGATCCTGAAACACCCATCTCAAAGCCTCTCTGTCTCCATCGCGATCATATGGAATCAACTCTCCATCGATCGGTATGTGCAGAATCCTATAAACATCCTCCAGGGTGACTGTCATCTCACCCATCGACAAATGAAATGTGCATGTCTCTGAATGCCATCTCTCAGCCAGCGCAGTTAGCAAACCCATGTTTGCCTGAAACTCAAGCACATACAACACGTGTCTCAAACCCATCTCCTTGATGGCAGCTCTATCCTGAAAAGACAACTCCGGTCGCAACCTCTGTGTGGACGAGAATCTCTCTCGTGACTCCAACATAGGCAAATACTCCTGCAGTCAAACAAATCAATCATGTCAGTCATGGTGGCATTCACTGTTCATCACAAAATGCTACTCGCTATCTAAATGCATATGGTTATCTATCTCAGTGACACTCACTGTTCATCACAAAGTGTTGCTATCTATCCTAGTAGTGCTCCCTGTTCATCACAAAGTACTATGTGTGTGACATTCCCTGTTCATCACAAAGTGTTGCTTACATTTGCACTCCTTGTTCATCACAAAGTGCTGCTCTCATTTTTAGTACTCCCTGTTCATCACAAAGTACTCTATCTTGGCACTCCCTGTTCATCACAAAGTGCCTTGATCTATCCTAGTCTTCCTAGAGGACCTGCTTGAGTGTATCCTCTCAGCAGCTTATTCAATCGACAGCGTATGTTCATCACAGAACTGCCGATTTGACCTAGAAGACAAAACCTTGCATTTTTTAGACATAAATGCGTTTCTAACTCACAAACGCGCCTATTGACTGCACAAACGCGCCTAAACAACACAGACGCGCCTGTTTGACATAAACGTGCCTACATTTGTCACAAACGTGACTTTGCAACATAAACGCCCCTGAAAGACGTAGACGCGCCCGCATTCGATACAAACGCGGTTCCAGACACAGACGTGCCTGACATCGACACAGACACGCCTGTCGGACACAGACGTGCCTGGCACTGACGCAAACACGATTTCACGTTTTTGCACTTTTTTAATACTATTCCTAGGTGCATTTATTGCTCTATTCGACATGCATTAATGACAAAAGCAAATGCGTCAAAGTACGAGGAGGTTTGGTGGTACTTACCGGCTCTCCTGCCTCTGCTGGCCTCTGAAATCGGCGAACGCGGTCGAATCTGTGTACGAAAGCCATCGCTGCTGACTGCTGCTGCTCTTTTTCTCGCTCTGCACTGTGATCTCGTGAGGGTGTAGATGACAATGAGGATGTCTTTTGCCCGTGGTCTATCTTATAGCCTACCCTAGCCTTGGCCTTCATTTTTTTCGAGTCAGTCTTCTTCATCCCGTGACTTTGTCACTTATCCAGTCAATCCATTCTAGCCTTTCTTTCTTATCGAGAGATTGTCTGCAATCTTTTCAGACTTTTTCATCCAATCTCTCGAGGGGGCATATTATTCTCATCTTGGGGCAACTCTGTATCAGTTCATCTTATCTTCTTTGAAACAACGCGACAAGCCGCATTGTTTCAAAGAGGGGCAAAATGTAGACACCTAAAATTGTCCAGTCTAATTAAATAAATATATTATTTATTTAATTATTTAAGCCTAATTCTTCTATTAATTAAATAAATCTTTATTTATTTAATTAATTCATTTATCCTCTTCTAGCCTTATTTTTCATTTAAATAAATACATTTATTTATTTAAATTATCCTTTTCCTAAATTAAATAAATATTTTTATTTATTTAATTATCCTATTTCTTCTATTAATTAAATAAATCTTTATTTATTTAATTAATTCATTAGCTTTTTCTACACATGACACATGTCATTCATCTCTTAATTCCTACACTACCTACTTCTTTCATTATTTTACTATTTCTTCTACCTACCCTCTAATCCTAGCCGACCTCCTTTTTTACACCTCTTAATCTTATCCCTCCATTTCATATTGTGTCTTCTATTTAAGGAGATGCCTTCTTCATTATCAAACCCTAATGAATCATCCTAATCATTCATGCTAATGATCATTTTTGGCTACACTACGATCTTACTTGCAACCACATTCCGTTCTTTGTTGAGCTCTTGTGCATATAAAAATATGAGAGCAAATATATCAAGCAAGATCAATGGAGATAGGAAGAATGAAGATCAAAACCCTATTGGACATGTGATGGTATAATCTTTGTGATTTCATGTGATTTGCATTGTCCTAGGTAATCTTCATATGTTATGGTAGATCTTTGTTGATTGTTAGGCTAGGGTTTTGTGGTTGAATTCATTTAGCCTTTCAATATTGTTATTATTGTTATCCATTTTCACCATACACACATATATATACATATACATATAGATGTATATACATCTATATATATATACATATATATGTGTGTGTGTGTCTGTATATATATATATATATATATATATGTACATATATATACACATATACATATACATATATATATCTACATATACATATATATACATATATATACATATGTATATATATATGTATATATATGTATATATACACATATATGTAGATATATATGTATATGTAGATATATATGTATATGTATACGCACACACACACACGTACGCACACACACACACACATGCATATACATACATGTATATACTTGATTATAAACATGTACACACACAGATATATATATATATATATATATATATATATATATATATATATATATAGTCTTTATATTATGTTATATAATTAATTTAAACTAATTTACAATTTTGTTTATATGAAAAAAAAAAAATATTATATAAAAATTTAAAAAAGAGAAAATATTAAAATAATAATAATAAATTAATTTTTTTAAAAAAGAAATAACATTAAAATAAACTAGCAATTGCACCTTGTTGTGCAATGGATATGCCAAAGACGTGTGGAAGGCCAATCAGGGAAATTTTGGTCTATTTTTTGCATAAATTTGTGTAGCGCATGAGTTCAATTGGTACGTCATTTACAAAATGATGTTGTTTGTGCAACAAAGATCTCAATGGAAAATGATAGCTTCAAATCAACTATGTATCCACTTACAAGGATCCAATCATAACTAAAACTAGCACTTGCAGTTGTAGGAGGTGCAAGGGATAAGCTGATAGTTTAATAATAGAAGACAAATAGAATTTAATATTACATAATGAATTATATTAACATAAAAGTGTATATACATGTGTCACTATGTAATACAATTTCATATATATTTTGTGGTAATTGTATTCATTGTTTGGGTAGAATTATTTTCTTTTGAAGGTTACATACATTTGTCTTCTTGTCTTTTTTTTTTTTTGCAATTGCATCAAAACTAATTAGAAATCCATTATTTGTGCATGTTGCAGTATAATAATTCAAAGTCTATAACTATAGAAATAAGAAATTGCACATGTTGGAGTTATCTTTTATTAGCTAATAATTATTTATTTAATTATTAGTCTATTATACTCCATGCTTAAGCTAAACTTAGGAATCTTATAATTCTTAAGGGTTTTCTCCTTTAGGGTTTCTAGTATCCTTTTATAAGGATTATCTCTTTGTATTTTCATAATAAATGTAATTATTGAATTGCATTCTTTTTGCACAATCAATATGACTCATCTTTTTTGGATCTCTGAGTTCTGGCCTCCATAGCTATTTTGCTTCTTTCTGTGACAGGTTTGCATGTAGGTGATCTTTGGGAGCTGTAGAGTTAATTTTTCCTCAACTCCAATAGCATATACTTAAACTTGCTATTGTAATTAATTTTTGTGTATTAAAGAACATATAAATTAGAAGTATGTAACTCTATGAGAGTGTACAAGTAATTGCACATACCTCAATTTGCTATTGTGAGCTCAATTGTAGGCGATCTTCTTCTTTCTTTCTATTGATATTGTATGGATTATTTTTCCTTTTTTAATTTAAAAAAAACCTACTCCATTGAAAGAATACAACTAGTGACAATGCTTTTTTCATCATAATATGCATGTTTCAAAAGGGTAAAAATACTGAAGGAAAAAGAAGATCATGTTTAGTCCTTCAAAGCAAGACTAGGGATTGAACAATGATATATTACCCTTTGAAGATAAAGAGTCGGGACAGGATTTTATGATTTTATGGATCCAATAGAATATCATAACATAACATAAAATTACTATAGAATATCATAACATATAAATTCTTATACTACTGACCTAAAATCATTGCATTGTTCTTTGTTAAACATTCACTTTAAATACTGACCTGGGCTATAGATGAATATACATCTGCATTTAATACAATAACGTTGAGGCAGATTCTAGAAATGGATTGAGAACATGAAAACCAAGTTGATCTCGGGTTTTTTGAAAATTGATATGCGCTAGTTTTCATTGATAGTATTTATGTTACTGAGGGATTTCAAATATTACACCAGAGTTTCTCTCACATGCACTGCGCTCAGGAAATGGGGGAAATTTGTGGCTAGCGTTGCAAATATGTGATCTATGGTTATATATTGGAATGCATGCATAAAGTCTCACCTTCCTTTAAGGCTCGAAAAATTAGAAAGAGATACAAAGGTTATAGATGAATGGGTTCAGTTGTGCACATAAAAGCAAACAAGATTATTCCATGTTTCTCCACCATGACCAAAAATGGACTTGGTGGGAAAATATAGGAAACAAACACCATTTATTGTACAGGACATAATTTTTCAGTAACATGTGCTTCATTATTTGTCAATTTAAAACCTTTTTTTTGTATGCAACTGATTTTGAAATGCTTATGCATAAGGTTGATCTTTTTAGTGCCTCTATCTCCAACATCAACTGAATGTAGGCTAAGGTTGGAAAAAAATAGTGGATCACAATTCTTTCCCTATTTGTCCAAAGCTGCTAGGGTCCTCTCCTCCATCCCCATGTTTTTAATCTAGAAAGTATTATTTATTAAATTATTTCTTTTTCTATTTGTCCCTGACATATTTCCATTTTAACCTTCCCATTTCTTTCGGTTACTAGTTTTCTATTTAGTGTAACTTCCCCAGCCATGCATCAGGATTTGATTCTTTTGCAATTCTCTCCTAAACCTCTGTTGAATCATTTGACTTTTGCTCTTTTTCTAAGAGCCATTTTGATGGAGTTTTTAGTTCCTAATGAAATCATTGACGTTAGGAGTTTGTTTTTCTCTAGATGTAATTCAAGAAGCCATACTAAGATATTGATGCATTTTTATTTATTATATACTCGTACAATATTTTCATGCAAACATATTGTCTTTATCAAAGAGTCTTGCTACACAAGTTCTTTCCATAAGTCTATATTGTTGATTTTTTTAAAAGTTGTTGGGCACATATGTACAATATATATATTCCACGAACAACCACATGTAAAGGCACAACAGATCATTCACAGGTATCACATGTATATGAACAAAATATAACTCAACACAAATAATGCAAATGTGCACAACAATATCTTCATGGACAATACATGCATATATACAACAAAATCTTTGACGGGTATTACAGGAATATATAAATAACAGACCTTCGACAATGACTATATTCCAAAACTCTTGACCAGATGAAACTATATACTCGATTAAGCAAAACGTCAATCAGACATGACTCTTATCGGGAGGGTCAAAGACAAAGTCAAGGGATGCGATATTAACCCAATAATTTAACTAGAATAAACACAAGTTGTAATACTAACACACAGTTTAGAGAAAATAAAGAGATTGCATAAGTAATAGAGATAACTAGGAATTGAATAAAGTAATTATAATAACTAATACAACCGTCGTGGGAATGATATCTCCTATTGCTATAACATCAATACTCCCTCTTAGCTAGGGAGGTATCTTTCCATATATACATGTCATGGAGTCTCTCAACATTACATCCACAATGGCTACTCCTATTTGTGGAAAAGAGTTCATCACGGAGTCACTCAACGTGATGTCCACCATGGCTACTCCCATGTGTGGAAGGGAATATGTGCACAAGTGCCCATCATGGAGTCACTCAACATGATGTCCACAATGGTTGTTCCCATGTGTGGAAAAACACAAGTACAAAGGATTCATCACAGACTCTCTCAACGTGATGTTGTCATGGAGTCTCTCAACATGACATCCACCATAGTTACTTTCATGCGTGGAAAGAACCACATCTACATCTCAGAGATAAACAAGGGCTGACACCTCATATTTCTTTGTTTCAAAGAAATATACACTACAAGGGCTTTCACCTCATACTTCTCTGTCACAGAGAAATATACACTACAATGGCTTTCACCTCATGTTTCTCCATCTCAGAGAAAAATACACTACAAGGAATCTTCATGATGATGTGACTCCCTCTAAAGCTCTGAGTACTTGCATCAACCTCTTGACCTCCTCATCCAAGGTTGTCTTTGATGGTTTGTTAGACTCCATCTTAATGCCATCTTTCCTTTACCTTCAAAAAGCCTTCCAAATTCATTGTTCGTTTGGCCAACCGTCCAAATAAGTGACCTCTAGACTTTCCCCAATGGAGTCCCCCTCCATACTTCTTAATCACCATCTATTTGATCTCTTGATACACATCTTCATTCCACTTGGGCATACCGCGGGCTTACCTTGGTCGATAAGTTCTGAGCTCCATTGTCACCTGATCCTCAATGGGTCCCAAGTACACCTCGGACTTCTTAATAGACCAAATATATATTATATCTGTTAGGCCCAATATGGAAAGCTAATGTACTGAGAGGGGAGGGGTGAATCGGTACTTCAAATCTTTTCTTTAACAATAACTTTACTGTTAAACATAAACCAAAAATTGCTATAACATAATATAATGCTAAAACAAATAAATAACAATCATACATGATTCACTCCATAACACATATATTTTTGTTACGTAGAAACTCTTGGTTAGAGAGAAAAACTGCGGTGGGGATGGCACCCACAACTTCACTACTGCAATAATAAAGGTTGCTCGGTTAGAGCTACATTTTTAGCTATTTCTGATAGCTTACCCTGTTAGGAGTATCAAGATCGTTAGATCTACCTTGCTAAATGATTTTACAACACTTATTCTAAATGCTGCACTTGGTTAGAGGCTTTACAATTTATAGACTTTGTTAGAGTCTTTTACTCTATTAAAGGTTTCTCTTACAACTCAAAATATTACAAAATATCTGCAACTTCACATTTG
Organism: Cryptomeria japonica; assembly: GCF_030272615.1. Lineage (NCBI taxonomy): Eukaryota > Viridiplantae > Streptophyta > Pinopsida > Cupressales > Cupressaceae > Cryptomeria > Cryptomeria japonica. The sequence continues at coordinate 245,176,335 of NC_081409.1, read as the reverse complement.
AAATGTTATAGCAGATTCTATGTGCTCAAAATGAGATTACCTTGCTTATAGCATACCTCGATAATCCATAGATTAACTCGGTAAACCCTTCTGTTTACTCTATTCTTTGACTGTTCTCTGAAATCCTTCTCAGTGAGCTCTGTGTCTCTAACAGTCACAACACTCAGTGCTTCCTTATCTATTACACATGTCTTGCTTCATACACCTATATATCTGATCCTCAATTCATGTTGTATAAATAGATCTCTTATGTCGGTGATCTGTTCATGCTTCGATTTTACAAACATGATTCATCGAATGAATAACCATACAAAATATTTCATTGGATAGATGACCTCAAGATCATACAAAATCCTTAGGGTGCAATTTCCTAAGTGATAAAGATTCCCTGTTCCTCGATCTTGTAACACATTTCCCATATGTGTCTAGGTTCAATGAATCTGGTAACACGTTTCACTCGGTGTGTGTTCACTTGGTGTATCATTTTTGCTGCTCGGTAGACATAGAGTGTTACTCGGTAGACAGCTCGGTGTATACTAAGCTCTGTGACTACTTTCTTCTATAACTGACTGCTTTGTGCTTACCGACTGAATGTTTTGGTAGTAATAACCAACTAGAGTATATAGAATGACTTTGGACATAAAACTAATGGCACCTTAGTAAATAGTAACAATCTCCCCTTTTGACATTAGTTGAGATGTTTGACAAAACTACTTTCAAAGTCATAACTCAAAAATCTATATACTTACAAAATTTGACTAATCTGACAGTATATACAATTGTCAATGAAATAGTATACTCAGGTATACTCCCCTTATCAATATACTATTCATAACTCTGATTGTGCATGCGCTGTGATCAATATTCTGTATTAACTGCTCGGTTCACTGCTGCTCCCCCTATCAAAATTATCTTATTATACACTATATACTCCTCCTTTTTGACAAACATCAAAACTTAGTTACCATTCGGTGGAGCTAACTGGTCAAAAATGGATTTATACTTTGTCCTTGCATCAGTGAGAGCTGTAGAGAGTGCATCCTTGACACTATCCATGAGTGAATTCTGAGCTGTAATGTCGGCTAACAGTGAAATTAGTCCATCTAAAGTGCTTCCCTCTGGCTGAGTGGATAAAGAGGTAGCATTGTTGATTCATTCTTGGATGGAGGACAAGTGTGGAATGAATAAGGTTTGAAGAGTCATAATGTCCATCCTTATTTTGTGCTCTTCATTCCTAAGTTCCAATTGTTGAGCCATGAGCTTTTGTAACTTGGTATAGAAATTCTGAATAGAATTTGGCTTAGTGGTCAACTTATTGGAGAGATCAATGATCTCTTTCTCAATCACTTCTATTTTATTCTTGATGTCTTTAATGAATAAAGAAAATGTACAGAGTTTCTAAAATAATGAAAGAATGTGCTTGAGTTGAGGGGACAACTCAGCAATAAATTTGACAAGCTTTACTTTGCCAATAGCAATGGCTTTCTGTACCTCTTCAATCATTTTTGCAGTGAGCTCCTTGTCCTTCAATTTGCTCAAGTATTTAGATGCGTCTACTCCAGATGTCTCTATTTTAGTTAGGAGTTCATCCAGTTGAACATGGATGGCTGCATCTTTTGTCACTGTAGCTACCGGTAGCATATCTGTTAATAGTGCTTTCACCTTCTGAAGTACTCTATTTTTCTTTTGTATAGCCATTTGCTTCTCTTGTTCTGCTTTGGCTTTGCATAGTTCACCGCATTCAATAAGTGCTTGCCCTTTTAATTTGGATATATCTACATTCGGCAACACAATTGGTTTTGACAAATCTAATTTGAAACTATTCTTTTTCATTTTCTTTTCTTTAGAGGAGGAGGATTTCACCGATTGAACTAATACAATGGCTTGGGAGGCTTGTTGACCCTCGGTAGGTTGCTCGGTAGAGGCAACACTTTTATCAATTTCTTTATCCTCAGATGTAGCCTTCGATGAGTCCTTACTCTCGGTCTCAGTTGTAACATTTTCAATGCTAGAAGGGGCTTGAGAAGTCTATTCCCCGGTGGCCTGAGAAGTAGCTTCTCCTTCTGTAGACTTGTGACCCTCTTTTCCTTGTTCAGTATCCTGAGGTGTCTCAGTTGAAACATGCTGAGTGACCAGAGGAGAGGGTTGAACTTGTTCCAAAACTGACTCACTTGAAACCAGTTGGGCATAAGCATTCCCTTCTATCATTTCCTATTCTTGTACCTTGGTGTCCATGATATCCTCATCAATTTGTATAGTATCAACGAGGTCTTGCTCGGTGACATCAACTATTTCAACTTCAACTTGCTCACCAACATTCTTGATTCGAAAGATTTCCTGCTACTTTTCTTTGGTCTTATTCTCTACTTCAAGATAAAGGCCATTCATCAATTTCAAGGCTCTTTGCTTGACTAGGAAGTTTGTCTGGTAGTTTTTAAGATGTTCATTGATCTCATCTACCGACATGTCTGAGAAGAGATGTACCAGACTTCTTTCTCTCATATGTTTTTCCAAGTCCATAGCATATTTCCACCTATTATCAATATGCAAATACAATTATTTTGGAAGAGAATTAGTTACTTCCAACGTGACCAATCGAAATTTAAGAAGTGTGCAGATTACAGCTTCTTCTATTTGTCTCTTTTCTTCATCATTTTTGGATTCATACTTAACATATCTAAATCCTCCAAATCCACCATATTGTTTCATATTTGCACAGAAATTATCAATGCTATGTACATCTTTGTTTTAACTCTTAACAATTTGAAATTTGCTTGCGTCTTCAGATTCGGTGTCATTGGACTCTTTAGTCAAAATGAGTCTCCAAGTAGATTTCTTAAAAGTTTTTGTTACCTTTGGTGCGGCAGCATTTTTTTGTTTCTTACTCGGTGACACTGCAGATGATCTTGTGTTTGGGCGCTTTACTGAAGGAGTCGGTGATACCTTTGATGTATCCTGTTTCTTCCTTTTCAAAATTTTCCCTTTTGGCAACTCGGTGCTCAATGTAATAGCTGCTTCTTGGGCTTCAGATTCCTCCTCGGTGATGACTCGAACACTCTTGATAGGTGTGGAGGAAGAACCTTCTCCAAATTTCTCTGTCAATGCCTTAATCATTTTTGTTGCTTTTCTTGTAGCCTTAGGTACTACAATGCTCATTTTAACTTTCTCTTTAACTTCTTCATATATATCATATCTCATCTTGGTAGCATGCCTTGGTAGTGCAAGAAAAGCATCTATCTGCTATTGTGTAATGTCAAAATCAATCTCATAACCCATAGGTGGCAAAGATTGAGTTCTCGGTTCCACCGCATTGACATAGCAGTAGTAGGTGTCTACTTCAAAGCATATATCATCCTTGTATTTCTCCACTAACTAGGGTGGAATTCTATACCTGTTACGCATCTTTTCTTGAAACTTGCTAAAATAATCATCCATAATCTCATTGAAGTTATCACCTAGTCATTTGATGAAGTCATTGATTTGATGGGTGATTGGTTGGTGTAGCTCCCAAACTACATTACCGACTGATGGAAAGAATTTCTCAAAATAGAAAAACATGCATACCAAAAGTGATCCAAACTTCAGTGTGTTTGCTGAGTTGTTCTTCTTTGGCTTCCTTATGGTGTTGAGATTTTCAAACAGATTTTTCAATAACACTTTGCATAGATCAATCTTCATACCATTCTTCACAATTTTGTAGGCTAAATCAACTGCTGCACAGGGTACACTGTTTTCTCTTTCTGATTGAAAGAAACAATAGCCTATAACTCTAATGGCAAACTTCAGCTTTGCATCTGTGACATTGTTCAGTTTTAGATCTCTGCAATCAGATTCAACTCTAGTTAATGTGATCAATTCCTTCTGTGAGATCATTTTCTGAGCTCGAGCATGGTCATAAATAGGGTAACCAGTGATCAAGTGGATGATTTCCTTGGTGATCTTGAATGGTTGCTCCTCTAACAACATGAAGTCATCATGAAATCTGCTCAAGACAAATTTAACCCATTGGGGTTTGAAGACTCATGGGTAGGTTAGGGCTTTGGTTAATCCCTTGACTTTAATGTGTTCAAACTTGCTGTCTAGTTTCCCATCAGCACACAATTCATCATATGTGTCCTTGATCTCAACATGACCTAGTTCTTCAACACGACACTTAGTGAAGAATCTGACATCCTCAACTACTAAAACGCTATCCGGAATGAGTGAAAATGCAGTTTTATCATCTGGTTCAGATGCTACTTTGAGAGTTAGAGAGTATTTTAGTGAGGGCTTGTCAATGTTCTCAACAACAACGGGCTTCTGGATCTTATGTGCCATTTCAAATTTTGGATAATCACTTAACAAAAGATCCTTAGGGTTTGAAAACTTTTAAATGACAGACGCTTTCCTCTTAGTAAATGTAAAACAGATATTCACAACTGATATGATCGATAAACTAGCTTGACAATGCATTGTGATTGATGTAAATACCTTGAATTTCACTTTGGAAGAGGTTTGATCGCCTTTGAATCGCTTTGCTCTGCTTTCTGAAAACTTGGTAAGTGTAAAATGACCGTGCAAAAGCTTTTAAGTACACATTTTACCTTATCGGGCTCCGTGCGGTTAGGTAAGAAAACATTAAATGCACTCGGTACCACTTCCTTTTTATGCTTTTATCGAGTAGCTAGATTTCCTGCATTTACCGTCTTGATAGGCTTCCTGCATTTACCGACTAGACTAGTGCTACAAAAGACTTGATAAAATTTCAAACTTGCTAAATGCATCTTAGCTATGCAGATTTTGAATTAAGTACATGATAAAATATGGGAACTGTTAAGATTTAACCTTGAAAGAATGCAGTCCCTTCATACCTTCATCGATTAATTTGGAATAGGTGCACCTAACTCGGTAGGTAAGATGCTTTCTTCATTTGACACAATTTCCTTATTTTTCCAAGTCATCTGTAATTTGCTTCTTATTTCCTCAGTGTCTCCTCTAGGTTGATCTATGCAATCTCTAGCCAAGTGTCCAACTTTGTGACAATGAAAACATGCCATACTAGGATTTCTCCATGATCTTCGATTGTTCATTCCAAACCTTATAAAGCAGTTGGCACGTATATGTCCATATCTTCCACAACATTCACACCATATCCTTGTATTTTAATCCCATGGTATTGCAGTATACTGTCAGTCAAGATCTATGTAAGTTCGGTAGCTTCTAGTATTTGCTCGGTGTGCAGATCACATATAGTTTTTTTGCTTAAACCAACACTTCTCGGTACTATGTCCATATCTATTGCAGTTTTTACAAAACCCTTTGAATTTTGCCTTCTGATAATTGCTAGCAGACTTTGTCCTACATGTGTGACCATATTTATTGCAATTGTCCTACTTTGTCCTTATTTCCAGCTTGCTTTGATGATTCTCCTTTCTCGGTAGTGTGGATTCCCTTCTCGGTAGAGTCTTTTCCTTTGTAACTGAGTCCTGCAACTTTGTTGGGTCTTTTTGTATTCAGTTTCTCATCCAACATCTTTGATGCTTCATAACTCTTCTTCAGTGTTTCTTTGGATTTCTTCTCTGTTTCAAGTTCATCAGTCAACCTTGATACTTCAAGTTTCAATGCTTGATTCTCATCATCTTTCAGATTTGCTTCATGATGTGCATAACCCAATTGATCTGACAGATTTTATTGAATTCTAGTCAACCTTGTGATTTCATCATTCCTTTCAGATACTAATGCTTCAAATTGTTGTTTTTCTCTTTCTAGATCTCTTAATTTATCCTCGACTATCCTCAATGCATCAAGATTTTCAGTCATCTGTGTGCTGAAATGTTCATGTTCTCTTTTCATTGCTTTTAGCTGATCAGTTAGTGCTTTGTTCTTTTCTTTTAGTTCTCCAATCATTTCTTCAGTCTCTTCAGATATACTGTTCTCAGATGATGTCTCAATTTGCTCCACTAACTCTTGAGAGTCCTGCAAATCATCAGATAATCTTCTTCTAACTTTCAAAGATTTTTGCGTTTGTTTCTGCATGTCAGCAATCACTTGATTAGCATGATCCAATTCATTTTGAAGATTCACAATTCTTCGAGATTGTCTGTAGCCTTCCATTGATAAGATCTTTCTCTTTAGGTAGTTAAACCCTTTTCCAAGATTCAAGCTCTGATACCAATTGTTAGGCCCAATATAGAAAGCTAATGTACTGAGAGGGGAGGGGTGAATTAGTACTTCAAATCTTTTCTTTAACAATAAATTTACTGTTAAGCATAAACCAAAAACTGCTGTAACATAATATAATGCTAAAACAAATAAATAACAATCATACATGATTCACTCCATAACACATATATTTTGGTTACGCAGAAACTCTTGGTTAGAGAGAAAAACTGTGGTGGGGATGGCACCCACAACTTCACTACTGCAATAATAAAGGTTGCTCGGTTAGAGCTACGTGTTTAGCTATTTCTGATAGCTTACCCTGATAGGAGTATCAAGATCGTTAGATCTACCTTGCTAAAGGATTTTACAACACTTATTCTAAATGCTGCACCTGGTTAGAGGCTTTACAATTTATAGACTTTGTTAGAGTCTTTTACCCTATTAAAGGTTTCTCTTACAACTCAAAATATTACAATCAAAATATTACAAAATATCTGCAACTTCACATCTAAAATGTTATAGCAGATTCTATGTGCTCAAAATGAGATTACCTTGCTTATAGCATACCTCGGTAATCCATAGATTAACTCGGTAAACCCTTCTGTTTACTCTGTTCTTTGACTGTTCTCTGAAATCCTTCTCGGTGACCTTTGTGTCTCTAACAGTCACAACACTCAGTGCTTCCTTATCTATTACACATGTCTTGCTTCATACACCTATATATCTGATCCTCAATTCATGATGTATAAATAGATCTCTTATGTCGGTGATATGTTCATGCTTCGATCTTACAAACATGATTCATCGAATGAATAACCATACAAAATATTTCATTGGATAGATGACCTCAAGATCATACAAAATCTTTAAGGTGCAGTTTCCTAAGTGATAAAGATTCCATGTTCCTCGATCTTGTAACACGTTTCCCATATGTGTCTAGGTTCAATGAATCTGGTAACACGTTTCACTCGGTGTATCATTTTTGCTGCTCGATAGACATAGAGTGTTACTCAGTCGATAGCTCGGTGTATACTAAGCTCTGTGACTGCTTTCTTCTATAATCGACTGCTTTGTGCTTACCGACTTAATGTTTCGGTAGTAATAACTGACTAGAGTATATAGAATGACTTTGGACATAAAACTAATGGCAACTTAGTAAATAGTAACAATATCTTGGTCACACATCCTTTCAGGATTCAAATTTCTTATTTTCTTTACGTCCTTCATGGCTTCTTGGAATCGAGACAAAGGCACTCTCAATTCCACGTCAAAGTACAAGGTCATTTTCACATGACGGTCCTAGATACATGTGGTCTCATGAGCTACACAAATTCACCTTCAAGCCTGGTAAATACAAGCTGAAGAAGTTTTTCGTCAACATACAAACTTTCATGCCCTTGTAATGCCTCCTGGAATCAATTTTCTCACAGTATTGAAAGTGCAAAACACCAAGCCAAGGCAATAGCAACTCCTCATAAAGGGAATGCTTGATTGAATGTAGAATTAAAAACAAAACTACTGCTATAGCAACTGCATTACAGGCATTAGATATGCTTCAAGATTTTGGTTGACATGAGAGCATCAACAAGATCATGGGTTTGCGCACATGAAAAAGCACATAGGAGAAAAAATATCATCTTCCCTTGCAACATTATGAATAACAAAAACTTATGTATCCTGGCATTGGAAGTGCCATTATTAGGGTTGTGACAAATGCGATGGCATAATCTCTAGAAGCCCTAGAAAAGGAGCCACGATCGTCCACATGCTGCTCCACATTACAAACCACATCACCCTCAGGAATAGATCTTAGAGGGAAGACATTCCCCACAATCAGATTGGCCTTCTTATTGCAGTAAATAAACTGGCCAGTATAGATATCCTCAACGATAATGAATAGCTCCTTTTGTTGCCTGTAACAGAAGGGATGCCTGAAGTTGATGCGACAGAGGGGAGCGTCATGCCCTGCGTCATGAACAACTTCTATAACGATGCCCTTTAGGTACCCATTTCATTCGTCATAGTCCAAACTATGAAAGCATGCATGGCCCTTTCCTGTGAAGAGTGTGGGATTTGAACACAGAGCCTATTCCCAACCTGGCTCTGATACCATGTTGATTTTTTTAAAGTTGTTGGGCGCATATGTATAATACATATATTCCACGAACAACCACACGCAAATGCACAACAAATCATTCATAGGTATCGCATGTATATGAATAGAATATAACTCAACATAGTTAATGCAAATGTGCACAACAATATCTTCACAGACAATACACGTATATATACAACATAATCTTTGATGGGTATTACATGAATATATATATAGCAGACCTTCGACAATGACTGTATTCTAAAACTCCCGATCAGATGAAACTATATACTTGACTAAGCAAAACATCGAATAAACATGACTCTTATCAGGAGGGTCAAAGCCAAAGTCCAGGGGTTTGATATTAACCAGATCGTTTAACTAGAATAAACACAAGTTGTAATACTAACACACAGTTTAGAGAAAACAAAGAGATTGCAGAAGTAATAGAGATAACTATGAATTGAATAAAGTAATTATAATGACTAATACAACAGTCAAGGGAAAGATATCTCTAGTTGCTATAACATCAACATATATGAACCAGTGCTTTACATTAGAAGTGGTAAACTATAGAATATTTATAGAAGGAAAACACACAACGGTATTGTAGAACAAAGAGGTTATAGATAATAATTTTACCAGCTTTCATATTAATGATTGTAGAAAATATAGCAAAAATAAGATATGTCATTTCTAACATGTTTATATTTTGAATAATTGTCGATCTTCAGATAAATATGCTCCACCGAAGAATAACCAAAGTGCAACAAAGGAAGAATTCCAAAAGGAATTTATTCTTATACGTTATTCTTATTTACTATATGCGACTGTACTGGGAAAGCATTACATAGTTTCTAGGTTGCTCTACTGGAGAGCCAAAGGAAAAAAACTCTACATAAATATATCCTTTAGAAAATATTAACTGCAACTTTTCCATGCAAACTACATGTCATCCAAAGTAATATGGAATACATAGATTAGTATAGAAGCATCGACTATTACATAGTACTCATCATAAGCCAGCTCTTGAAGAAAGCCTCTAATGTTCCACATGTTAGATGAAATTTTTGTAGAGCTGCTTGCATGGTTACGATCTTAGAATGTTGAATATGGTTTGCACCCTCAGTCATTTCCCAAGTGCGTTTGACAATCTCACGACAGTTTGGTACAACATTGTTTGCAAATGTCATGATTTTGTCTATACGATTTCACTACAAATTTACACTTGTTGATAGCTTAGTTCATGGTAAAGTGGCCTGGTTAGAGTAATCACTTAATAAGTCTATAATTTCAAGAGGTGGCTGATTCTTTTCCATTACTTGGAAGAAAAATAGGAGTGAAAAACCAACAATAAAATGGTTTTATTAATATGGATGTAATAGAAAAACTAGTTAAATTTTTTTAAAAAAAATTTCACCATTGAATAGTTGTACATTGCAAATCTGATATAAAAGCAGGGCTAATGGTGCCAACAGAAAGAGGGGCAACAAGAATAAGGACAAAGAATATGTTGGTAGGTGTTGGGACCACCAAAATTTGGCTAAATTTTGAGGGCCCACGTAAAATTTTGTTCACTACACTCAGAGGTACCCCTATAAAATCTTGCCTAAGTAGCTCACTTTGGAGAGCTCCATTTTGAAGCCCGTTGATTATTATGCAAAATCACTATGGGAAGGTGTTGAACACCTATCAATAAGCATTTTTATCATGTTGAAGCATCCCACAATCAGATTGGATTTTTTTGAAGCACTTGATTTGAGAGCTCAACAAGGGTTTACTATGTATGCATTTTCAGAAAAAGACTGAGTGGCCTACTTTAGAGGCTTGCATTTTGCACCCAGTTGATCATCATGATAATCTGCTTGTTCCCCTGTATTCCCTACATATTTGTGTATCCCTTTTCCTATTTGCAGATTATCGGGTCATGATTTGACATGTTTGCTAAGGTCAAACCATTTACAATTTATTTTTTGCAGATTGCAAAGTGTTCCAACGGAGCTTAATTTGAGCATTTATATATTGTTCCTAGATGATTATTTCATCAAACCAAGTGGTCCATGTGATTCCTTATAGCTAAATGAGCTTGCATGCAAGACCCTAGACCTTCACGATTTCATTTGCTATTTTTTCAAAATAGATTGAAAAAGGGTTTGAAGAGGGTTTTGGTAGGTTTTAATGCAGAAACAACTAAGATGTCAGCTTCGAGGTTTAATATTTCACACCCTAGGTATCCTCAAGCAACTCCATTTTGCAGAGTGATTCTTAGTATATCCAATTAAATGTTTGCCAAGTGGCATGGTCTCAAGTGGGCATTTTATCGGTTTTCAGAGCCTTTGGGCTTGTTTTGATCATTTTGCACAGTGGTTGAAAATCAAATTTCATTGATTCCAGCTTGCGTGTTATTGATCCAAATGAATGCTGAAGTGATTCTAAATCAGTTTCAAGGTTCAGCTACTTGAAAATGATTTTTTTTTAAGTCGGGCCCACAAGAGGCCCTACTTGCCTCATCATGTTATTGTTGCATTTCCAAGATTGATATAAGTTTCTTGTTGTTTAAATCATTTTTATGATTTAAATTTAACATGTATGTGAAAGATGAGGGCATGTTTGTAAAAGGTATGGGGCCTACTATTCATGTCATGCGCCCAGCCACACACAAGAAATATAGAATATCCAAAGTATCATTTAAAATAATGTTTTATAACATTATTAGGCAGGTACATTTGAATTGTGAAACCGCGCTTCTAAAAAGTGGGGTCCATTGACTATATAGTATGGCAAGAGGAAGCTTTCCCTCGGCACTCAGCAAGGGCTTATTTCTCAACTCAATGAGTGCCAAGTAATCAAAACACAGTGAACGATATTTAGCCGTAGTGTGCTTATAAGGGCCACAGGTGCATTCAGTGGGACTCGATTTCCAAGTTCTAAAGCAAGAAGAAAAGGGGTTGTGAAATGGATTTTAATTTAAATCATTATTTAATAGTGATTTAAAAACATCATTAAATAACATTGTTACAAAATCTTATCTCTTTTTGACAAAGGTAAGAAGAGCTCGACACTCGACAGAGTCAAATTTTAACCTTGACGAGCCCCGAGCAAGATGACACATCAGCCAAAGGGACATTGCAAGTTGTGTTGATAAAAGGATAGTGCTTGGGACTTAGCCAAATAAAAGAAATAGCCCCAACGAGTCCCAAGAGGATGAAATATTTCCTTGCCCTAAAATTTTATATCCGTATGAGGACATAGGGTGACTCTGTGCATCGATGGCAGATTGGGGAAGCAAGGTAGAATGACATGACATGAAATTGCAAGTGTAGATTTGATTTTGGATGGACAACTATCAACAAAAAGGATATTTTGGAAGCTTATGTTCATTCTATTAATTCTTCTTCCTTCTTTTTGTCTAGGTTCTAAGATTTTGTTCTAAGCTTTATGTATAGTAATAGGGCTGAATTCTAGAGTTAGGAATATGGCTTGTTGTTTGTCAATATGTATTCTCATGAGTAAATAATAGCCAGTTTGTGTTAGTTAGATGAGAGGGGGGGGGGGGTGAATCAGATAAAATCACAATTCAATTCTCTAATAAGATTCAACCTCGATAGAACTTACTTGATATGCAACCATGACTGTAAATCATTCAAACTCATAAACAAATAAACTTGAAACATCAAAACACATTTAACACCAAATTTAACATGGAAACCCTAATAGGGAAAAACCACTATGGGATTTCAGACCCACTAAGAAAATATACTCTTCTAGAGTATGCTCGGTTAAAAGCCAATCCTGTTAAAGATTACATAAACACATTGCTAGATGTGACCCGGTCAAGGGATTTCCCTCCGATCTATCAGAATATTGCACTTTGTTAGAAGTGACCTTGTCAAAGGATTTCAAACACTCAATTAGAATGTTACCTTGCTAGAGGATTTACAAATAAGACTGTTAGGTCCACTCGGTTAAGAGATTTCCTGTCACTTACAAAAACAAATAACAATAATAAAATATATCCGCAACTTCACATCTGAAATGTTATAGCAGACTCTATGTTCTCAAAATAATCTTGTTATAAGACTTATCTTCCTCCTTGCTGGGCTTCTCACTCTGTTCTTCAATAAGATCTTCAATCTTCTGTACTTGGTAATCACCTCTGCAGTATCATTGCTCTTCTATTTGCCCACATACTTTGTTCATCAACTTTCCTTATTTATAAGCAATTTCTAACCGCTTAATCTTCTTAATCACATTTCCCATGATTAATCTTAGTCATCAGATCTTCAAACTTAACTAGGTTCATTGAATCCTTCGAACTGAAAAATGTTTTATCATGCCTTGAAACTTGTATTCCTACCTTGGTACTTGTGCTCGGTTATGACCATTCAATCTGTGTTGTAGATCTAACTCTTGAATTTTCATTGCTGTTGATCCTTAACAAACTTCTTGCTTGACATTTCAATCTTCTATAAATCTCCAGCTCATTGACATCCTTCATTTAATAATGTATTTATTCATCCAATGCATTTTGTTACTGCTCGGTTGATACTCGGTTAATTCTGAACTTTACTCGGTAGACATTCTGTATTAGTCTCGGTTACTATCTCGATAGCTTTGCTTGCTGATGACGCTCGATGACTTCTTCCTTCTTTAATCGACATCGATAACCTTGGGATTTACCGACTGGCTCCTTCCTCGGTAAAATAGAATAGTATCAAACCTTTAATCACTCTATTGCATGAAATCTTTTCTCCTTCTTATTTAGTCTTTGAATACACATATATAGGATATCAAAACAATCAAAATATCATAAGCTCATCACTATCTAACTTGGTAATAGTTTCCCATTGAATAACTTATTACTCCCCTTCATTTTCACATTCTTTCTGTGTCATTTACCGACATCTTTATACTCATCAAAATATACTCTTTAAGATTTGGCAACATCATACTGAATCAAAAAATCAATTGCTTGACATCAATGACAAAATAATGTTATTAAGATAGTAATCATCCTTTATCAATTATATCATCAATCTCCAACAACCTTCTCAATATCCTCATACCAACAAACTTAATGTAATGCCAACAATCTCCCCCTTTGGCATTGATGGCAATACCAACTCGATTTATTCCAATTGATTCAAACTGCTTGCTGTTATTCTTCTCCTATTATCCTTGAGCTGTAAACTTCTCCTGTAATCTTCTCTTCCCATCATTAGTCTTCTCCCCCTTTGACAACAATGCCAAAAGTAAAACTAATTCATGATTACTTCCCTTGTGAAGTAATTTCCTTGCTGTTAAAACATATACAAATGTATCATCTTAGTCTCGGTCAGAGTCATCTTGTCTTCATTCACCGTTTCCTGCACAACTTTAGACAACCTTCTAAAGTGTGCAAATCAGCATGAACTCACAAATAGTATTCTGTAGAGTCATAGAATTGATGCTTTCACCAAACTCTGTCAGTGAGTACTAGATAGGGGTAGGACCCCTAACTTACTTGTTAGATACTCAAAAGTGTCCCTTGGTAGTGGCTTTGTGAAGATGTCTGCTAATTCTTCCTTTGTGCTAACATATTCCAGCACAACTTTCTTTTCTTGAACTTCTTCTCTTAGATAATGATACTTTATATAAATATGCTTTGTCTTAGAGTGCATTACCGGATTCTTTGAAATGTTAATAGCACTTGTATTATCACAAAATATAATTACTGGCTTGGTAACTGTCTCATTCATACCTTCCAACAGTTGTTTGATCCATGCTATATTGGTACAATTCAATGCTATAGCGACATATTCAGCTTCAACTGTTGACTGTGAAATGCATCCTTGTTTTTTGCTAAGACAAGTCAATAGTCTTTCTCCCAAAAAGAAAGCTCCATCGCTTGTGCTTTTCCTATCATGAATATTTCCTACCCAATCAACATCAGTATAGACTTTTAAGTTAAAATCATTCCTCTTTTTATATAGTAAACCATAATCTTCAGTGCCTCTCAAGTATCTGAAAATTCTCTTGATTGTTGTCATATGGGTTTCTTTGGATCTGCAAAAAATCTTGCAGTTATACCTACTGCATGTGCTATATCAGGCCTAGTGTGAACTACATATTACAACTTTCCAATCATAGATCGGTAAAGTGTCTCATCAACATATGCAAATTCATCATTCTTTGATAGTTTACAATTAGTAGTCATAGGAGTACTTACAGGTTTAGAATCCTCCATTCCAAATTTCTTCAAGATTTCCTTTATATACTTGGATTGAGTAATGAAAATCCCATTTTTCATTTGTAGTATTTGTAAACCTATAAAATACTTTATTTCACCGATTAATGACATCTCAAATTCTTTGCACATTTCATTTCCAAAGTTCTTACATAAAGAATCATTTCCACAGAAAATAATATCATCAACAAATATGGCTGAAATCAGTATTCCATTATCCTCATCATTCTTCATATACATGTTTCTGTTTTCACTAGTCCTCATAAATCCAATCTTTATTAAGTAAGAGTGCAACCTTTCATACCATTCTCTAGGTGCTTGCTTTAGACAATATAAAGCTTTGTTCAACTTACATACCTGATCTTTATTCTTCTCTTCAATAAATCCTTCAGGCTGTTCAATATAGACTTCTTCTTCTAGTATACCATTCAAAAATGCAGATTTAACATCCATTTGATATACCTTGAAATTTTTGTAAGCAGCATATGCCAAGAATGTTCTCACTCCCTCAAGTCTTACCACAGGTGCAAAAGTCTCCCCATACTCTATTCCTTCTTCTTGAGCATAACCTTTGCAAAACTAGCCTTGCTTTATTCTGAATGACCTCACCTTTTTCATTTGGCTTATTTCTAAAAATCCACTTTGTACCGATTACATTTTTCTCTTTTGGTCTTCGGACCAGTGTCCATGTTTCATTTTTCTTGATTTGTTCAATCTCTTCCATCATAGAATTCACCCAATCTTCATTGCTTAATGCCTCTTTTACTATCCTTGGTTCAAATTCGGATATCAGACATGTGTTCTATCTCAATTTGTTCCTTGTCATCACTGAAGCATCCTTATCTCCTATAATCTGACTTGATGCATGATTTCTTTTGACATATTTTGCTAATATAGGCTCGGTAGGCTCTGTATGATCTTCTTCATCACTCGGTAACTGAGTATTTTCTTCATCGGCTTTCTTGGTTAGACTTCTCGGTTGTACATATACAAACTCTACATAATCTTCTAGTTCTTTGGAATTTCCTTCATCATTCCTTTCTGCAAATTCATCAATTTTCACATTTGCACTTTCCACTATTTTGTTAGATGATTTGATCAGGCATTTAAATGCTTTACTCCTAGAGGAATAACCAAGAAATGTTCCTTCCTCTGTTTTCTGATCAAATTTTCCATTTCTGTCATCTTTTTAAACATAACATCTACTTCCAAATATTTTAAAATAACTTACATTTGGTTTCTTTTCATACCAGATTTCATACGGTGTCTTCATAGTTCCTTTCTTCAGTTGTACTCGGTTCAGGGTGTAAACTGCAGTGCTTATTGCTTCTCTCCAAAATATTTGAGGTACTCTCCTTTCTATCATCAAAGTTCTGGCACAATCTACAATTGATCTATTTCTTCTTTCAGCTATCCCATTTTGTTGTGGTGTTCTCGGTGTAGATAGTTGTCTTTTTATACCATGATCATTGCAAAATAAGTTAAATTCATTTGAAGTGAAATCTCCTTCTGTATCTGATCTTAGACATTTTAACTGTCTTCTTGTTTCTTTTTCAACTCTTGCCTTATAACATTTGAACATTTGAAAGGCTTTTGATTTCTCTTTTAAAAAACATAACTGACATCATCCTTGAGTAATCATCCACAAATAATATGAAGTATTTATCGCTATAATAACTTTGAACTTTCATAGGACCACAAATATCAGTGTGCACAAGATCTAAAATTCCTTTAGAAGTGTAAGGCTTACTTGTAAAGCTTGATTTTGTCATTTTGCCCGTCTTCCATCCTCTACATATTTCATTCTCAGGTTTTTCCAAGCTTGGTAGACCTCTTACACGGTGCTTCTTACTTATTTTGACCAGGTTATCAAAATTTACATTACAAAACCTTTTATGCCATAACCAGGTATCTTCTATTTTTGCATATAGACAATTGTTCCGAGTTGAGTCAAGATGAAATGTATTACCTCTTGTTTGAGTCCCAGTAGCAGCCAACTTTCCATGTTTGTCATGAACTTTGACAATTCCTTTTAGAAATTCTATTCGGTATCCTGTATTGTTTAGCTGTGCTACACTCAACAAATTGTATTTCAGACCTTCAACCCAATATACATCATCACATTTAGCATTGTCAAGAAGTGTGATAGAACCTTTACCTTTCACAGGACAAGGTGCATCATTACCAAATCTTACATAACCTCCATCATAATCTTATAATTTACCAAACTTGTGTTTATCACCTGTCATGTGATGTGAGCATCCACTATCTATGATCCAAGAATCATTATTATTTATGTGTGATATTAAGGCTTTTTTTTCATACCTTTCTTCCTTTGATAGCCACATATACAACTTCCTCTATCTCAGTCCCATTAGATTTATCATCATTGGATTCCTCATCAGCTACTAGGCATGTCTTTCTATCTCTCCTTCTGAAGTCTTGATGCCCTCTATATTGGTTGTCTTTCTATCTGTCATCTTGGTATTCTCTCTTTTCACTAGATTCTTTGTCAGGACAGTTAGAATCCATATGTCCAATTTTATCACAGTTAAAACATTTTAAAGGTAACTTTCCTTTATACTTATCTTTGCCTCCCAGTAACCTTCTGGCCAATAATGCTTCAAACTCTTCTTGCTTTCTGATTTCCTCATATAGTTTGTGTACTTCTTCCATGTTTTTTGCAAAATCTCTTCCTTGCTCCACTGTGATTTCCTTCAACATACTTATACATTCTATCATTGTAATCATCAGATTCACCAAGATGAAAAGAACTGAATGCAGATTCAACTTTGTTTACCGAAGACCCACTGTTATCAAAATTACTTAACTCAAAAGCATGTAGCTTACCGATAGTAGCATCCAAAGAGACTGGCATGTTTGGTATAGACCTTAATTCATTAATTGCAGAGACTCAAATGGCATAAGCAGGTAGAAGTGTTCTCAACAACTTACTTGTTACATCCTTTTCTTCAATAGTTCCTCCCGCTCCTTTGATTTGATTAACAGTTTCCTTTAACCTTGTACTGTATTGGATTCAAGTTGTCCTCTTAGACTGACTACTTTTTCTCTTTGAACATGTTCATCACCACCGTACAAAGATGTGAGCTTATTCCACATAGCTTTGGCATCAATACAACCTTCTAGATCATTAAACTCTGAGTCGGTCAATGCTAATGTAATTTCAATTATTGCTTGAATATGTTCTTGCTTTTCCTTTATTTCTTCCATTGTCATAGGGTATGTGCTAGGTACAGTGTAATCATTCTCTAGATAATATGTTGCATATTCTCCAATTCCTGATAAGTGCAGCTTCATCCTTTTTTGCCATGTGGTGAAACTTGAATTGTTCAACTTTGGTGCATCCCTTTTATACATCTTCGGATCTTGCCTCAAGTTCCTTTAAAATTTTCTTTTGGAGTTCTAGCTCTGATACCAATTGTTAGTTAGATGAGAGAGGGGGGGGGTGAATCAGATAAACTCACAAATCAATGTTCTAATCAGATTCAACCTCGGTAGAACTTACTTGATATGCAACTATGACTGTAAATCATTCAAACTGATAAATTGATAAACTTGAAAGATCAAAACACATTTAAAACTAGATTTAACGTGGAAACCCTAATAGGGAAAAACCACTGTGGGATTTCGGACCCACTAAGAAAATATACTCTTCTAGAGTATGCTCGGTTAAAAGCCAATCCTGTTAAAGATTACATAAACACATTGCTAGATGTGACCTGGTCAAGGGATTTACCTCAGATCTATCAGAATCTTGGACTTTGTTAGAAGTGACCTTGTCAAAGGATTTCAAACACTCAATTAGAATGTTACCTTGCTAGAGGATTTACAAATAAGACTGTTAGGTCCACTCGGTTAAGAGATTTCCTGTCACTTACAAAAATAAATAACAGTAATAAAATATATCTACAACTTCACATGTGAAATGTTATAGTGGACTCTATGTGCTCAAATAATCTTGTAATAAGACTGATCTTCCTCCTTGCTGGGCTTCTCACTCTATTCTTCAATCAAATCTTCAATCTTCTGTACTCGGTAATCACCTCTCCAGTATCATTGCTCTTCTATTTGCCCACATACTTTGTTCATCAACTTTCCTTATTTATAAGCAATTCCTAACCGCTTAATCTACTTAATCACATTTAACATGATTAATCTTAGCCATCAGATCTTCAAACTTAACTAGGTTCATTGAATCCTTCGAACTGAAAAATGTTTTATCATGCCTTGAAACTTGTATTCCTTCCTTGGTACTTGTGCTCGGTTATGACCGTTCAATCTGTGTTGTAGATCTAACTCTTGAATGTTCATTTCTGTTGATCCTTAACAAACTTCTTGCACAACATTCCAATCTTCTATAAATCTCCAGCTCATTGGCATCCTTCATTTAATAATGTATTTATTCATCCAATGCAATTTGTTACTGCTCGGTTGGTGCTCGGTTAATTCTGAACTTTACTTGGTAGACACTCTGTATTCGTCTCGGTTATTGTCTCGGTAGCTTTGCTTGCTGATGACTTCTTCCTTCCTTGATCGACATTGATAACCTTGGGATTTACCGACTGGCTCCTTGCTCGGTAAAATAGATTAGTATCAAACCTTTAATCATTCTATTGCATGAAATCTTTTCTCCTTCTTATTCAATCTTCGAATACACATATATAAGATATCAAAACAATCAAATATCATAATCTCATCAGTATCTAACTTGGTAATAGTTTCCCATTGAATAACTTATTACTCCTCTTCATTTTCACATTCTTTCTATGTCATTTACCAACATCTTTATACTCATCAAAACATACTCTTTAAGATATGGCAACATCATACTGAATCAAAAAATTAATTGTTTGACATCAATGACAAAATAATGTTATTAAGATAGTAATCATCCTTTATCAATTATATCATCAATCTCCAACGACCTTCTCAATATCCTCATACCAACAAACTTAATGTAATGCCAACAGTTTGGGCATTCATTTTGTAATGTCACATAATTGTCTCCATGATTGTATTTAGTTTCATTTGAATGCAATGCATTAAGGATGCCTTGAATTCATCCTTTGAGAATTCCTAATTTGTGTTAGTTGTTTCTTGCTTCCTTCCAAGGGAAGGATTAAATTGCTTTGAGCAACTTGTGGTGGTGTTGAGTGAATAATCTAGATTTGTAAGAAGAACTATGTGATAGCATGAGCAGATTTGTTAATGTCAGGCATTAACATAATAGAAAACTACTGGTTATAGTATATTTACTAATGGGAGTCCATTTACATTCTCTTGTTTGACTCATTTCCCTAGGATAAGCACTATCCTATGTATGGCTTAAATCATTTTCAGAAACTTTCAATTATCAAATCCATCTTTATTTTCCCCTTCCCTTTTTAGTTTTATAAGTTACTTGTTCTCAGCTATTTACAAAGCATTGGGATATTGTATCTGAGAACAATCCATCTTCATTAGGCCTGTAGGTAGTAGTTGTTAAGAGGTTATGAACAAATGTAGGCCTATAAATAGGAAAACCCTCCTGAATATGATGGAGCTCAAAGTGAAGTAGGCATAATCAAGCCTTGTTACTATTGGAATTTCTTGTCCTTAATATGTTGATAGTTTTAAAACCACATTGAATGTTCTATTCTTGACTTGAGATGTGATGAGATCCTTAGTATTGAGGGTTGCAGGAAAAACACCAAGAGTATGTACACTTGTGGAGAAAGAGTTAACCCCAGAACATTACCATTCATCAAATTAGAATCACTATCTTCCCGTTAGAAGTAAATTTGATTTATGTAGAGTGAGGGAGTTTATTGGTTGAAGCTCAAAGTCCGTTTGCTGGATATCAGAAAGTAGGTTCCAGGTGGAATTCAGGGCGAGTTGTCTATACTTGATGTTTGAAGAAAGGGCAGATCAAGGAAGGTTAGGAAATCAAGCACTGAAGAGGCAAAGAGGGAACTTAAGCATTCTTTGGTCCCCAAACATTCATGATCTAGAGGTGGCTAAAATCATCAAATATCTTTGCCAATGCTTGAACTAAAAAGCTTTAAGGAATGTTAATTGAAAATTCAACGATAAAATTAATGTTGATTTGTTTGGAAACATGTTGGAAGGATTAACTACAAAATGGTTTTATCATCGTACAGATGAAAAAAAGAGAAAATGAGAATTTAAAAAAATAGATATTAGAAATAATTTCAAAAATGGAATAAAAATTACAAGATTATTGAGTTAAGAGTCTTTATAACATGGACCTCAATATTTCGTTAAGGATTATAGTTCAAGGATGTTAGAATTAGCACAAACATTGTCTATAATTAAAGTTCAAAACCATAAGGGAATAAGTTCTAAAAACCTAGTCAAAAGACTTATATTTGGATCAATGTTGTATTATGAGATTATTCATTGTTAAGGGAAACTCTTTTCAAAATTTAGAGCTAAAAGTTTTGTTATGACTGGCTATCATAGGAAACTTGGACTGAACTGAACAAAGGATCATGCACAACTTCAGCATGCAATAAGGTCTAAAGGAAAGCAAAGGGAATAATGAAGTCATGCATACTCTCTAAACAGAGTATAAGGGTGCAAAGTATAATGCATAATATTTGTGTATGGCTATTACCCTATCTCCAATAGAACTAAAGATGCTAAAGCAGTTCTAAGGACTTCTATACTAGGTTACAAGAATGTAGTCAACTTTTTAACTCCTTGAAATTAGCATAATCTTGGAATATGTAATGGGAACGTCATAAAGAATTGAAGTGAATAAGGGGCTGGATTTTGAAACATATAGCTCAAGTAATTTTAATACTATGAAATAGCTCAAGGCTATCATACTGACTAAGAATGACATAACAGGTTATAGGGCTCTGGATAGATACTCTTTCTAAGTACATGAAAGCCATGAAGCCTTATATTTAATCAAACCCACATGATTAAATATAAGGTCTTGTATATATTTCAGCTTATTGCAATGAAAGAACTGATGAATCTAAGAGAAATTAGAGAAAGAAGTAAGGGATCAAGAACAAGTAAAATCTTTACTAAAACTGTAATGATAGAAATGCATTAAAGCATAATAAAATGGGGTGAGGTGAAAGGAGGAAATAGATTTCCCTTTTATTACTAAATGTTCATGATTTAATTAAAAAAAGTCATAAATATATTTATATTGAGAAGCTCAGGATCATTGGAAAGACCATGTGAGAAAACATTTTTTGTTGAATGAACATTACCACCAAAATGTTCTTAAGAAGACTGAACCTAACTATATATCTCTTAAATATCTCTAATTTATATTTCTGGTTACAACAAATGTGAACAACAAACACATATGCCAATAATGATCCCTTATTATAATATCTTTAATCAAGAACTCATCCAAAAATAAATGACATGAAAATTGCAAACATATATATGAAACAAATCTGATTTCAGGATTACATAGGCCAAACATGCCCAAATACAACTCAAAAATCTGCCATTACACATTAGACCTATCAATAGGTTTGTACATACCAGAATTACATAAAATAATGCTCAAAACCCTTTCGTTAATATTTCATGCAAAGATATAAATCTAAAACTTTGCAAATCACTCCAAATTAAATAATGAAGCACAACTGTGAATTCTAAGATGAATTCACCAAGTGGGTTGATTTGGGTTTCCGTCCTAGGGTTTACTGATAAAGCTCTCAAGGAAAAGTTTCTTTGAAAATAGCAACTCAAAAATGAATCTTTTATGTACTTTTTCCTCCTTTTATAATAATTTTCCTTTTTGAAAGTAATACTTTATTTTATTTCTCTTTTAATTTACTTTTCCCCTCAAAAGTGACTTTACTTTATAATTTGTCATTGACATTATTATAAAGTCACTCTATAAAATAAAGTATGTCCAGTTGCTAATTAATTAAATTTAAATAATCCCATAGGACTTAGGACTATTTAAGATTTAATTAATTAATTATCACTCAAAGAAGAGGGGACATTATAGTCCTCCCACCCCAAGATTGCTTGCCCTTAAGAAATCACTTATGAAGATGCTGCAGCAATAAATCCTAGGGTCCCACATCAATCTAGGACCTTTGCATGGTCTCACATGAAGTATACAATGCTGCAACATACATGTGAAGAGAATCTTGAAGACTCTAACTCTCAAAAGAACAATGATCTTCTTCATGTAATCAACAAAATTACCAAATTTCTGCCTTGCTCCTCCATGTTTATGTTGCTCTACTTTGATATAAATTGAAAAATCCTCGTAGAGACTCTCTCTAGACACCATAGAAGCATGCGAATCATGAGAAAAATTATGTGACAAACTGTTGTCCAAAAGAAACCGACTGTTCCATTCACCCTTATACCAAAAGTGGGGTGAATGAACATCATCATATGGGCTGCAAATGAATGGATAAATGTCCCTCATCAAATCTCCATTAGAGAATATCACTCTAAGATTGTTGGGTCTCATGAAGATCTGAAAGGTATCCATCATGTGTGCAAAATCAGACATGTATATCCTCTCCATATTGTTGGTGCAAAAGGCAACAACACTGCTAGAACAAAAAATCAAACCTAGAATCATCTTGAGAGTACTTCCACTATACCCAACAAACAAGGATCTATTACTATTAAATCCCCTTAGGAAGAAGTCACATGTTCTAGCTCCTTGGCTATCATAAAATTGATCCATAGCTGCACTTTCTTAGCTGTTATGTTTTTTGCCTCTAACCAACTCCATGGTGAAGTATCCATCACAAACCAAACATTATCAAATTGTAGGATCTTCTTGTTAGGCAATCTCTTAGTCTCTATAATAAACTCTCTAAGACAATATATATGCCTCATGTGATCTTAAGAAGTATTCATCTAATGTAATCATGTGTACAAAACAAGGAATATCAAAATTACTAAGGGTTATCATACCTTGCAAGTAGCTTAGATCTATGAGCTCCTTCTTATGCACCTCATTGTTGATTGATCAAAAAGTTGTAGCACCTATCTCATGATTGAAATTTGCATCTTCAAGAGAAAGTTGCCCCACAAGGGTGGTTGCCTTAGATAATTGTTTTCCTGATTTGCATTCAAAGTCATGCCTCCCAAAATAAGCTACCTCCTTCACCTCTTCTTCACAAACTTCCTCTTTTGAAGCATTATGTCCCACCCAAGAGTCATGATGGTGCGCTGCTGAAACATAGGTGGATTCATTGAGTTCTTTGTGATGGGTTAGTTCTTTCTAGTCTGAAATGATGTTCTTTTCCACACTCTTCCACATATTCTTCCTCAACCATAGATTGATCATTCAAATCATGCTATGCTAGAAGTCTTTGATCCACAAAACCTTCATATGTATGAACAACATCTCTTTCAACATTGTGTAAATCTAAATTTGTACCCATGGCTACTATTTTGTCATCCTTATTAGTCACAACATCTACATTTGTAGATGCATCTTCAAGCAATGATTCATGAAAAAATAATGTACCGTTGTTATTATGCATAACCAAATTAGAATTAACTTCCTCCCTTTCAACAACATTACCATAACTGTACAAGTCTCATGTGCCTCTTCTTCAAATGAATTTTAAGTGTTGGAATGATCTATATGCTCATCTTTAGTGACTTCAATAAGTTCATTGTTGTCATGCCTCTTATCTATCTTCTTAGCTTCTTCCTCCAAAAGCAATTTCTCTAAAAATAATAACATATTCGATTGATATTTTTGAAATGCTTGGAAGAAGTCATTCATACCATTCATAAGCTTGTCCATATGTTGATCATTTCTTTGTGGACTTATATTATCCCTTCTATCCTTCCTTGATGAACTTGTAACACCTTTATCCATTGTTGTAACCTTTTTTACACTTGATGTATGTGACTTTGATTTCAGAAGGTAAGGTGGAAATCTTCCATCTATAATTCCACCCATTGTTGTGACATTTTATAAACTTGTTGTATGTGGCTGAAACAACTAATTTCAAATTGAATTTATACCCAAAAGCTAACAAGATACTATGTTGCATTACTCATTCCTAGTGACATGTAAGAAAACCCACAAACATGCAACACTCAAAATCAACATGCAACTATCTGGGTAGTCACCAAACTAACATGCAGGATCTGGGTAGTCGCATTAATTGACATTCAACTTCACCAAACTAACATGCAAGATCTGGGTAGTTTCCAAACTAACATACAACTAATTAGAAGCAACATGCAACCATAAATTCTAACATGTAACTGATTAGAAGCAACATGCAACCATAAATTCTAACATGCAACTGATTAGAAGTGACATGCAATCATAAATTCTGACATGCAACCCAAATCCACTAACCAGGACTGCTTGAAAATAACATGCAATGGTAACCCTCTTCATAAAATGCTCCTAAACTGACATGCAATCATCTGAGTATTCACCAAATTGCCATGCAATAACATCTGACACTCATGCAACTACAAAATCTGATATGCACAGCTAAAACCCTAACAAGCTGGCCAGATCACGAGCTCTAATACCACTAAAATATGCCAAATAGAGTTCATGCACTGCAATTCTGAAAATAATTTCCTGAATTTTGCCCTAATTCTTTGTGTTATGGTTTTCTACTCCAAACCATAGAATTTTGATTTATATGCTAGGTAAAACAAATGGGGGAAGCAAACACATATGCCAATAATGATCCCTTATGATAATATCTTCAATCAAGAACTCATCCAACCATACATGACATGAAAACTACAAACATATATATGAAACAAAGCTGATTTTAGGATTATATAGGCCAAACATGCTCAAATACAACTCAAAAATCTGCCATTACACATCAGATCTATCAATAGGTTTGCACATACCAGAATGTCATAAAATGATGCTCAAAACCCTTTCGATAATATTTTAACTGCAAAGATATAACTCTAAAACTCTGCAAATCTCTCCAAATTGAATAATGAAGCCCAACTGTGAATTCTGAGATGAATTCACCAAGTGGGTTGATCTGGGTTTTTGTCCAAATAGCCAAATCCTTTAGGGTTTCTGTCCTAGGGTTTACTAAACTTGCAAGCTAAAGCTCTCAAGCTCTCAAGGAAAAGTTTTTTTGAAAATAAAAACTCAAGAAAAAATCCTTATTGCACTTTGTCCTCCTTTTATAATACTTTTCCTTTTTGAAAGTAATACTTTATTTTATTTCTCTTTTAACTTACTTTTCCCCTCAAAAGTGACATTACTTTATAATTTGTCATTGACATTATTATAAAGTCACTTTATAAAATAAAGTATGTCTGGCTAATAATTAATTAAATTTAAATAATCCCATAGGACTTAGGACTATTTAACATTTAATTAATTAATTATCACTCGAAGAAAAGGGGACATTACAATCTCAGATACTTTACATTATGTATACATCAAGGAATTCTCGTAACTGCAAACATTATAAGTCCAAAATTAGATTTCTTAATTAACATAACAGAGTTGCATTCTTTCCAAAATTGTCATAATGGTATAATATGTGTATTACATTGACCCATGTTGACACATCAAATCATTTTTTAAG
Organism: Cryptomeria japonica; assembly: GCF_030272615.1. NCBI lineage: Eukaryota > Viridiplantae > Streptophyta > Pinopsida > Cupressales > Cupressaceae > Cryptomeria > Cryptomeria japonica. Next base: position 245,150,303 of record NC_081409.1, on the reverse strand, counting down.
TATTATTAATTTCAGAGTGCATTCTTTTCAAAATTGTCATAATGGGTTAGGCGTATTACATCAACCCATGTTGACACGTCAGATTATTTTTTAAGTATTATTAATTTCAGAATTAGTGTCAGCAAGTATTCAAATAGGTTGTTCAAGTACATGGTAAAAAATAGGTATAAAAATTGTCAAATATAAAAGAGGTAGAAATGAAAAGTGTCATAGAAAAAATGGGTAGTTCAGATACATCGTAAAATAAGGAACACTTTCTAATCAGAAAGGAGCGTTAGGATGGAGTGTTCATAACATAAATTTTGGAGGTAATAGAGGCATATAAATGAGCCTAAAAGGACATGGGTTTACATGATGAATCCCCCATGAAGAAATTCAAGGTCATCATTTCTTCAGTATTCAAAAGCTGGTTGTAGGAGATTCTAATGTAATTATTGTTGGTTTAGTCAGAGGAGCTACTAACAGTTGGAAGTTAAATAATAACCTATTGCAAGTATGTAAATTGTGTGAAAGACTTGAGGAAGTGGTATTTCACCATTGTTGCCTGGAAATGCAACAAAGAGACAAATTTTCAAGCAATTGCTGGCATGATCAAACTTCCCTTCTTTGCTTTGGTCAATGAGTAGGCAAATTTTCAATATAAAGTTTCAATTATCATTCCAATTGGGCTTCACATTGCCAAAATTTTAATTTTCACATATTGATGGGTTCTAAGGATTTGTCAAATAGTTTTTAGACCTTTTCTTTGTCCAAAAATTCAATTATTTCAAATCAAAGAAGAGAATGATTGAAATAAGCTTGCTATTAAACATATAGAGCAGATGCAGAGCAAGGTCATTGTAAAAAAATGTACTATTTAATTCTTGCTTTGTTTAAATTCCATTGAAAGACAAATAAATGTACCTATGAAATGTAGACTAATGGAAAAATGAATTTGCACTTGAATGAATTGCATTTAACAATAGACAAAAAATCTTTAACAACACATACTTAAGTCACATGGGTTTGATAGAAAAGCTAACTTCGTTTAATAAGTTTTTTTAATTCCATATAGTTATGAAAACTTAAAAGGCCTACAAACACATTAAAATCAATGTGGGGGACACAAGAGAACATGCTTATGACTTGCAAATCATTTTTCACATTAATGGTTTCTAAGTAGGGAAAAACCTTTTTTCTAGAAAGTTATGATTTAATCCTTGGTCATCAATAGTCTTTTGGATGTGTAAAGAAGTAGTGGAGGAAGTCCAAATAGACACTTCAAAAAGATAAAAAATTCTTTCAAATGCAAAGGATAAAGGTTGGGAATACCTTATGACAAGAAAGTTAAAAATCCAAACTCCAAAGGGATACTTAAAAGAAAGTTTGAAAGTTGGAGGGTTGGAGTTGATGAAAAAGGCATGATAGAAAAGGAGGTCTAAATAGTTCAAAAAATAGAATAAAGAAAGTTTTGGAGGGTGAAAAAGAAGATAGTGAGAGATTGACATGGAAAAGGTAGTTGGATAAGAGATGGTCCAAAAATATGATCTAAAAGATTTAGGCAAAAAAAATTAACTGTGAAGCAATCAATGATGCTAAGGAAACGATATGACTAGAAACACAAATCTGAAATTTCGATGCTAATTTTTTTTGTAAGGCATTGGGGTGGAATGTTGGGGTTCCGATGGATGGTGTGAAGGCAAGGGAGAGGCCAATGGTCCGAAACTCATGCAATTTGGAAGGCAATGTGGAATTACAAGCAAGGCATGCAAACTGTTAGAATTCCTCAAAGTAAATTGGTTTCAAGGGATTCCTAGATCATAGGAATTGCACAAAGTGGATTCGTGCAAAAGTCATTAGAAACTTGTGGCATATCCAAAGAGCAGATGTAAAATAAAATTACAATAGTGACCACTATACCCATTTCTTATCAACTTGGAAGACTCTACATTTGTAATAGGTACATTCACGACCATATCCATTGAAAATTGCCCTACTCTTCCTAGACATCTTGAATGGATTTACATAGGATTGGTAATTATCTCAGATAGTGCAACATTTTCAATGATTTTACAAAAAGATTGTGCTAGCATCCTACACACCTGTGCCAAATGATATTTGGAATAGGGCATGAGAATTAATAAAACAATAATTGAAAGTGGAATTTTTTTGGATGTTGCTATTGACAATGCTTTGGTAGGCATGTACGTGAGATGTTGAATCATACAGAATGTGCATGAACTGTTTGACAAAATATTTCAATGAAGTGTGGTCTCATGGAATGCTATTATTGTGAGATTACACATGGGCTTTTGAGGTTGTATGGTCACATGAGTAGAAGTCAACCACAAATTCATCCGTCTTTATGTTATTTACACCTTAGGTAACCCCAAATTTGTCCCTCTTTAGATTATTTATAGATGTTTATATAATTCAATGGTAGAGAGAGAAAAAAACCCCATATTTATCCCTCTTTCTATACCCTAGCATAATTTATTTTCAAGAATGCCAATGGAGATTTATACGAGATTGGATGAATTCCAAATAATATAAATCTTTACACTTGTACAACAGAAAAATAAACCGTGCCTAGAAACGAATGCCAAAATTAACTCTCAAACAGGACAACGATTCAACAAAGGGAAGAATGTAAATACCTGTTAATGTGTGAGTTTTTTTTGACAGCTCGTGTACTTAATAATTTACTCAATCGAGCACCAGTGGTAGAATGTTTATCCTTGATTTTCAACAACAAGGCATTTTTATTGTTGTCACTGCTGCAAGTTTACGAAAGGATAATTACAAAAACCCTCAATACCAAACTTCAACAAAATTTTTCTCTGGGCCCCAAAAAATCTATTTTCTGTTTGTTGTAAAAATGTTTGAGAGTACAAATTTTGGTGGTTTATAAGTGTGAGATAGGTATTGCAATTTGTGGCCTGTAGGTCCACAATAGAAGCCTGTCAACTTAATAAAATGCAAATAAGAAGTTAATTGACTTCTAATATTAATAGATCCATGTTATGTTTGCAATAGGGTGGGAGGGATAGAGAGGGAGAGATAGAAAGGGGGAAGAATGAGAGAGAACGGGGTAAGAGATAGAGATATAGTTAGAGATAGAGATTGATATGGAGACAGAGGAGATGAAGATGGTAGAGAGAGACATGGAGAGAAAGAGAAAGGGAAAGAGGAAAAAATAGACATGAAAGAGATATAGATAGGAAATAGAGATAAAGAGGAAGATAATAGTCAAATTGCATGCTACCCTAAGCATAACTCCACAAGGACACATGCTATCCTTAAATTATTGGCATGAAACAAGTAATCAAACATTAGTTACTCTCTCCCTCTTGCTCTCTTGCTCTAAACTTTTAATTTAGACTTTTAGTTGATTTTTTATATATATAAATAAAATAAAAATAAAAAGATAATTATTCTACAATAAATAAAAATTTAATAAGATAAAAAAATCACAAATTAAATTAGTTCTAATTCCTTTTAATAATTATCATAGTAACTATAATTTATAATTCCATAAGAAGACAAATAATTAAAATAAATTTTTAAATCCAAAAAAGAGAAGGAAGAATTAGAATAAATAAAAAAATAATATAGAATATCCTCACAAAATAAGACAAGTGTCACTTAGTGGCGAGTACTTGCCTTTATAGTATTGTAATAAAATTATTTGTTTTAATTATTATAATTTTAAAGTTTGTTTTAAATTATATTATATAATTATATTTTTTGTAACATTAACTATAACTCTCACTTGAATAACATAATATTAATAATTATAATATAGTATAAACATTGGTCTATTTTTTAGCCTCTCGAGGTTGGTCTGGATTCCAATGGGAAGGAAGTTGTTTTTCAAATGAAACCAAATGTGGGATGAGTGAAAGTCAACTTTGAAGGAGCGTCAAAAGGGAATCCAAGCCCTTTAGGTGTAGGATTTGTGTCAAGTGATTAGAACATAAATATTTTGGCAATTAGAGCTAAAAGATTGAAGGAAAGTACAAACAATGAAGCCTAAATGCAAGCAACTTTATTAGCAGTCAAGATGGCCAATAAATTATCATTATCACAATTGCATTTTTGTCACAACCCTCCTTTATCACTTTTTGATTTAAATACAATTCTATTATATTTTTGGTTAAGCTATTTAAAATGATTGAATAAATGTTATAAAAGAATAAAAATGAACACACACACACACACACTTGGAGAATATAATTCAAAAGGCATTATTTTTATTTTTATTTATTTTCCCACTCCCAATTATGGCACATGTTGTAGGAGGAATTAGAAGCTTCTAGAGGAATCTTCAATGCCTTGCATGTAACTCCCCCACTAGGTTTTTAATCACTTTGCATGAGTCCAATATTGGAAAAGAATCTCATTTTTTAATTAAATTCTCTAGATAGTGGAATTGAGGGATTTTTCCTATATATTGTGTGCAAGTTTTCGAAAAAGGAAGTTGATTATGTTTTGAAGAAAATTTCCCAAGTTTTTAGTAGTAGGATCTTCTTTGGTAGTCTCATTTTCGTTGCAGGATTGTTAAGTTGTTTTTGAAGATTTCTCTCAAGTTGCAAGGAAGGATCTAAAAAGGATAGCTAGAGGATTCAACTTCGAGCTTTGATAAACCGGGTTCTATTCTTTTGTCATATGAGAAATTTGTATTATCAAAAAAAAAAATAGTTTCTAGATCCTCCCTTATATAAATAAATTTTTATTAGATTGTAAATCTTTTCTTCTTATTTAGGGACAAATAATGATGAAAATACTTTCATATAGTGCATGTAAAAGATAGCTTTATTATTATTTAAATTTCTTTAGAAAAATATATATATGATCTTGCTTTTGCTTTTGCTTTTCCAAAAAGTTTTTTTTGATATGTGCAAAAAAATCATATTTTTCCTTATTTTAAATTTCTTTTTCTGAGATTAAAATCTTCTTTGTCCTTGTTATTCTTCTCTTAAATTCATTACTGGATTGGGAATTTAAATATAAATCTATTTCTTGCATTCAATCTTACTTTCCTGTGAAAAATCTCGCCTCTGTGCGAATACAAGATGATATTCTACATATGAAATTGTAGTCACATAAATCTGTCCACTTAATTAAATGAATATTTAGTATTTACTTGATTATTTAACCATCAATCAATAATTAATTAAATTAATATATTTAATTAATTCATCTTAACCCTCTTCTCCTATTAATTAAATAAATTATTCAATTTATTTGATTTAATTCACTTAACCAAATTCAGACCATTAATTAAATAAATAAATCATATTTATTTAATTAAATCTTCTCTCACATTTAAATAAATTAATATTTATTTAAATTCCCCCAAAATCCCACCTCTCACATTTAAATAAATTAACATTTATTTAAATCACCTTTATCCTCCACCCACTTGTATTTTCCTACAAATGCAAGTTGCACAACTATTTTAAATAAATCATTTATTTAAATCACCTTTATCCTCCACTCACTTGTATTTTCCTACAAATGCAAGTTGCACAACTATTTTAAATAAATCATTTATTTAAATCACCTTTATCCTCCACCCACTTGCATTTTCCTACAAATGCAAGTTGCACAACTATTTTAAATAAATTATTTATTTAAAATCCTATTTATCCTCACCCACTTGAAACCTTTAATGGTTTCCCTTAAAGTCTTCAAACTTAATGGCTTTAAAGTCTTCAAACTTAACGGCTTCCTTCTATAGTCTTCTTAAGCCTTTAATGACTTCCCTTAGAGTCTTCTTAAGACTTTAATTGCTTCCCTTAAAGTCTTCAAGCCTTTAATGGTTTCCCTCAAAGTCTTCAAGCATTTTAATGCTTTATCTTCCTTTTTCTCATTTAAATAAATTAATATTTATTTGAATATTTATCCAAATGCAAATTACACCATTTAATTGAAATAAATGATTTTATTTTAATTGAAAATACCAAAATTCCTCCCACTTGCATTTTCCTACAAAATCCACTTGCATGCCTAAACCCCTTCTAGATTCTTCTAAACCTTTCCTAATTAACCTAATCCATGCCCTAAATATTGTCACATTCCTAAGCAAATTGGAGTCACTTCTCAAAGACTCCAAAGTCTTTGAAAAGCAATTAAAGCTTTGTGTGTTCAACAAATTAACCTCTAAAGTCTTCCAAACCACTTATGGCTCTTACATGACCATTAATGGTTAATTCCACTTGCACCCATGGTTAAGGACTTTGACCCCTAACTTAACCCTCATGTAACCTATGTGTCTCTTCAAAGCATTTATTTCTTTGACTAGGGTAGCCATCATGTCCCCTCAAGCATTTAATGCTCCTTCTCTCCTCTCAAGCCTCCTCATGGTGACACTTGTCAACATGGGATTGGGTTGAAAGTCTCACATGGATTGAATATCTTTCAATCCTAACCCTTGTTAAGATTGCTCAATCTTAACCCTTCATTTCCCCATTTCTTCTCTAAATAGAACCCTTCTCCTCAAGCAAAAGAGGAAGCATTAGAGTATTGTTTTTATATTGGCATTAGCATAGAGCTTTCTCATAGCATCACTATCTACACTTGCATAGCATTTGCTTATCATATTCAACCATCTTGAATCTCCATATGGCATCCATGGCTAGTGCTAAAAGCTGAGAGCTACACTCATTTGGGACATGGAGAGGAGAGGAACAAGGGAGGAGCAACTATGAACATCTTGATTAGCTATTTTATTCTATGTTTATATGCTTTCTATTTCATGCTTAATATCTCTCTTGATATGCCTGTTTAGGATAATCTTTTGTTGCTAACACTAACATTTGTTTCTTGTGCTCTTGTGTGTGTTGCCATCAAACAAATTTTCTAATCCTTTTTGCAGAGCATCAGAAATTATTTAAACCTCATTGTATTCGTTATTCTATGTGAAAAATGAAGTACAAATCTCTCTGTGCAAAATGGAGTATAAATCTCTCTATGAAAAATGAAGTATAAATCTATCTGTGCAAAATGAAATATAATTCTCTCTCTGAATGTAGATTTGATCATAAATTTTAAATTCCTTATGAGCGGTCTTACTTCTTTGTGAACAGAAAATGTCTGATAATAAAATATAAATTGTATTCATTATTCTCTGTGGAAATAAATCTATCTCTCTGTGTTTGTAGTTGATCACCTGTGGATTGAAGTCATTTTTCTTTTATTATTTTTCCTTTAATAAATTCCTTCTCCTCTCTAAATATAGATTTGATTAAATCTTAAACCCTTATCTCTCCTCTCTGTGATTAGCCTTATCTCTCCCCTCTGCTCAATCTTATGAGAGGATTTCATTTGTATTCACTGTGTAAATTATTTCCCGATTAAATTAACTCATGAATGATCTATAAATTTTATGATATTATCATTTTTATTTGTATTATTATTCTTATTCTCTTGGAAAAGTTAAAGAGTCCATTTTCATATATTGTAAATAATTATAAATATATATATATATATATATATATATATGTATTTGTTTGTTTTTGCATCTTTTTTTGTTTCAATGAATTGCCATAAGAAAATTATATTACATTACAAATAAAACACCGTGCGAAAATTAAATAGGACGTTACAAAATTTTAATCGGAGTGGGCGTTCAAAAGTTAGTGGAAGGTGAGGCGGGCACGTGGGGCCCCACCGACCTCACTCGTTGCGGCCTCTGCTAGCGCAAGGGGTATGGGGTGGGCGGGGGTCCACCTTTCCATTCCCTCTCCCCTTGTTTAAAACCCCCCCCCCCACCTTTGCCGTGTCATGCATCCATTTTTCTTTTCTAAAAATGGAACAAAATTCAATGGCTAGTTGATATCGTATAAAGCGATGGGTAGTTAATTCATTTTTTTTTAGTTAAATTGCAAAATGGAAATTGTTAATTTAAATTTTAGTTTAGTAATGATAAACTTGGATAAACTTAGAAGTAAACTTTGAGTCATTGTTAACTACTACTTTCAAATAAATCTTTAGTAAAAATTTATAATTGTAATTTTAATTAAAATTAATAATTGGAATCTTTCAATCTGTTTGGAATTTATTGGGACACATAGTTGGCATCTTAAGATTCATTAAAAATAATTAATTTATAGGATTTGATCCAAAATTTGTTTAATGTCTAAACTAATTTTGCTTATTTTGAACTAGTGACTCTATTTCTAAATAATCTTGCAATAGGAATGAATATTGCTTAATCTTGCATGTAAATTTCACTATACTTGCATCATGCGAATTTCTATACCTTATTAGTATTTGTTGATTAGCAAGTTACACTTTCTTCATCTTCATGTAAAATACACATTTATTGATATCGCATAAGAAACAAATTTATTATTAGTATGCGAATTTCATAATTGTCAGTATTGTGCTAGTTATATTCTAAGTTGGATTATTAATAATTTAGTGGTAGAAGGAAGATGGTATTTTTTTTCCAAGTGAATTATCAACCCCATAGAAGTAGTTATTTCAATTGATTAAGCCTTGCAATGTCTATTTATGCATTCATTTCATAAATTATTTCAAGCACGATGCTAGTTAAAAGTTTTCATAGTTCTTAGTTAGAAAACTAAATAAAGGAAGTTGGAAAACCAAAACCTAGCAGCGCTTGGTATATACAGTGCCTCTGGGTCATGCTTACGGGTAATGCCGTCATGTTGAACTACTGCACTTAACACCTAATAAAGCTGCATCAATGACGTCTATGGCATCATCCCTATAAATCGTCAGGGAGTAATAAGGGACACTTGGAAGTTAAAATCCAAGGGGCGGGTAATCCCCCTTGGATAGATAATCTAATAAGATAATCCTTAAATGATTTTACATCCGCTGAGTAAAACCATAGTAAACCCCTGATAGGGTTGATTGAATGAAATTCTATTGGCGATTGACAATTTGGTCAAGGGTGACGCTTATGATAGGTATCGAGATCTAGTTGTTTTAGGCCACAAGCAATAGGCCATCTTGAGCCTTTGCTTAAGTGCTACCACCGTGGGTAGCAACCGCAGAGAAACTGTCTAGGACATTGACCCTAGAAAGGGTTGCGTACCCACTAATTAGTTTACATCAAACCATAGAGTAGAAAATAGAACTACATACTCTACGCCTTGATCCCGTGCCGAAACGGGTATGTAGGCAGTCTTGGGATGGAGTTGTCCCTAGTACTCAGACGTTCGTGGGTGGGGTCTAGGTTTGGTAAGAAGAAGGATTGAGTAGAATCCTAATTTGAAAGATAAGTATAATAAAAAGGAAAAAGGTAATTCAATGCATACTCGGAAGGAATCCCGTATGGATTCGCTTGACTTCTCGAGGCTTTAATCCAAATTCCTAGGCGGAGTTCAAGCTTGTATTATGTTATTTAATTACTGCTAAGGACGATGACCTCGGTGCACTCCTATTAGAAAAGTGTATTACTTAGCGAGTGACTCAGGACCTGAATGGTCCCAATGAGTCTAAGTCTCTAGCCAGAGCACCCCCTATCCTAATTGGATAGATGCCTACCCCGTATGGGTAGATGCCTATCCTGTATTGGATAGATGAAACCTCCTGCCCCATATGGACAGATGCCTAACCTGTATGGTTAGATGCTCATCCCAGATGGATGAATGCCTAATCCTAATGGATGGATGCCTAGAGTATGTGATTGAATCAGACACAAATGATTAAATTAAACAAAAAAAAAGTGGTCAAATTTTGTTGGGTTAAACAAGGTGGGTTATTACATGTGGTATTAGAGCAAAGGTTCAAATCTAGGCCTTGTGCTCACTTCAATTTACACAACTAAGGGAATGTTTTGCAATGGTAGAAATTAAATTTTAAAATCTTAAATCAAGAACTAACTACATAATTTAACTTTCAGGTAAAACTCTAGAATGGCTAGAGGAAGAGGAAGAGGAAGAGGAAGAGGAAGGGGTAATGGAAGATGCACTACAACTAGGAGACAAAGGGAAGCTAACCATGAAGAAAACCATGAGGAAAACCATGAAGGAAACCATGAGGAAGACCATGAAGGGGATCAACATAACCTAAGAAATAACGAAGATGGGGTCGAGGCTATAATCAACCTTCTAACCGAGCAAAGAGATAAAATCAACTTCTTGGAACAATCAATGCAAGACCTTAGGGCAAGGCAAAATGACATTGAAAATCGAAGTGGTACCGAAAATGGAAACCCTGGTAGCAATCAAGGGAATATGATGGGTAATAGAAAAGAAAATAACATATTGGAACTCTCCAAGGACTTAAAGAAAATAACCCCTCCTAAATTTGATGGGAGGCAAATTGGTGAAGGAGCTGAGAATTGGTTAAATGAAATGGAAAAGTATTTTGAACAAAGAGATTTTAGCGAAACAATCAATTTCAATTCTAATTGACACTGGGTCATCTGAATGTTTCATCTCACCTGAATTAGTAAGCAAATATGCATTAAAAGTTAATCAAATGGAGTCATCATGGATGGTCCAATATGGGGATAAGGCAACTAGGGAAGTAACTAAGTGTTTGTCGAGGGCAAGGGTATAATTTCTTGATTTTGGAACAAGGGTAGATCTCTATGTGGCACCCCTAGGATTATATGATGTAATTATTGGAATGAGTTGGTTAATAGATCATCAAACTAATGTAGATTGCTATAACAAAGTTGTGGAATGTTTGGATGATGAGGGGGAAAGGGTCAAAATTCAAGGAAAGTTTAAGCCCATTAATATAGAAACCATATCAGCCATGCAATTAAAGAAGGAAAGAAGAAGAGGAGGCCTAATCTATATGGTTGAAATTGATAAAGGAAAAGAGGAAAATACCCCAACCTTTGAGAATACCCCTTTCTTAAAGGAATTCAAGGATGTATTTCTAGAAGAGTTACCTGGCTTACCCCCCTAAAAGGAAGTTTGACTTTTCTATCGACTTACTATCGGGAGCCAAACCAGTATCAAGGGCACCTTACCGAATGAACACAACTGAATTACAAGAACTCAAAATGCAATTAGAGGAACTATTAGCTAAGGGATTAATAAGGCCAAGTGTATCACCATGGGGAGAACCAGTCTTATTCATTAAGAAGAAGGATGGAACCTTAAGACTATGCGTCAACTATAGGATGTTGAACAAGGTCACAATAAAGAATAGGTATCCCTTACCTTGAATAGAGGATCTTTTTGACCAAATGAAAGGAGCAAAAGTTTTCTCAAAGATAGACCTCTGATCAGGATATCATCAACTCAGAATTAAAGAGGAGGACATTCCGCAGATAACTTTCAGGACTAGATATGGGCATTATGAAATTCACAGTAGTTCCTTTTGGTGTAACCAATGCCCTAGTTGCATTTATGAACCTAATGAATAGTGTACTCCATGACTACTTGGACAAATTCATTTTGGTATTTCTGGATGACATATTGATTTACTCTAGGAATGAGGAGGAACATTTAGTACACCTACAAATGTTTTTGTGAAGGTTGAGGGAACATAAGTTATATGGGAAACTGTCAAAATGTGCCTTCTTCGAGGAAAAGATTCACTACCTTGGGCACATAATATCAAAGGAAGGAATAGCAGTTGATCCATATAAGATAAAGGCAATAGTAGAACGACCGATCCCCTAAAAATGTTTCAGAGGTAAAAAGCTTTATGGGGTTAGCAGGGTACTATAGGAGGTTTGTGGAAGGATTCTCTAAGATAGCAAACCCCATCACCTCATTGCAGAGGAAGGGTAAAAAGTTTGTATGGATAGAACAAACTGATAAGGCATTCCAAATTTTGAAGGGGAAACTAACTTCAGTACCCATTATAATATAGAATATCCTAACAAAATAAGACAAGTGTCATGTAGTGGCGAGTACTTGCCTTTATAGTATTGTAATAAAATTATTTGTTTTAATTATTATAATTTTAAAGTTTGTTTTAAATTATATTATATAATTATATTTTTTGTAACATTAACTATAACTCTCACTATAAACAATATATGTGAATATAGTCTGCAATTTTTTGGTGCTATGGAGAACAATCGACGACTAGGGGTTTGGGCAAATGTCACTTGGGATGATCCGTCACACACCCCTCAATGGGTTTTTACCAAAGGCTGTTGGGAGGATAAGGCGCTTCCGTCTTCACAACTAGCTCAACTAGCTCACAGTAAATGGTTTAGGCCTGTGTCTACCTACTTTCAGGGGTTTTCCAATCTGCATCGTAATCTTCCTCGCAGGCAAGTTTTTAGGGCTAATTACACTTGGTGGTCTGCAATTGATGGGAATCAAGGGCACCGTCATTGGAATCCCGCTTTTCATCAGGGATCCTTTTATGGAAAAAATCATTCATTTGCTCGAGTGGTTGGTTCTCGACGGGTGGATCATGAAGTTAGGGTTTCAACAAATCCTTCTGGTAGAATGGGTACCAATGCGATGGAAACTAGGGTTTCTATCTCTACGACTCCGGTGGTTGGTCAAGTAAGTTCAAATCCTAACAATGCTAGTCTTGAAAAGGATAAGGTATGTCATTTTACTGATCCTTTGTCTCATGCTTGGGTTCCCATTCCTTGCATTGATCTCCTTGTTTCTTATATTGATGAAAAGGCTTATTCCCTTCATTCAAATGCTAATATTGGAGAACTTTGGGGGGATCAAATATGTTTGTCCAAACTTTTTGCTAAATTATAGAAACGTTGGATGGAAATTCATTATTTTCAGCTCCTTTCATCAAGTTCATTTATTATTGTCTTCGATTCTAATATGACTTAGGATAGGGTTTTGGATTCTCCTCACCATTGGTTTGGGAAGCATTTTCTTTCTGTTTCTACTTGGAAACCTTTCTATGTTCCTGCTTGGTCAAAATGTAAATTTTCTCCCTTTTGGTTTGGTCTTCCTAAGCTTCCCTTTGAATTTATGGACCCCAATGTTCTGCAACAAATTGGTAACTCATTTGTTACTTTTGTCACATCCAAGTTGGATTTTTTGGAGGGGGAGGTTCTGGTAAAAATCTGTGTTTTACTTATGCTTGGAATTGTTTATCCCTGTACTTGTAATATCAAGTCTCATGATGGGATTTGGCATCAAACTATTGAGAAATTAGAGTCTGAGCTTTTAAAATCCCCCCTTATTATAGATGCTCCTTTGTTTATGGACTTTAAGAAAAAACACTAGGTGATGGATTCAATAGATGAGAACCCTAACATTATAATACAGTCTCAGCAAATTATGGCTTCTTTTGGGAAAAATCTGACTAAAGAAGATCAGTTGAATTCTGTTCAGGTTAATGTTTCTCCTTCCATGAACAAAACATTAAAAATTTTAGAGCCCATCTCTAACTTTTTTAGGAAGGACTCTGAGATTATTTCTAATCCTCTGGATATTGTGGACAATTCAAAAAATAAAATTGTGGCTTCTCCTTTTGACCCAGTAGCCTTAGATGCTTCCAAAATGGTTTCTTTTGGAAAGGTTTCTAAAGGAGAGACTATGTCTGACTCGTCCTTAATTGCTCAGATTAAACTTTTAACTTCTGATTCTTCTCATCATGGTCCACAATCATTAGATAAGGAACCAAATCTAGGTTTTAATGAGTTACATGAGATAGTTGTGCCTGATTTAGAGCTAGTACAATAGGTGAATGAGTTGCTGGAAAATCATGCCCCCCTTGGTGGGGTGGAGGTAACGGATAGAGTTATTTGCTCTATTTATAGTGACTTAGGACAAATCAAGTCTCTTCCTATTGTTACAACTTCAAACCCTTTTGACATTTTGGGTACTAAAGATGGGGGATTGACCGATAAACTGATTTCCCCTTCACATAATGGTAAGGAATTGCCCATTGTTCAATCCTCTTTGGTTTTGTCCCCTCCTTTTGGTTCTCCTAGAAGAGGTAGGCCTCCTAAAGTTTCTCGTACTAAGCTAGAAGTTGCTGTTGGTATCCAGAAGACTCTATCCCTTTCTCCTGGGATTGATAAGAGGAAGATTTCACTTTCCTTAGGTAATAGAAAGAAGGATAAGCTTCAATTACTTAGTCCTCCTGTGACTAGGTCGGGGGCTGTCAAAAAGAACCTGCAGAAGTGCTTTGGAGACTTTACTAAGTCTCTTGATATTGAGAAGAGGGGAGTTTTGATCTCCCCTCAAGAGCAATGAAACTTATATCCTGGAATGTTAGGGGCTTAAATGCCCCTAACAAGAGATGCTTGATTAAATCGCTATTGGATTTAATTAAGTGTGATTTGGTTATGCTTCAGAAAACAAAATTGTCTGATGAATCTACTAGTGTGCTTTTTACATCTTGGAAAAAATGGAACTTTCTCTCTTTCCCTTCTTATGGTGCTTCTGGAGGGTTATCTTTATTATGGAATGCTTATAATATAGAGGTACAATTGGTCTCTTGGGTAGTTCATTGGATGTTGTTCTTGGTTACTAGCAAGGTCTCTAAGGTTAAAATCTGGTTGTTCAATATTTATGCTCCCTTTGGGATTCAGGGTAAAAAGAAATTATGGAGGGACTTGAGTAGGGTGGCTTCTCCTTTGAGGTAGGGGTCTCTTGTTGTCTTTGGAGGGGACTTTAATGCGATTTTGGATCCTAGTGAGAAAAGTGGAGGGATTTTCCTAAACAAAAGAATCATGGAGGACTTTGGGAATTTCATCCTTCATATGGCTCTTTTTGATTGCAAGTCTCAGAATGGGATTTTTACTTGGACAAATATGAGAAGGGATTTCTCACAAATAGCAGAAAGATTAGATTGGTTCCTACTCTCTGAAAATTGGTTGCAGTCGGACCTTGAATTTTCTTCCTCCATTTTGCCTATGTTAGGTTCTGATCATTTTCCGATTGCTCTCTGTATTTTGGAGGATAAGGCTCCCTTTCGGTCTCCTTTTAAGTTGCAACCTATGTGGTTCAGAGATGCCTCCTTTTTACCTCTCCTAAGGAATTGGTGGGAATATGCTCCCTTCTATGCAGGTTCTCGAATGTTCCAATTTGTTAATAAGATGAAGTTCTTAAAATTGAACATTAAAGAATGGAATAATTTACATTTTAAAAACATTTTTCATGAAAAATAGAGAATTCAGGATATGATAGAAACTCTTAATAAGAATGTGCTTGATCATGGTATGGTTCCCCTGGTTTTTGATGAGCTAAAATCTTTAAGGATAGAACTTGAAGAAATTCTGGCTAGAGAAGAGATTTTTTGGAGACAAAAATCTTGAGAGGTATGGTTGTCTGATGGGGATAGAAATACTAAATTTTTTCATTCTTCTACTAAATTAAAAAGGAGTAGGAATAAGATCTCTTGTATAGAAGATTCTTCAGGAAAGCTACTTACAAAGCCTGAGGAGATTGCTGCAGAGGCAGTAAGTTTCTTCAAAACTCTGTTATCATCTGAAGGTGGTAATTTTCCAAATGATTTCATTTCTGGCATTCCATCTCTAGTGTCACCCGAGGATAACAAGATGTTGATGTCTCCTTTTTCCCTTGAAGAAGTTAGGCTAGAAGTTTTTGCTATGCATCCTGATAAGGCCCCAGGTCTGGATGGATTCACTCCTTTATTTTTTCAGAACTGTTGGGATTTTGTGGGCAGGGATCTGCTCCTCACTTTGGAAGAGAGTAGGAGAAATAGATAAATTTTGAAAGAACTTAATACCACGATGGTTGCTCTTATTCCTAAAAAGGAAATTGTTAAATCTTTTGCTGATTTTCGTCCTATCGCTCTGTGTAATACCTTATATAAGATTTTCACTAAAGCAATATCCATTCAGCTTTCCAAAATCCTCCCTAAACTCATTTCAGTAGAACAATGTGGTTTTGTACCAAATAGGGAGACACCTGAGGGAGCTATTGTAGCTCATGAAGTTTTACATTCTATCTCCCTTCAGAGATCCCCGACCATGATCTTAAAGCTTGACATGGTTAAGGCATATGATAGAGTAGAATGGAGGGCTTTAGGTCTTGTTTTGGAAAGGTTAGGCTTTTCCAGGGCTTGGATTAAATGGATTATGGCTTGTATTTCATCTGCAAGGTTTTCGATTATAATTAATGGTTCCCCCTGTGGTTTTTTTTCCTCCTCTAGAGGTTTAAGACAAGGAGATCCTCTTTCCCCGTTTCTGTTTATACTTTTAGCAGAGTCTTTTAGTTGGGCTATTAAGGCTGCAAAATTGAAAGACCTTTGGCTTGGGGTGAAAATCTCGGGAGTACCAGGATCTATATCACACTGCTTGTTTGCATATGATACCTTGTTATTTGGTCAAGCCTCTATGTAGGAAGCTTTGGTCATGAACGAAGTTATTCGGAATAATGCCTCCTTTGCAGGTCAGAAATAAATTGTGAGAAGTCAAAAATCTTCTTTCTTCACACCCCATAATTAATCCAAACTAGATTGTTGTCTTTTTGGGGTTTTGAGTCCAGTTCACTTCCATGTACTTATCTAGGTATACCCTTCTTTATCAAAAAGGATAAGTCTAGCTTTTGGGATAAAATCATTTCGACCATCTCAAAGAGAATCCTTTCTTGGAATAATAGGTGGTTGAATCTAGTTGGAAAAATTGTTCTCATTAAATTTGTGCTGAATGCAGTTACTATTTATCTTATGTCAGTGTTAAGATCTCCAAAGGATGTGTTGGTAAGCTTACAGGATATTCTAAGGTCTTTTCTCTAGAGTAGTAATAAAGATGGGAGGAAAAAACTTGCTCTTGTGGCATGGGATAAAGTTTGCTTACCGAAGGACCTAGGGGGTACTGGTATTAGAAATATGGAAAAACAAAATTTAGCCTTGGGGGCTAAATTGGTTTGGAAATTGTATGAGAAGTCCGATTCTTTATGGACTCAGATTATGTTTGCTAAATATCTTAATAATGGTCCTAGGGAGTATATTTTCCAGATTTCTAATTTACCTTCAGGTTCTATTATGTGGAACTTCATATGTAAATGTAGATTTGTTATTTTGCCTAATCTCTCTTGGGTTGTACATAAAGGCATTGAGATCAGATTTTGGGATGAAAGCTGGAATGGTCACCCTCCATTACAAAGTCTAAGGAATTGGTCCCCCCTGATATCCATTCTTTCTTCCCTTTGGGGCACCTCGGTGGTAGATTACTTTGACATTATTTATAGTGGAAATATGAGATTGGCTAAATGGAAGCCGATTGACTTTTTGGTTATTGATCATGATTTGAAATTGCAGTATACCAAGGTCCTCAGTGAGAGGGTGGTTATCCTTTCTGATGTTGAGGATGAATTGGTTTGGACTAAGAATATTTCTAGAAAATATACGGTAAGGGATGGTTATAATTCCCTCATGAAGGATAATGATCACCCTGCTTGGCCGTATAAACTTTTTTGGCATTCAGCCTGTTTGCCAAAAGTTGGTGCTTTTGCTTGGCTGGCAGTTCAAGATAGGGTTCTCACGGGCATGAGATTGGACAGGTTGGGTATTGCGGTTGCTTTCACATGTGTGTTGTGTAATAAACACCTAGAATCCTCTTCCCATCTCTTTTTACATTGTGACTTTGCATATCAATGTTGGCAATGGTTGTTTGATAAATTGAATTTGACATTTGTTATGGGAAATGACCTGATTACCTTCTTTAGTTCTTGGCCAATTTTGTTTACTTCATCCTTTTATGCATGTTTATGGATTATTTCTCCATTTATTCTAATATGGAATATTTGGTTAGAGCGTAATAACAGGATCTTTAGAAACACTAGCTCTTCTCTCCCCGAGGTTCTACTGAAGATTGAATCGTCCATTTCTGAGGTTGCTTTGTCACATATATGTAGGAATTTGGATAATCTCACTTCTTTTTCTCACTGGAATAGTAGGGTGACTAGAGTTTGGAGCATGCTATCTGCTCTTCCTTCCCATGGTTCAATTTTGATAAAAGGTGATGTTTTAAATAAAAGAAAGTTGGCATCTTGGAAACCACCTCCTCTTGGTAAGTTCAAGTTGAACTTTGATGGTGCCTCTCGTGGAAATCCAGGTTTAGCTGGGGTAGGTATGGTGATTTTTGACCATCACACTCATATTATTCATGCTAGGTGTCATGCAATTGGTATTCAATCTAATAATTTTGTTGAATTTAAGGCTTTGTCTTTGGGTCTGGAATTTGCTATTTCCCTTGGTATTAAAGACCTCATTATTGAAGGGGACTCATTGGTGATCATTTAGAGTGTGTTAAAAAAGAAATCTCATTGTTGGCAATTGCAATATCTTCTTGATCTTATCCTTCAACAATTGGAATCCTTTGATTCTTTCTTCATTACTCATTGTTATAGAGAAATTAATCGAGTAGCAGATTTTTTAGCTAATCTTGCTATTGATAGTAATGCTATTCTTCGTGATATAAACTCTGTTGAAATTCTTGTTTCAGTTTTGGAATTCTTGAAATAATCTTGTGGTCTTTTTGTCTTTGACTTTTGATAAATTGTCCCTCTATTGCGAGTCCGGATAGGCATTATTATTGTTTATGCACAGCTGGTAATCTGATTCTGTATGTGAATTGTCAGATGCATAGTTTGGCTACGAGCTGTCATAAGCATTAAGGGTGACTATCTTTATTGGCTCTGGTTCATTATTTTTATCTTCAAAAAAGCTTCTGAGAGTGTCGACATACTTTGCTATTATTCACATGTTTTTGATTAAATGTGATGGGCCATGGATTTCTATGTAATGATTATTGCCATTTTGTTTATCGGCTTCAGGGGAGATTGTATAGTACCTCTCATAGAGGCGATTGTGAGGTTGAATCATTATTGGTTTTTTGTGGTTCACTCACTATACATCTCTTTAAATGATTGTTTGGAAACATGTTTTTTACACATAAGCGGATCATGCATTATTAGAAAAAGTGTTTATGCTCAGCTGGTAATCTAACTTTTTATGTGGTAATTGTTGCCATATACATAGTATGGTTGCAAGCTGCCATAAGCATTATGGGAGACTATGTTTATTGGCTTTATTTTGTTTCTTTTATCTCCAAAATGCTTTGAGAGTGGTGGCATAGTTTGTCATTGTTTTTTCTCTCATAGGTTTTTTTGAGGTTGCTCTCATACGCGGGATATGGATTATATGTTTTGATTAATTGTGACGTGCCTTGGCTTTCAATATAACGATTATTGATGTACAGTTTATCGGCTTCAGTGGAGATAGTATGGTACTTCTCACAGAGGCGATTATGAGGTTTAATGATTTTGTGGCTCACCCGAGATACATCTCTTAAAATAATTTTTTGGAGACTTCCTTTTTTCACATGAGCGGATCATTCATTATTATGAAAGGTGGCTAATTTATTATAGGCCTTTGTTTTTATTTGATCGATTAGGATGCACTGCTCGGCATGTTTTTTCTTGGCTTTTCACACAGATGATACATTCATTATGGTGTATGGTGGCCAATTAATTTAGTTTTCTTTTGGCTATATATTAACTTTGGTGCATAATGTTTTTGTTTATCTACGTCGACGGTATCTTAAGGAATTCTTCTCTCTAAGGGAAAGGTAACTATTCCTCATGTCTTTTATTCTTCTGACTTATCATGTTTTAGTATCTACTCCCGAGGAAGACATTGTTGACAATTATGGTTATGTTTCTGAGAAGCTTGGGAGAGTTTTTGTTTTGCATAATCTGGAGTTGGAGTCTGAAATTTGCAGGGTGGTGGGTAATCGTTGGTTGCTCTCTCCTTCTTTTATCTCTTTTTCAAAATTTATGTCTCATTTTTTTACTATATGTTATGATCTTCTATGGGATAAGACTCTGGTCCAGCTTATTGCATCAAAATTTGTGGCACCTCCAATGCTTGATATGCATCATCTTGGGTCATCTTTGGATAGTTATATTTTTGATATGGGTACTCTTCCTTATGGGGGCTTTCTTTCTGTTCAAAATCTTTTGGAAGATGGCCACTATGGAAATTTTCTCTTTGAAATTAGAATGGGCCTGATATGTGACACTATTGATGAAGCTCTAAAATATGTGGAAAGTTTGTTTGGTTTTATATCTCCCCAGGTTTTGGTCAGAGCACGGGAAGTGTTAATTGGTCTTCATGCTCTAATTAACTTCTGTTTTGTTTCATTTGCGACTCCTCTCCCTGCGATTCCTATTCAGTCACTGGTTCCTCAGGATACTCTACCTTCTCCTCCAGAGGAAAGCTTGAGTAATTAGTTTTTGGACTAACTATTCCCACCTTTTGCAGATATCTCATATTTCTTGCAGGCTGTTTATGAGATGGATTTTGGGTAGTTCTCATTATCTCAATTCTATGGAGTTGGAGATTTCTGGACTATTTCAGTTTCGGTCCTCCTTGGTTTCACTTCTTGGTATCTCGACATGCTCCTCTACACTTTATATCTTGCTGCTATTATCAGTTGATGGGTTTCTGGTTCTTCTTGTTATAAACTTTTTGGCAATTTAGCCCCGCTTTTTGTAACCAACTGAGTTTTTATAATTAGTTGAGATATATGCCGTATGGGATCTCTATACAAAGGGCATCTATATGGGTATGGGTGAGATTTCAGGTCATCAGGATCCTCCTATTTGGTAAGGATAGTATAGTTTCTTTTCTCAAGGCGACAACCGGAGGTTTTCTTGCGGGTACTTTCCTGCCGGTATGCCTTTTTTGAACCCATTGTATAATCATTTTAAAAATTATATAATAAAGTTTAGTGGCTATGCCACTTTTATTAAAAAAAATAATTTATAACTCTCACTTGAATAGCATAATATTAATAATTATAATATAGTATAAACATTGGTCTATTTTTTAGCCTCTCGAGGTTGGTCTGGATTCCAATGGGAAGGAAGTTGTCGATCGAATGAAACCAAATGTGGGATGAGTGAAAGTCAACTTTGAAGGAGCGTCAAAAGGGAATCCAAGCCCTTTCGGTGTAGGATTTGTGTCAAGTGATTAGAACATAAATATTTTGGCAATTAGAGCTAAAATATTGAAGGAAAGTACAAACAATGAAGCCTAAATGCAAGTGACTTTATTAGCAGTCAAGATGGCCAATAAATTATCATTATAGCAAATGCATTTTGAGAATGATTCTTTAATTGTTATCAATGCCATTATTAGGGTGAAATTCCAACATGGAAATTAAATAAATATCTTAAAATTATAAGAGAACTTTTAATAACTTTTAAGGATTTTAAAATTACTCGTCTTGAGAAATGGAAATATGGTGGCAGATAGGTTGTCAAAGTGGGTGTTGTCATTAATGGAACAACAAAGGAAATTTTATTGGGAGGATCTCTAAGAGATCCAACTTGATTAATAATGGTGCGTTGTATGCCACCAATTGTAACAGTCATAATGGAAAGGTGTGTAGTTTAACTGTGATGGGACATGTGTTTTATTTTAAAAGCATTTTGGCTATTTTTATTGTAAAAACTATTTGAAATTGGTGTGAGGTGGCATGCAGAGGGTTGGTGGTGAAGAGTTGTAGGATGGAGGTGAATTTTACCTTGGTTACTACTAAGAAATAATTGGTATTTTTGGGTTGAATCTCAAAGAAGAGACTATAGAATATTTCCAATCATGACGATCCTCTATTTGTGAAAATTTTGGACATCTTGTTTGGGGAATAATTTATGAAAAAAATGCATCGATATCAAACTAATATTGATATCATTTCACTACTTGTAGCAAGGGGGTTCGAGGTGGGAAGCAAGGAGGATATTCGGTGGATCCTAAAGGAATGTATGGATGAGGAGTGGACTTTTGGTTTGAGGCCAATTATGGAGTGGGTGCATGTAATGTTCCCATTTAGGCATTTCCTTAATTTCATTCTGAACAAGAATTCAAACTTAAAGTAAGACTGTAATATAAAATTTGCCAAAATTGAAGACACTTCATTATGATATTTAATTTAGATTTATTATAAAATAGTTGAGAAGATATACTTATCTCGATTCACTCCTTGAGATTGTTATGTCAAGGATAAACTTCGATCATGAATTGGGTCTTTATATCAACGAATTATGGCACCTCTTGCAATTGCTAATATTAATCATTGCTTCTGAAGGTAATGGTTGGTGGTTGTTTGTTTTGTTATCATCTTTTACAATCTCACATTCATATATATGCTAATATTGCTTCTTCATGAAAACAAGGCTTCTAGATTCCCATCACGACCCCTTATCTTCACATATTGATTTATTACTATCTATTTATTTTGATCCATAACGATGCATCGTAATCCTCCTTGCTTGTGATATTCCCAAAATGGATTATTGTTCCTTGTGTGTGTATATATATGTGTGTGTGTGTGTGTGTGTGTGTGTGTGTGTGTGTGTGTGTGTGTGTGTGTGTGTGTGTGTGTGTGTGTGTGTGTGTGTGTCTATTCCTCTTCCCTAAAGCCAAAGTGTTGGCTCAGGTTGATCGAATCTGTAGAGGATGAATAAGAAAGATGGTAGATGCCGTGATGGACAGGATTTGATTGGCATCTTGTATCTTGTTGAATGAATAGACACCTCTCCACACCCTTTTGTAATTATTGTTATTTGTTATCTTTAATCGATGCCTTAGTTATTTTTATCTTCATAGGTGGTGAATAGAATATCTAGTGGACACCGATATTCCCTTAATCATTATACTTGGTCCTAGTTTAAGTATTCTTTGGAGACAATTTGTAGCCTTTGATTAGTCGCTACTCCTCTCATCATGCTATAGGATGAATGTATATAATCACTTTAAGTTATTAATCATTACTTATCTATCGATCACTATCAACATATGCCTTGGTCGATCTGGGGTAATGAATTATCTTCTGACCCATCATTCGTATAATCTTTTATCATAGCTTCCATATTACCCAAATCGCTGATATACTAATCATCAAAAATGTAATCATCGTTATCAACTAGTGTTTGGTCAATATCACGTTTCTTCATAAGTTATTGATTGGTAGATAATAATTAATAGTTAACATCATTTAATTTTATCTAGCTTGCTTGGGTTATGAGATATCGATTAATATCATGTTGATTGTCCTCTGTAGTTGTTGACCAATCGATTTACCAATGGCAACCTATTGGATTGATGCGGATATCTTTAAGGGGCTGATTTGTAGCTCTTCCATATAGTGTATCATTTGTAAAGATGATACAAGGTGCTTTCTTAATAATACTTGATGAGGTTCAGTTTTGGGGATATCACAGTGCATTTGGGTGAAGGTCTCATGGCACCAGAGGGCAACTAGTTAAAAATTATAGATCAAAATCCATCACTTCAACCTTTAATTTGGTGGAGTCAGTCAAATGATATGGATGAAAGGAAAGTTAAAGTCCATATTAGTTGGATGATTTGAAAGATTATCTCCATGAATGGAGACTGAAATGAGATGGTGCTGGCACGACGAAGGAGTGGAAAGGGAAAGCTCATCGAAGCTCGAACTTGAAGATTACTAGGTCAATGAACCTATCAGGACAACCAAAAAATAGTTTGTAAGGGAAACAGGCTATTTTTTGTAGATACTTTGTAGTTTTTTTATAGCCTGTATGTATACGTGTCTCCAATTTTGTTGATATTTTATAATTCTGTATGAATGGCCAATTGTATGGTGACCTTGGGGTATATTTCACGTATTTATGAATAGGGAAACCAATTGATATAGGGAATGTTGCAATGTATTAGATACTGATGTGGTGGTTTAGTATATGGAGGGGTAGTTATAGTTTGTAGTCTTTTGAATTTTATAGTTATAGACTTATGAATACTTTATAAAATATGAATTCTAAATATTAATAAAAATATTATATTACCCATCAAAAAAATATGCAACATAAATATTATAGTGAAAATACACATTTTTCTTAAGAATATAATCCTAATTTAATTATAAAATAGACATAATTATATTATAATAATAATAATAATAATAATAATAATAATAAAATTAATATTAACCTTGATTATTAATTATTAGTTTAAGATTACATATTATTATTTTAATTATATTTATGTAATATTATTTATAATTGATCTTAATAAAATAACTATTAATAATTAAGATCAATTATAAATAATATTACATACACATAATTAATGATCATGATGGTGGGAGCAGTTAGCGGAGATGACGATGTTTTGGAAAAGGATGGAGGGGCAAATGGTGATGGAGATGGCAGGAATGATCTTGGACAGACTATTGGTTTTCCACTCTTTGATGGATCTATTTTCAGAACTAGAACGAAGCGCCCTTCCACGAGGCCTCGTGACCTTTAGGTGGACCTAGGAGAGGAGTTGAATTTTGTTAATGGGATCCACCCTTTTTAGGGGGATTCATGTGCTGTTGGGAGATCTGGCAACAATATTCAAGATGGTCCTGTTTCAAGAGCCAGTGGTGGTGCTGCAGACCCAAGAAGGAAAGTAACAAATTCAAATTTTAGTTTGGGCGGAAAAAATACGGGGGGTCATTTACCTTGGGTTTCACTCTTTGGCATCAAACCCAATGGAAAATCTTCCTTCCCCCCTATTATGATTTCCTCGGAGAATGGTTTAGGTTGTGTTTCTGTAACCATACGAGACCAGATTGTAGATCATAATATTTCCCTCATGGATTTGTCTCTGGTTGGAAAGTTTATGGGTCCTAGGCCTAATATTGAATTGGTTAGAGAATTTGTGAAGAGAAAATGACATTTGAAAGGGCAAGTGGAGGTTGTTGCGATGCCTAAAGATTTTTTCTCATTTTCCTTTCTATGTGAAGAGGATATTGTTGCTATTAGTTGCGGAGGGCCTTGGGTCATTTGCAAGATATTGTTGGCTTTGAAAAATGGATATCGAATGGTACTAATCCAAGTATCTTTTTTATGGTTCTTATTTGGGTAAGGTTGCCTGGGCTCCCAATGGAGTTCTGGAATGAAGATGTTTTCAGAGGTATTGCTAGTTCTTTTGGGGAGCTACTATTGATAGATCAAATGACTGTCGTTAGGAAGAGGTTGGTTTTTGCCAGGATCTGTGTAAGTATTGTTCAATCCATTGATCTCCCTTCCTCAATTGAGATTCTCTCTAAGTTAGGGAAATGGGTTCAACCAATTGAGTTTGAAATCCTTCCGTTTGTTTGTTTTAAATGCAAAATGTTGGTTCATTGGGCAAAAAATGCTCGATCAATGTTAAGAAATCTAATGGAATGGAAAAGAAAGATTGGAAGGCTAAAAGGGATCCTCTTGAAGGAGTCAAATCTAATGTTAGTCATGTCAACAATGATATGAGGGAAGATAACGACACATCCTTTGAGGGTGGTGGTATTCTGAGTAATTTAGATAGAGAAGCTGAGCAAGAAGAAACTGATCCTAAGGGGAGGTTGGAGAAGAAAGGTGAAGAGAGAACTAGAGCGTCAGATCAGAAGGAAGTAAGTATTCTTGATGGTAAAAGGGGCAGTAAAGATGAGACATATATTGAGGAAATCTCTGAAGCTTGGCTAGAGAAGAAAAGTGAAGAAATTGATGAAGCATCAGATCAGAAGGAAGTGAGTTGCCCTGATGGTAAAAAGGGCAGTAAAGATGAGACCTGTATTGAGGAAACCTCTAATTCTCCCTCTACGAATATGGAGAAAGTTGTAAAATGTCAATATGAGAATATCTCAAATGATTCAATCAACTATGTTAAATCTACATTTCCAAATGTTGAGATGGATTGTATGGGAGATACTTCTCAACCCAATTCAAAAATGAATTGCCAGAGCTTAAATCTAGAAAAGGGTACAAGGGGCAAGACAATAGAGAAAATCTATGATTTAGGGAAGGAAACCTTGAGTATAGAAGAAATAGATTTTGAGGATAACAGTGGGTTTATACAGTTACGAGGAACATAAGGAGTTCTAAGAAGAATAATGCGCCTGGGATGTCTACAAGGAACAAAGTTAGGGATGATGTATCATCAAGCAAATCCATTTTGTAGAGTGATTCTCAATATATCCAACTACATGTTTTCCAAGTGGCATGGTCTCAAGTGGGCATTTTATCGATTTTCAGAGCCTCTGGGCTTGTTTTGATCATTTTGCATAGTGGTTGACAATCAAATTTCATTGATTCTAGCTTGCGTGTTATTGATCCAAATGAATGCTGAAGTGATTCTAAATCAGTTTCAAGGCTCAACTACATGAAAATGATTTTTTTTTAAGTCGAGCCCACAAGGGGCCCTACTTGCCTCATCATGTTATTGTTGCATTTCCAAGATTGATAGAAGTTTCTTGTTTATTTATATCATTTTTATGATTTAAATTTAACATGTATGTGAAAGATGAGGGCATGTTTGTAAAAGGTGCGGGGCCTACTATTCATGTCATATGCCTAGCCACACACAAGAAATACAAAATATCCAAAGTATCATTTAAAATAATGTTTTATAACATTATTAGGCGGGTACATTTGAATTGTGAAATCATGCTTCTAAAAAGTGGGGTCCATTGACTATATAGTATGGCAAGAGGAAGCTTTCCCTCGGCACTTGGCAAGGGGTTATTTCTCAACTCATCGAGTGCTAAGTAATCAAAACGCAGTGAACGATATTTAGCTCCAGTGTGCTTATAAGGGCCACAGGTGCATTCAGTGGGACTCAATTTCCAAGTTCTGAAGCAAGAAGAAAAGGGGTTGTGAAATGGATTTTAATTTAAATTATTATTTAATAATGATTTAAAAACATCATTAAATAACATTGTTTCAAAAGCTTGTCTCTTTTTGACAAAGGTAAGAAGAGGTCGACACTCGACAGTCCAATTTTAACCTTGACGAGCGCCGAGCAAGATGACACATCAGCCAAAGGGACAGTGCAAGTTGTGTTGATAAAAGGATAGTTCTTGGGGCTCAGCCAAATAAAAAAAATAGCCCCAACGAGTCCCAAGAGGATGAAATATTTCCTTGCCCTAAAATTTTATATCCGTATGAGGACTTATGGTGACTCTGTGCATCAATGGAAGATTGGGGAAGCAAGGTAGAATGACATGACATGAAATTGCAATTGTAGATTTGATTTTGGATGGACAAATATCAGTAAAAAGGATATTCTGGAAGCTTATGTTCATTCTATTAATTCTTCTTCCTTCTCTTTTGTCTAGGTTCTAAGATTTTATTCTAAGCTTTATGTATAGTGATAGGGCTAAATTCTAGAGTTAGGAATATGACTTGTTGTTTGTAAATGTGTATTCTCATGAGTAAATAATAGCGAGTTTGTGTTAGTTAGATGAGAGGGGTGGGGGGGTGAATTAGATAAACTCACAATTCAATGCTCTAATCAGATTCAACCTTGGTAGAACTTACTTGATATGCAACTAGGACTGTAAATCTTTCAAACTCATAAAATGATAACATTGAAACATCAAAACACATTTAACACCAGATTTAACGTGGAAACCCTAATAGGGAAAAACCACTATGGGATTTCAGACCCACTAAGAAAATATACTCTTCTAGATTATGCTCGGTTAATAGCCAATCTTGTTAAAGATTACATAGACACATTGTTAGATGTGACCCGGTTAAGGGATTTCCCTCAGATCTATCAGAATCTTGCACTTTGTTAGAAGTGACCTTGTCAAAGGATTTCAAACACTCAATTAGAATGTTACCTTGCTAGAGGATTTACAAATAAGACTGTTAGGTCCACTCGGTTAAGAGATTTCCTATCACTTACAAAAATAAATAACAGTAATAAAATATGTCTACAACTTCACATCTGAAATGTTATAGTAGACTCTATGTGCTCAAAATAATCTTGTCATAAGACTTATCTTCCTCCTTGCTGGGCTTCTCACTCTATTCTTCAATCAGATCTTCAATCTTCTGTACTTGGGGTAATCACCTCTACAGTATTTGTGCTCTTCTATTTGCCCGCATACTTTGTTCATCAACTTTCCTTATTTATAAGCAATTCCTAACTGCTTAATCTCCTTAATCACATTTCCCATGATTAATCTTAGCCATCAGATCTTCAAACTTGACTAGGTTCATTGAATCCTTCAAACTGAAAAACATTTTATCATGCCTTGAAACTTGTATTCCGTCCTTGGTACTTGTGCTCGGTTATGACCGTTCAATCTATTTTGTAGATCTAATTCTTGAATTTTCATTGCCATTGATCCTTAACAAACTTCTTGCATGACATTCCAATCTTCTATAAATCTCTAGCTCATTGGCATCCTTCATTTAATAATGTATTTATTCATCCAATGCGTATGTTACTGTTCAGTTGATACTCGGTTAATTCTGAACTTTACTTGGTAGACATTTTGTATTCATCTCGGTTACTGTCTCGGTAGCTTTGCTTAGTAAAATAGAATAGTATCAAACCTTTAATAATTCTATTGCATGGAATATTTTCTCCTTCTTATTCAGTCTTCGAATACACATATATAGGATATCAAAACAATCAAAATATCATAATCTCATCACTATCTAACTTGGTAATAGTTGCCCATTGAATAGATTATTACTCCCCTTCATTTTCACATTCTTTCTGTGTCATTTACCGACATCTTTATACTCATCAAAACATACTCTTTAAGATATGGCAACATCATACTAAATCAGAAAATCAATTGCTTGACATCAATGACAAAATAATGTTATTAAGACAGTAATCATCCTTTATTAATTATATCATCAATCTCCAACAACCTTCTCAATATCCTCATACCAACAAACTTAATGTAATGCCAACAATCTCCCCCTTTGGCATTGATGGCAATACCAACTTGATTCATTCCAATTGATTCAAACTGCTTGCTGTTATTCTTCTCCTATTATCCTTGAGCTGTAAACTTCTCCTATAATCTTCTCTTCCTGTCATTAGTATTCACCCCCTTTGACAATAATGCCAAAAGTAAAACTAATTCATGATTATTTCCCCTATGAAGTAATTTCCTTGCGATTAAAACATATACAAATGTATCATCTTAGTCTCGGTCAGAGTCATCTTGTCTTCATTCACTGTTTCTTGCACAACTTTAGACAACCTTCTAAAGTGTGTAAATCAGCATTAACTCACAAATAGTATTCTGTAGAGTCATAGAATTGATGCTTTTACCAAACTCTATCAGTGAGTACTAGATATAGGTAGGACCCCTAACTTACTTCTGAGATACTCAAAAGTGTCCCTTGGCAGTGGCTTTGTGAAGATGTCTGCTAATTGTTCCTTTGTGCTAACATATTCCAGTACAACTTTCTTTTCTTGAACTTTACTTGGTAGACATTTTGTATTCATCTTGGTTACTGTTTCAGTAGCTTTGCTCAGTAAAATAGAATAGTATCAAACCTTTAATCATTCTATTGCATGAAATATTTTCTCCTTCTTATTCAGTCTTCAAATACACATATATAGGATATCAAAACAATCAAAATATCATAACCTCATCACTATCTAACTTGTTAATAGCTGCCCATTGAATAGTTTATTACTCCCCTTCATTTTCACATTCTTTCTGTGTCATTTACCGACATCTTTATACTCATTAAAACATACTCTTTAAGATATGGCAGCATCATACTGAATCAAAAAATCAATTGCTTGACATCAATGACAAAATAATGTTATTAAGACAGTAATCATCCTTTATCAATTATATCATCAATCTCCAACAACCTTCTCAATATCCTCATACCAACAAACTTAATGAAATGCCAACAATCTCTCCCTTTGGTATTGATGGCTATACCAATTTGATTTATTCCAATTGATTCGAATTGCTTGTTGTTATTCTTCTCCTATTATCCTTGAGCTGTAAACTTCTCCTGTAATCTTCTCTTCCCGTCATTAGTCTTCTCCCCCTTTGACAACAATGCCAAAAGTAAAACTAATTCATGATTACTTCCCTTGTGAAGTAATTTCCTTACTGTTAAAACATATACAAATGTATCATCTTAGTCTCGGTCAGAGTCATCTTATCTTCATTCGCTGTTTCCTGCACAACTTTAGACAACCTTCTAAAGTGTGTAAATTAACATCAACTCACAAATAGTATTCTGTAGAGTCATAGAATTGATGCTTTCACAGAACTCTGTCAGTGAGTACTAGATAGGGGTAGGACCCCCAACTTACTTTTGAGATACTCAAAAGTGTCTCTTGGCAGTGGCTTTGTGAAGATGTCTGCTAATTGTTCCTTTATGCTAACATATTCCAGCACATCTTTCTTTTCTTGAACTTCTTCTTTTAGATAATGATACTTTATAGATATATGCTTTGTCTTAGAGTGCACTACTAGATTCTTTGAAATGTTAATAGGACTTGTATTATCACAAAATATTGTTACTGGCTCGTAACTGTCTCATTCATACCTTCCAATAGTTTGATCCATGCTATATTGGTACAATTCAATGCTGCAGCGACATATTCAGCTTCAGCTGTTGACTGTGAAATGCATCCTTGTTTCTTGCTAAGACAACTCACTAGTCTTTCTCCCAAAAAGAAAGCTCCACCGATTGTGCTTTTCCTATCATCAATATTACCTGCCCAATCAACATTAGTATAGACTTTTAAGTCAAAATCATTCCTCTTTCTACTGCATGTTCTATATCAGGCCTGCTGTGAACTACATATTGCAACTTTCCAATCATAGATTGGTAAAGTGTCTCATCAACAGATGCAAATTCATCATTCTTTGATAGTTTACAATTAGTAGTCATAGGAGTACTTACAGGTTTAGAATACTCCATTCCAAATTTCTTCAAGATTTCCTTTATATACTTGGATTGAGTAATGAAAATCCCATTTTTCATTTGCAGTATTTGTAAACCTATAAAATACTTTATTTCACCGATTAATGACATCTCAAATTCTTTTCACATTTCATTTCCAAAGTTCTTACATAAAGAATCATTTCCACAGAAAATAATATCATTAACAAATATGGCTGAAATCAGTATTCCATTATCCTCATCATTCTTCATTTACATGTTGTTGTTTTCACTAGTCCTCACAAATCCAATCTTTATTAAGTAAGAGTGCAACCTTTCATACCATGCTCTAGGTGCTTGCTTTAGACCATATAAAGCTTTGTTCAACTTACATACCTGATCTTTATTCTTCTCTTCAATAAATCATTCAGGCTGTTCAATATAGACTTCTTCTTCTAGTATACCATTCAAAAATGCAGATTTAACATCCATTTGATATACCTTGAAATTTTTGTAAGCAGCATATGCCAAGAATGTTCTCACTCCCTCAAGTCTTGCCACAAGTGCAAAAGTCTCCCCATAGTCTATTCTTTCTTCTTGAGCATAACCTTTGCAAACTAGCCTTGCTTTATTCCTAATGACCGCACCTTTTTCATTTAGCTTATTTCTGAAAATCCACTTTGTACCGATTACATTTTTCTCTTTTGGTCTTGGGACCAGTGTCCATGTTTCATTTTTCTTGATTTTTTCAATCTCTTCTGTCATAGCATTCATCCAATCTTCATTGCTTAATGCCTCTTTTACTATCCTTGGTTCAAATTCAGATATTAGACATCTGTTCTGCCTTAGTTTGTTTCTTGTCATCACTGGAGCATCCTTATCTCCTATAATCTTACTTGATGCATGATTTATTCTAACATATTTTGCTAATATAGGCTCGGTAGGCTCTATGTGATCTTCTTCATCACTCGGTAACTGAGTATTTTCTTCATCGACTTTCTCTGTTAGACTTCTCGGTTGTACATATACAAACTCTTCATAATGTTCTGGTTCTTTGGAATTTCCTTTATCATTCCTTTCTGCAAATTCATCAATTTTCACATTTGCACTTTCCACTATTTTGTTAGATGATTTGATCAGACATTTAAATGCTTTACTCCTAGAGGAATAACCAAGAAATGTTCCTTCCTCTCTTTTCTAATCAAATTTTCCATTTCTGTCATCTTTGTGAACATAACATCTACTTCCAAATATTTTAAAATAACTTACATTTGGTTTCTTGTCATACCAGATTTCATACGGTGTCTTCATAGTTCCTTTCTTCAGTTGTACTCGGTCCAGGGTGTAAACTGCAGTGCTTATTGCTTCTCTCCAAAATATTTGAGGTACTCTCTTTTCTATCATCAAAGTTCTGGCACAATCTACAATTGATCTGTTTCTTCTTTTAGCTATACCATTTTGTTGTGGTGTTCTCGGTGCAGACACTTGTCTCTTTATACCATGATCATTGCAAAATAAGTTAAATTCATCTGAAATGAACTCTGCTCCTGTATCTGATCTTAGACATTTCAACTGTCTTCCTGTTTCTTTTTCAACTCTTGCCCTATACCATTTGAACATTTGAAAGGCTTCTGATTTCTCTTTTAGAAAATATAACTGACATCATCCTTGAGTAATCATCCACAAATAATATGAAGTATTTATCGCTATAATAAATTTGAACTTTCATAGGACCATGAAGATTAGTGTGCACAAGATCTAAAGTTGCTTTAGAAGTGTAAGATTTACTTGTAAAGCTTGATTTTGTCATTTAACCCATCTGGCATCCTTGACATATTGCATTCTCAGGTTTTTGCCAAGTTTAGTAGACCTCTTACACAGTGCTTCTTACTTATTTTGATCAGGTTATCAAAATTTACATGACAAAACATTTTATGCCATAACCAGGTATCTTCTATTTTTGTATACAGACAATTATTCCAAGTTAAGTCAAGATGAAATGTATTACCTCTTGTATTCCTTCCTTGGTACTTGTGCTCAATTATGACCGTTCAATCTGTGTTGTAGATCTAACTCTTGAATTTTCATTGCAATTGATCCTAAACAAACTTCTTGCATGACATTCCAATTTTCTATAAATCTCCAGCTCATTGGCATCCTTCATTTAATAATGTATTTATTCATCCAATGCAATCTATTACTGCTCGGTTGATACTCGGTTAATTCTAAACTTTACTCGGTAGACATTTTGTATTCATCTTGGTTACTATCTCGGTAGCTTTGCTTGCTGATGACGCTCGGTGACTTCTTCCTTCTTTAACTGACATCGATAACCTTGGGATTTACCGACTGGCTCCTTGCTCGGTAAAATAGAATAGTATCAAACCTTTAATCATTCTATTGCATGAAATCTTTTCTCCTTATTCAATCTTCGAATACACATATACAAGATATCAAAACAATTAAATATCATAATCTCATCACTGTCTAACTCGGTAATAGTTGCCCATTGAATAACTTATTACTCCCCTTCATTTTCACATTCTTTCTGTGTCATTTATCGACATCTTTATACTCATCAAAACATACTCTTTAAGATATGGCAACATCATACTAAATCAGAAAATCAATTACTTGACATCAATGACAAAATAATGTTATTAAGATATTAATCATCCTTTATCAATTATATCATCAATCTCCAACAACCTTCTTAATATCCTCATACCAACAAACTTAATGTAATGCAAACAGTTTGGGCATTCGTTTTGTAATGTCACATAATTGTCTCCATGATTGTATTTAGTTTCATTCGAATGCAATGCATTAAGGATGCCTTGAATTCATCCTTTCAGAATTCCTAATTGGTGGTAGTTGTTTCTTGCTTCCTTCCAAGGGAAGGATTAAATTGCTTTGAGCAACTTGTAGTGGTGTTGAGTGAATAATCTGGATTTGAAAGAAGAACTATGTGAAAGCATGAGCAGATTTGTTAATGTTAGGCATTAACATAATAGAAAACTACTGGTTATAGTATGTTTACTAATGGGAGTC
The DNA here is from genome assembly GCF_030272615.1 of Cryptomeria japonica. Classification (NCBI taxonomy): domain Eukaryota; kingdom Viridiplantae; phylum Streptophyta; class Pinopsida; order Cupressales; family Cupressaceae; genus Cryptomeria; species Cryptomeria japonica. The sequence continues at coordinate 245,116,689 of NC_081409.1, read as the reverse complement.
CATTTACATTCTCTTGTTTGACTCATTTCCCTAGGATAAGCATTGTTCTATGTATGGCTTAAATCATTTTTAGAAACTTTCAATTATCAAATCCATCTTTATTTTCCCCTTCCCTTTTTAGTTTTATAAGTTACTTGTTCTTAGCTATTTACAAAGCATTGGGATATTGTATTTCAAAACAATCCATCTTCATTAGGCCTTTAGGTAGTAGTTGTTAAGAGGTTATGATCAAATGTAGGCCTAGAAATAGGAAAACCCTCATGAATATGATGGAGCTCAAAGTGAAGTAGGCATAATAAAGCCTTGTTACTGTTGGAATTTCTTGTCCTTAATATGTTGATAGTTTTAAAACCACATTGAATGTTCTATTCCTGACTTGAGATGTGATGAGATCCTTAGGATTGAGGTTTGCAGAAAAACACCAAGAGTATGTACACTTGTGGAGAAAGAGTTAACCCCACAACAATACCATTCATCAAATTAGAATCACTATCTTCCCGTTAGAAGTAAATTTGATCTATGCAGAGTGAGGGAGTTTATTGGTTGAAGCTCAAAGTCCATTTGCTGGATATCAAAAAGTAGGTTCCAGGTGGAATTTAGGGCCAGTTGTCTATTCCAGATGTTTGAAGAGAGGGAAGATCAAGGAAGGTTAGGAAATCAAGCACTGAATAGGCAAAGAGGGAACTTAAGCATTCTTTGGTCCCCAAACATTCATGATCTAGAGGTGGCTAAAATCATCAAATATCTTTGCCAATGCTTGAATTGAAAAGCTTTAAGGAATGTTAATTGAAAATTCAATGATAAAATTAATGTCGATTTGTTTGGAAACATGTTGGAAGGATTAACTACAAAATGGTTTTATCATCGTACAGATGAAAAAAAGAGAAAATGAGAAGTTTTAAAAATAGATATTAGAAATAATTTCAAAAATGGAGTAAAAACTAAAACATTATTGAGTTAAGAGTCTTTATAACATGGACCTCAAGATTTCGTTAAGGATTATAGTTCAAGGATGTTAGAATTAGTACAAACATTGTCTATACTTAAAGTTCAAAACCATAAGGGAGTAAGTTCTAAAAACCTAGTCAAAAGACTTATATTTGGATCAATATTTTATTATGAGATTATTCATTGTTAAGGGAAACTCTTTTCAAAATTCAGAGCTAAAAGTTTTGTTATGACTGGCTATCATAGGAAACTTGGACTGAAATGAACAAAGGATCATGCACAACTTCAACATGCAATAATGTCCAAAGGAAAGCAAATGAACTAATGAAGTCATGCATACTCTCTAAAGAGAGTATAAGGGTGCGAAGTATAATGCATAATCTTTGTGCATGGCTATTACCCTATCTCCAACAGAACTAAAGATGCTAAAGCAGTTCTAAGGACTTCTATACTAGGTTACAAGAATGTAGTCAACTTTTTAACTCCTTGAAATTAGTATAATCTTGGAATGTGTAATGGAAACGTCATAAATAATTGAAGTGAATAAGGGGTTGGATTTTGAAACATATAGCTCAAGTAATTTTAATATTATGAAATAGCTAAAGGCTATCATACTGACTAAGAATGACATAACATGTTATAGGGCTCTAGATAGATACTCTTTCTAAGTACATGAAAGTCATGAAGCCTCAAATTTAATCAAACCCACATGATTCAATATAAGGTCTTGTATATATTTCAGCTTATTGCAATGAAAGAATTGATGAATCTAAGAGAAAGTAGGGAAAGAAGTAAGGGATCGAGAACAACTAAAATCTATACTAAAACTGTAATAATAGAAATGCATTAAAGCATAATAAAATAGGGTGAGGTGAAAGGAGGAAATAGATTTCCCTTTTTTAATTAAATGTTCATGATTTAATTAAAAAAGGACATAAATATATTTATATTGAGAAACTCAGGATCATTGGAAAGACCATGTGAGAAAACATTTTTTGCTGAATGAACATTACCACCAAAATGTTCTTAAGAAGATTGAACCTAACTATATATCTCTTAAAATCCCAAATAGGATATGCACTATAATTTTAAAAATAATTTCCTGAATTTTGCCCTAATTCTCCGTCTTATGGTTTTCTACTTGAAACCATAGAATTTTAATTTATATTTCTGGTTACAACAAATGTGGACAACAAACAGATATGCCAATAATGATCCCTTATTATAATATCTTCAATCAAGAACTCATCCAACCATAAATGACATGAAAATTGCAAACATATATATGAAACAAATCTGATTCTAGGATTACATAGGCCAAACATGCCCAAATACAACTCAAAAATCTGCCATTACACATTAGACCTATCAATAGGTTTGTACATACCAAAATTACATAAAATAATGCTCAAAAACCTTTCGTTAATATTTCATGCAAAGATATAACTGTAAAACTTTGGAAATCTCTCCAAATTAAACAATGAAGCACAACTGTGAATTCTTAGATGAATTCACCAAGTGGGTTGATTTGGGTTTCCATCATAGGGTTTACTGATAAAGCTCTCAAGGAAAAGTTTCTTTGAAAATAACAACTCAACAATGAATCCTTTATGCACTTTTCCCTCCTTTTATAATAATTTTCCTTTTTGAAAGTAATACTTTATTTTATTTCTCTTTTGATTTACTTTTCCCCTCAAAAGTGACTTTACTTTATAATTTGTCATTGACATTATTATAAAGTCGCTCTATAAAATAAAGTATGTCCAGTTGCTAACTAATTAAATTAAAATAATCCCATAGGACTTAGGACTATTTAAGATTTAATTAATTAATTATCACTCAAAGAAGAGAGGACATTATAGTCCTCCCACCCCAAGATTTCTTGCCCTTAAGAAATCAATTATGAAGATGTTGCACCAACAAATGCTACGGTCCCACATGAATCTAGGACCTTTGCATGGTCTCACATGAAGGATACAATGCTGCAACATACATGTGAAGAGAATCTTGAAGACTCCAACTCTCAAAAGAACAATGATCTTCTTCATGTAATCAACAAAATTACCAAAGTTCTGCCTTGCTCCTCCATGTTTATGTTTCTCTACTTTGATATAAACTGAAAAATCCTAGTAGAGACTCTCTGTAGACACCATAGAAGCATGCGAATCATGAGAAAAATTATGTGACAAACCGCTGTCCAAAAGAAACCGGCTGTTCCATTCACCCTTATACCAAAAGTTGGGTGAATGAACATCATCATACTGGCTGCAAATGATGGGATAAATATCCCTCATCAAATCTCCATTAGAGAATATGACTCTAAGATTGATCGGTCTCATGAAGATCTGAAAGGTATCCATCATGTGTGCAAAATTAGACATGTATATCCTCTCTATATTGTTGGTGCAAAAGGCAACAACACTGCTGGAACAAAAAATCAAACCTAGAATCATCTTGAGAGTACTTTCATTATCACCAACAAACAAGGATCTATTACTATTAAACCCCCTCAAGAAGAAGTCACATGTTCTAGCTGCCTTGGCTATCATAAAATTGATCCATACATGCACTTCCTTAGCTATTATGTTTTTTGCCTCCAACCAACTCCATGGTGAAGTATCCATCACAAACCAAACATTATCAAATTGTAGGATCTTCTTGTTAGGAAATCTCCTAGTCTCTATAATCAGCTCTCTAAGACAATATATATGCCTCATGTGATCTTAACAAGTATTCATCTAATGTACTCATATGTACAAAACAAGGAATATGAAAATTGCTAAGGGTTATCATACCTTGCAAGTAGCTTAGATCTATGAGCTCCTTCTTATGCACCTCATTGTTGATTGATCCAAAATTTGTAGCACCTATCTCATGATTGAAATTTGCATCTTCAAGAGAAAGTTGCCCCACCAGTGTGGTTGCCTTAGATAATTGTTTTCCTGATTTGCATTCAAAGTCATGTCTCCCAAAATCAGCTACCTCCTTCACCTCTTCTTCACAAAATTCCTCTTTTGAAGCATTATGTCCCACCCAAGAGTCATGATGGTGTGCTACTGAAACATAGGTGGATTCTTTGAGTTCTTTATGATGGGTTAGGTCTTTCCAATCTGATAATGTTCTTTTCCACACTCTTCCACATATTCTTCCTCAACCATAGATTGATCATCTAAATCATGCTACGCTAGAAGTCTTTGATCCACAAAACCTTCATATGTATGAACAACATCTCTTTCAACATTGTGTAAATCTAAATTTGTACCCATGGCTACTATTTTGTCATCCTTATTAGTCACAACATCTACATTTGTAGATGCATCTTCAAGCAATGATTCATGAAAAAATAATGTACCATTCTTATTATGCATAACAAAATCAGAATTAATTTCCTTCCTTTCAACAACATTACCATAACTGTACAAGTCTCATGTGCCTCTTCTTCAAATGAATTTTCAGTGTTGGAATGATATATATGCTCATCTTCAGAGAATTCAATGAATTCATCATTGTCATGCCCCTTATCCATCTTCTTAGCTTCTTCCTCCAAAAGCAATTTCTCTAATAATAATAGCATATTTGATCGATATTTTTGAAATGCTTGGAAGAAGTCATTCATACCATTCATAAGCTCGTCCATATGTCGATCATTTCTTTGTGGACTTATATTATCCCTTCTATCCTTCCTTGATGAACTTGTAACACCTTTATCCATTGTTGTAACCTTTTTTACACTTGTTGTATGTGTCTCTGATTTCAGAATGTAAGGTGGAAATCTTCCATCTATAATTCCACCCATTGTTGTGACATTTTATAAACTTGTTGTATGTGGCTGAAATAACTAATTTCAAACTGAATTTGTACCCAAAAGCTAACAAGATACTATGTTGCATTACTCATTCCTAGTGACATGTAAGAAAACACACAAACATACAACTATCTGGGTAGTCACCAAACTGACATGCGGGATCTGGGTAGTCGCCTTAATTGACATTCAAGTTCACCAAACTGACATGCAAGATCTGGGTAGTTTCCAAACTAACATGCAACTAATTAGAAGTAACATGCAACCATAAATTCTAACATGTAACTCATTAGAAGCAACATGCAACCATAAATTCTAACATGCAACTGATTAGAAGTGACATGCAATCATAAATTCTGACATGCAACCCAAATCCACTAACGAGGATTGCTTGAAAATAACATGCAATGGTAACCCTCTTCATAAAATGCTCCTAAACTGACATGCAATCATCTAAGTATTCACCAAATTGCCATGCAATAACATCTGACACTCATGCAACTACAAAATCTGACATGCACTGCTAAAACCCTAACAAGCTAGCCAGATCACCAGCTCTAATACCACTAAAATATCCCAAATAGAGTTGATGCACTGCAATTTTGAAAATAATTTCTTGAAATCTGCCCTAATTCTTTGTATTATGGTTTTCTACTCCAAACCATATAATTTTGATTTATATGCTAGTTAAAACAAATGTGGGCAGCAATCACATATGCCAATAATGATCCCTTATGATAATATCTTCAATCAAGAACTCATCCAACCATACATGAGATGAAAAATGCAAACATATATATGAAACAAATCTGATTTTAGGATTATATAGGCCAAACATGCCCAAATACAACTCAGAAATCTGCCATTACATATCAGACCTATCAATAGGTTTGTACATACCGGAATGACATAAAATGATGCTCAAAACCCTTCCGGTAATATTTCAACCTGCAAAGATATAACTCTAAAACTCTGCAAATCTCTCCAAATTGAATAATGAAGCACAACTATGAATTCTGCGATGAATTCACCAAGTGGGTTGATCTGGGTTTTTGTCCAAATAGCTAAATCCTTTAGGGTTTATGTCCTAGGGTTTACTAAACCTGCAAGCTAAACCTCTCAAGCTCTCAATGAAAAGTTTCTTTGAAAATAAAAACTCAAGAAAGAATCCTTATCGCACTTTGTCCTCCTTTTATAATACTTTTCCTTTTTGAAAGTAATACTTTATTTTATTTCTCTTTTAATTTACTTTACCCCTCAAAAGTGACATTACTTTATAATTTGTTATTGACATTATTATAAAGTCACTTTATAAAATAAAGTATGTCTGGCTAATAATTAATTAAATTTAAATAATCCCATAGGACTTAGGACTATTTAACATTTAATTAATTAATTATCACTCGAAGAAAAGGGGACATTACAATCTCAGATACTTTACATTATGTATACATCAAGGAATTCTCGTAACTGCAAACATTATAAGTCCAAAATTAGATTTCTTAATTAACATAACAAAGTTGCATTCTTTTCAAAATTGTCATAATGGGTTAATATGTGTATTACATTAACCCATGTTGACACATCAAATCATTTTTTAAGTATTATTAATTTCATATTGCATTCTTCTCAAAATTGTCATAAGGGGTTAGGCGTATTACATTAACCCATGTTGACACCTCAGATTATTTTTTAAGTATTATTAATTTCAGAATTAGTGTCAGCAAGTATTCAAATAGGTTGTTCAAGTACATGGTAAAAAATAGGTATAAAAATTGTCAAATATAAAAGAGGTAGAAAGGAAAAATGTCATAGAAAAAATGGGTAGTTTAGATACATCATAATATAAGGAACACTTTCTAATCAGAAAGGATCATTAGGATGGAGTGTTCATAACATAAATTTTGGAGGTAATAGAGCCATATAAATGAGCCTAAAGGGACATGGGTTTACATGATGAATCCCCCATGAAGAAATTCAAGGTCATCATTTCTTCAGTATTGAAAAGCTGGTTGTAGGAGATTCTAATGTGATTATTGTTGGTTTAGTCAGAGGAGCTACTAATAGTTGGAAATTAAATAGTAACCTATTGAAAGTATGTAAATTGTGTGAAAGACTTGAGGGAGTGGTATTTCACCATTGTTGCCTGGGAATGCAACAAAGAGACAAAATTTCAAGCAATTACTGGCATGATCAAACTTCCCTTCTTTGCTTTGGTCAATGAGTAGGCAAATTTTCAGTATAAAGTTTCAATTATCATTCCAATTGGGCTTCACATTGCCAAAGTTTTAATTTTCACATATTGATGGGTTCTAAGGATTTGTCAAATAGTTTTTAGACCTTTTGTTTGTCCAAAAATTCAATTATTTCAAATCAAAGAAGAGAATGATTGAAATAAGCTTGCTATTAAACATATAGAGCAGATGCAGAGCAAGGTCATTGTAAAAAAATGTACTATTTAATTCTTGCTTTGTTTAAACTCCATTGAAAGACAAATAAATGTACCTATGAAATGTAGACTGATGGAAAAATGAATGTGCACTTGAATGAACTGCATGTAACAATAGACAAAAGAAAATTAACAATACATACTTAAGTCACATGGGTTTGGTAGAAAAGCTAACTTCGTTTAATAAGTTTTTTTACTTCCATATAGTTATGAAAACTTAAAAGGCCTACAAACACATTAAAATCAATGTGGGGGACACAAGAGAACATGCTTATGACTTGCAAATCATTTTTCACATTAATGGTTTCTAAGTAGGGAAATTTTTTTTTCTAGAAAGTTATGATTTCATCCTTGGTCATCAATAGTCTTTTGGATGTGTAAAGAAGTAGATGGAAATGATTAGTGCATCAAGGATTGGGGTGACAAGAAACTCATACCATCAAGATGTGTGAAATAGAGGAAGTCCAAATAGACACTTCAAAATGATAAAAATTCTTTGAAATGTAAAGGATAAAGGTTGGGAATACCTTATGACAAGAAAGTTAAAAATCCAGACTCCAAAGGGATACTTAAAAGAAAGCTTGAATGTTGGAGGGTTGGAGTTGACGAAAAGGGCATGATAGAAAAGGAGGTCTAAATAGTTCAAAAAATAGAATAAAGAAAGTTTTGGAGGGTGAAAAAGAAGATAGTGAGAGATTGACATGGAAAAGGTAGTTGGATAAGAGATGGTCCAAAAATATGATCTAAAAGATTTAGACAAAAAAAATTAACTGTGAAGCAATCAATGATGCTAAGGAAACGATATAACTAGAAACACAAATCTGAAATTTTGATGCTATTTTTTTTGTAAGGCATTGGGGTGGAATGTTGGCGTTCCGATGGATGGTGTGAAGGCAAGGGAGAGGCCAATAGTCCGAAACTCATGCAATTTGGAAGGGAATGTGGAATTACAAGCAAGGCATGCAAATTGCTAGAATTCCTCAAAGTAAACTGGTCTCAAGGGATTCCTAGATCATAGGAATTGCACAAAGTGGATTCGTGCAAAAGTCATTAGAAACTTGTGGCATATCCAAAGAGCAGATGTAAAATAAAATTACAATAGTGACCACTATACCCATTTCTTGTCAACTTGGAAGACTCTACATTTGTAATTGGTATATTCACAACCATATCCATTGAAAATTGTCCTGCTCTTCCTAGACATCTTGAATGGATTTACATAGGATTGGTAATTATCTCAGATAGCTCAACATTTTCAATGATTTTATAAAAAGATTGTGCTAGCATCCTACACACCTGTGCCAAACAATATTTGGAATAGGGCATGAGAATTAATAAAACAATAATTGAAAGTGGAATTTTGTTGGATGTTGTTATTGGCAATGCTTTGGTAGGCATGTACGCGAGATGTCAAATCATACAAAATGTGCGTGAACTGTTTGACAAAATACTTCAATGAAGTGTGGTCTCATGGAATGCTATTATTGTGAGATTACACATGGGCTTTTGAGGTTGTATGGTCACATGAGCAGAAGACAATGACAAATTCATCCCTCTTTACATTATTTACACCTCAGGTAACCCCAAATTTGTCCCTCTTAGATTATTTATACATGTTTATTGAATTCAACGGTATAAAGAGAAAAAAATCCCATATTTATCCCTCTTTCTATACCCTAGCATAATTTGATTTCAAGAATGCGAATGGAGATTTATACAAGACTGGACGAATTCCAAATAATATAAATCTTTACACTTGTACAACAGAAAAATAAACTGTGCAGAGAAACGAATGCAAAAATTAACTCTCAAATAGGACAACGATTCAAAAAGGGAAGAATGTAAATACCTATTAATGTGTGAGTTTTGTTTGACTGCTCATGCACTTAATAATTTACTCAACCGAGCACCAGTGGTAGAATGTTTATCCTTGATTTTCAACAACAAGGCATTTTTGTTGTTGTCACTGCTGCAAGTTTATGAAAGGATAATTACAAAAACCCTCAATACCAAGCTTCAACAGAATTTTTCTCTGGGCCCAAAAAAATGTATTTTCTGTTTGTTGTAAAAATGTTTGAGAGTACAAATTTTGGTGGTTTATAATTGTGAGATAGGTATTGCAATTTGTGGCCTGTAGGTCCACAATAGAAGCCTGCCAACTTAATATAATGTAATTAAGAAGTTAATTGACTTCTAATATTAATAGATCCATGTTATGTGTGCAATAGGGTGGGAGGGATAGAGAGGGAGAGATAGAAAGGGGGAAGAATGAGAGAGAACGGGGTAAGAGATAGAGATATAGTTAGAGATAGAGATTGATATGGAGACAGAGGAGATGAAGATGGTAGAGAGAGACATGGAGAGAAAGAGAAAGGGAAAGAGTAAAACATATATATGAAAGAGAAAAATAATAGAGGTATGGCTAGAAAGATAAAGATAGAGATAAGAAGTGATATATATAGAGAGTGTGAGAGATCTAGTGGTAGATTGAGATAGATAAGTATATAGATATAGAGGGATAGATGAAAGAAGAAATATGGAAAGATAAATATAGATATATAGATATAGAGGTCTAGAGGTCTAGAGGTCTAGAGAGAGAGACACAGAGAGAGAGAGAGAGAGATGTCTAGAGAAAAAGGGGTAAAGAGGAAGATAGAGGTAAAGATGAAGATAGAATAAGAGAGAAAGAGATAAAAAATAGATAAAGAGAGGTAGAGGGAGAGATGAAGATAAAAAAAATGGGGATAGAGAAGGAAAGATAGAGAGGAAGAGATTGAGAGATCTATAGAGGAAGGGAAAGAGAGAAAGAGATATATATGGTGAGATAAAGTGATGGAAATATAGATGTATAAATATATATATATAGAGAGAGAGGGAGGGAAAGGGAGAGAGATAGAGATATATCAACAAAGAGAACTAGAGAGAGAGAGATATACATATATTGGAAGAGAAACAAAGAGAGATAGATATACAAGAAGGGAAAGGGAGAGACATGTGGAGATAAAGAGATAGATAGGGGGATAGGGAGGGAATGAGGGATAGAGATGAGGAGAAATATAGAGGAACCAAAGGGTTGGAGAGAGAGGGGGGCAGAAAGGGATAGAGATAGGTAGAGGAGGGGAAGAGAGAGAGGGAGACATAGAGAAACATAGAGATAATGTATCATACAAGAGAGATGGATTGAACAACAAAGATAGGTAGAGATAGTGATATATAAATAGAGAAGGGGACAAGGATATATGGAGTTAGAGATAGAGAGAGTAAGAGTGGGAGGGAAAGAAGGTGATAAACATAAGTAATACAGAGAAAGAGTAAGAGAGGGAGAGAGATAGGTAGGGGGAAAGGTAAAAACATAGAGATAGAGAAAGGGAGGGAGAAATAATGAGTGTGTGTATATGTGTTAGAGAGAGGAGAAGTATAAAAAAATTGAGTGATGGGAAGAGAGGTAGAGAGTGATAGATAGGGATAGAAAGAGGGAGAGAGGGATAAGTAGGGATAAAAAGAGTTAGAGTTAGGGATAGAAAGTAGTGATAGATTAGATATAATTTGTAAAATATAAAGGGGGTGAGAGAGAGAGAGGAGGAGATAGGGAGATAGAAAGATAAATATATAGAAAGTGGATAAATAGAGAGAGGTGGAGAGGGCTATAGAGTGAATAGGAGAAATGAAGGGAGAGTGTGTGTAAAAGAGAGAGATAGAGATAGAGATAAAGATAGAGATAGAGATAGAGATGGAGATAGAGATGAGGAGGGAGAAATAGGGAGTGTATGTTTGTGTGAATAAGAGATATAGACATAGAGATAGGGAGGAAGAAACAAGAAATGTGTGTGTGAGTTGGAGAGATGTGGATATAAATATAGAGAGGGAGAATATAAATAGATCAAAAGAGAGGGGGCATTAGGGAGATAAATAGAGAGAGGATAGAGGAGAAGTAAAGAGATAAAAAAGAGGGGATGATAGGGAATAGAGAGAGGGAGAGAAACAAGGAGAGATAGATATAGTGGGAAGGATAGGGGGGGGAGCAGAGAAAGAGATAAAAGGAGAGTTAAGGAGATATAGATATGGAATAGAGATAAAGACGAAGATAATAATCAAATTGCATGCTACCCTAAGCATAACTCCACAAGGACATATGCTATCCTTAAATTATTGGCATGAAACAAGTAATCAAACATTAGTTCCTCTCTCCCTCTTGCTCTCTTGCTCTAAACTTTTACTTTAGACTTTTAGTTGATTTTTTTTATCTATAAATAAAATAAAAATAAAAAGATAATTATTCTAAAATAAATAAAAATTTAATAAGATAAAAAAATCATAAATTAAATTAGTTCTAATTCCTTTTAATAATTATCAAAGTAACTATAATTTATAATTCCATAAGAAGGCAAATAATTAAAATAAATTTTTAAATCCAAAAAAGAGAAGGAAGGATTAGAATAAATTAAAAAAAAATAGAATATCCTAATAAAATAACACAAGTGTCACGTAGTGGCGAGTACTTGCCTTTATAGTATTGTAATAAAATTATTTGTTTTAATTATTATAATTTTAAAGTTTGTTTTAAATTATATTATATAATTATATTTTTGTAACATTAACTATAACTCTCACTTGAATAACATAATATTAATAATTATAATATAGTATAAACATTGGTCTATTTTTTAGCCTCTCGAGGTTGGTCTGGATTCCAATGGGAACGAAGTTATTGATCGAATGAAACCAAATGTGGGATGAGTGAAAGTCAACTTTGAAGGAGCGTCAAAAGGGAATCCAAGCCCATTAGGTGTAGGATTTGTGTCAAGTGATTAGAACATAAATATTTTGGCAATTAGAGCTAAAAGATTGAAGGAAAGTACAAACAATGAAGCCTAAATGCAAGCGACTTTATTAGCAGTCAAGATGGCCTATAAATTATCATTATCGCAATTGCATTTTGAGAATGATTCTCTAATTATTATCAATGCCATTATTAGGGGTGAAATTCCAACATGGAAATAAAATAAATATCTTAAAATTAGAAGAGAACTTTTAATAACTTTTAAGGATTTTAAAATTACTCGTGTTGAGAAATGGAAATATGATGGCACATAGGTTGTCGAAGTGGGTGTTGTCAGTAATGGAAGAGCAAAGGAAATTTTATTGGGAGGATCTCTAAGAGATCCAACTTGATTAATAATGGTGCGTTGTACGCCACCAATTGCAACATTCATAATGGAAAGGTGTGTAGTTTAACTGTGATGGGACATGTGTTTTATTTTAAAGGCATTTTGGCTATTTTTATTGTACAACTATTTGAAATTGGTGAGAGGTGGCATGCAGAGGGTTGGTGGTGAAGAGTTGTAGGATGGAGGTGAATTTTACCTTGGTTACTACTAAGAAATAATTGGTATTTTTGGGTTGATTCTCAAAGAAGAGACTACAGAATATTTCCAAGCATGACGATCCTTTATTTGTGCGAATTTTGGACATCTTGTTTGGGGAATAATTTATGAAAAAAAAAGCATCGATATCGAACTAATATTGATATCATTTCACTACTTGTAGCATGGGGGTTGGAGGTGGGAAGCAAGGAGGATGTTCGGTGGATCCTAAAGGAATGTATGGATGAGGAGTGGACTTTTGGTTTGAGGCCAATTATGGAGTGGGTGCATGTAATGTTCCCATTTAGGCATTTCCTTAATTTCATTCTGAACAAGAATTCAAACTTAAAGTGAGAACTGTAATATAAAATTTGCCCAAATTGAAGACACTTCATTATGATATTTAAATTAGATTTAATAATAAAATAGTTGAGAAGATATACTTATCCTGATTCACAACTTGAGATTTTTATGTCAAGGATAAACTTCGATCATGTATTGGGCCTTTATATCAATGAATTATGGCACTTCTTGCAATTGCTAATATTAATCATTGCTTCAGAAGGTAATGGTTGGTGGTTGTTTGTTCTCTTATCATCTTTTACAATCTCACATTCATATATATGCTAATGTTGCTCCTTCATGAAAACAAAGCTTCTAGATTCCCATCATGACCCCTTATCTTAACATATTGATTTATTACTATCTATTTATTTTGATCCATAACGATGCATCGTAATCCTCCTTGCTTGTAATATTCCCAAAATAGATGTATTGTTCCTTGTGTGTGTATATATATATGTGTGTGTGTGTGTGTGTGTCTATTCCTCTTCCCTAAAGCCAAAGTGTTGGCTCAGGCTGATCAAATCTACAAAGGATGAATAAGAACGATGGTAGATGCCGTGATGGATGGGATTTGATTGGCATCTTATATCTTGTTGAATGAATAGACATCTCTCCACACCCTTTTGTAATTATTGTTATTTGTTATTTTTAATCGATGCCTTAGTTATTTTTAGCTTCATAGGTGGTGAATAGAATATCTAGTGGACACCAATATTCCCTTAATCATTATACTTGGTCCTAGTTTAAGTATTCCTTGGAGACAATTTGTAGCCTTTGATTAGTCGCTACTCCTCTCATCATGCTATAGGATGAATGTATATAATCACTTTAAGTTAGTAATCGTTACTTATCTATTGATCACTATCAACATATGCCTTAGTCGATCTGGGGTAATGAATTATCTTCCGACCCATCGTTCGTATAATCTTTTATCGTAGCTTCCATATTACCCAAATCGTTGATATACTAATCATCATTATCAACCAGTGTTTGGTCAATATCACGTTTCCTCATAAGTTATTGATTGGTAGATAATAATCAATAGTTAACATCATTTAATTTTATCCAGCTTGCTTGGGTTATGAGATATCGATTAATATCATGTTGATTGTCCTCAGCAGTTGTTGACCAATCAATTTACCAATGGCAACATATTGGATTGATGCAGATATCTTTAAGGGGCTGATTTGTAGCTCTTCCATATAGTGTATCATTTGTAAAGATGATACAAGGTATTTTCTTAATAATACTTGATGAGGTTCAGTTTTGGGGACATCATAGTGCATTTGGGTGAAGGTCTCATGGCACCAGAGGGCGACTAGTTAAAAATTATAGATCAAAATCCATCACTTCAACCTTTAATTTGGTGGAGTCAGTCAAATGATATGGATGAAAGGAAAGTTAAAGTCCATATTAGCTAGAGGATTTGAAATATTATCTCTGTGAATGGAGACTGAAATGAGATGGTGCTGGTATGACAAAGGAGCGGAAAGAGAAAGCTCATCGAAGCTCGAACTTGAAGATTAATAGGTCAATGAACCTATTAGGACAACCAAAAAATAGTTTGTAAGGGAAACAAGCATTTTTTTTGTAGATACTTTGTAGTTTTTTTATAGCCTGTATGTATATGTGTCTCAAATTTTGTTGATATTTTATAATTTTGTATGAATGGCCAACTATAGTGGTGGCCTTGGGGTATATTTGAAAGGGCAAGTGGAGGTTGTTGCGATGCCCAAAGGTTTTTTCTCATTCTCCTTTCTGTGTGAAGAGGATATTGTTGCTATTAGTTGCGAAGGGCCTTGGTTCATTGACAAGTCATCATTGGCTCTGAAAAATGGACATCGAATGGTACTAATCCAAGTAACTTTTTGATGGTTCTTGTTTGGGTAAGGTTGCCTGGGCTTCCAATGGAGTTCTGGAATGAAGATGTTTTCAGAGGTATTGCTAGTTCTTTTGGGGAGCTATTATCAATTTATCAAATGACTGTCATTAGGAAGAGGTGTGTTTTTGCCAGGATCTATGTAAGTATTGTTCAATCCATTTATCTCCCTTCCCCAATTGAGATTCTCTCTAAGTTAGGGAAATGGGTTCAACCGATTGAGTTTGAAACCCTTCCCTTTTTTTTAAATGCAAAAAGTTGGTTCATTGGGCAAAAAATGCTTGATGAATGTTAAGAAATCTAATGGAATGGAAAAGAAAGATTGGAAGGCTAAAAGGGATCCTCTTGAAGGAGTCAAATCTAATGCTAGTCATGTCAACAATGATATGAGGGAAGATAACGACACATCCTTTGAGGGTGGTGGTATTCTGAGTAATTCAGATAGAGAAGTTGAGCAAGAAGAAACTGATCCTGAGGGGAGGTTGGAGAAGAAAGGTGAAGAGAGAACTAGAGCATCAAATCAAAAGGAAGTAAGTATCCCTGATGGTAAAAAGGGCAGTAAAGATGAGACCTATATTGAGGAAATCTCTGAAGCTCGGCTGGAGAAGAAAAGTGAAGAAATTGATGAAGCATCAGATCAAAAGGAAGTGAGTTGCCCTGATGGTAAAAAGGACAGTAAAGATGAGACCTGTATTGAGGAAACCTCTAATTCTCCCTCTACGAATATGGAGAAAGTTGTAAAATGTCAATCTGAGAATATCTCAAATGATTCAATCAACTATGTTAAATCTACATTTCCAAATGTTGAGATGGATTGTATGGGAGATACTTCTCAACCTAGTTCAAAAATGAATTGCCAGAGCTTAAATCTAGAAAAGGGTACAAGGGGCAAGACAATAGAGAAAATCTATGATTCAGGGAAGGAAACCTTGAGTATAGAAGAAATAGATTTTGAGGATAACAGTGGGTTTATACAGTTACGAGGAACATAAGGAGTTCTAAGAAGAATAATGTGCCTAGGATGTCTACAATGAACAAAGCTAGGGATGATGTATCATCAAGCAATTCCATTTTGCAGAGTGATTCTTAGTATATCCAGCTACATGTTTGGCAAGTGGCATGGTCTCAAGTGGGCATTTTATCAGTTTTTAGAGCCTCTAGGCTTGTTTTGATCATTTTGCATAGTGGTTGAAAATCAAATTTCATTGATTCCAGCTTGTGTGTTATTGATCCAAATGAATGTTGCAGTGATTCTAAATCAGTTTCAAGGCTCAACTACTTGAAAATGATTTTTTTTAAGTCGGGCCCAGAAGGGACCCTACTTGCCTCATTGTGTTATTGTTGCATTTTCAAGATTGATATAAGTTTCTTGTTGTTTAAATCATTTTTATGTTATAAATTTAACATGTATGTGAAAGATGAGGGCATGTTTGTAAAAGGTGTGGGGCTTCATGTCATATGCCCAACCACACACAAGAAATATAGAATATCCAATGTATCATTTAAAATAATGTTTTATAACATTATTAGGCGGGTACATTTGAATTGTGAATTCGCGCTTCTAAAAAGTGGGGTCCATTGACTATATAGTATGGCAAGATGAAGCTTTCCCTCGACACTTGGCAAGGGGTTATTTCTCAACTTAGTGAGTGCTAATTATTCAAAACGCAATGAACAATATTTAGCTGCAATGTGCTTATAAGGGCCACAAGTGCATTCAGTGGGACTCGATTTCCAAGTTTTGAAGAAAGAAGAAAAGGGGTTTTGAAATGGGGTTTAATTTAAATAATTATTTAATAATGATTTAAAAACATCATTAAATAAAATTGTTACAAAAGCTTATCTCTTTTTGACAAAGGTAAGAAGAGGTCGACACTCGACAAAGTCAAATTTTAACCTTGACGAGCCCTAAGCAAGATGACACATTAGTCAAAGGGACAGTGCAAGTTGTGTTGATAAAAGGATAGTGCTTAGGACTCAGCCAAATTAAAAAAATAGCCCCAAGGAGTCCCAAGAGGATGAAAGATTTCCTTGCCTGAAAATTTTATATCCGTATGAGGACTTAGGGTGACTCCGTGCATCAATGGCAGATTGGGGTGTTACTACTTATCAAGTTGCCATTAGTTTTTATATTCAAAGTTATACTATATACTCTAGTCAGTTAGCACTAACGAATCATGCAGTCAGTATACACAGAGAAGTTGTTATTCACAGTCTAGTCAGTTACAGAGGAAAGTAGTCACAGTACGCAGTATACACCGAGCTGTCTACCGAGTATCTTTTTATGACTACCGAGCAGTAAAGATGACACACTGAGTGAAACATGTTACCAGATACATTGAACCTGGACATGCATATGAAAACGTCTTACAAGATCGAGGCACATCTAACCATTATTACATTGGAAATTGCACTAGAAGATTGTGTATGATTTTGAGATCAATCTAACCAATGAAATATTTTGTATAGTTATTCATTAGAGGAATCATGTTTGTAAGATCAAAGCAATGAATTAGATCACCATCTTAAGAGATCTATTTATACAACATGAGTTAAGGGTGTATAGATGTGTGTAAGAAGACTATTACAGAGAACAGTCGAAGAATAGAGTAAACAGAAGGGTTTACCGAGTTACTATATGGGTTACTGAGGTATGCTATAAGCAAGGTAATCTATTCTGAGCACATAGAATCTGCTATAACATTTTAGATGTAAAGTTGTAGATATTTGTAATGATTTTATTGTAATATTGTGAAGTTGAAAGAGAAACCTTTAACAGAGTAAAAGACTCTAATCAAGTCTATAAATTATAAAGCCTCTAACCAGGTGCAACATTCAGAATAAATGTTGTAAAATCCTTTAGCAAGGTAGAGCTAATAGATCTTATTACTCCTAACAGGGTAAGCTATCAGAAATAGCTAAAATGTAGCTCTAACCGAGCACTCTTTATTATTGCAATAGTGAAGTTGTGGGTACCATCCCCACCGCAGTTTTTCTCTCTAACCAAGAGTTTTTGCATAACCAAAATATATGTGTTATGGAGTGAATCATGTATGATTGTTATCTATTTGCTTTAACTTTATTTTATGTTACTGCACTATTCTATTTATGCATAATAGTAAAGTTATTATTCAAGAAAAGTTTTGGAGTATTGATTCACCCCTCCCCTCTCAGTACATTAGCTTTCCATATTGGGCCTAACAATTGGTATCAGAGCTTGAATCTTGAAAAAGGGTTTAACTACCTAAAGAGAAAGATTTTATCAATGGAAGGTTATAAACAATCTTGGAGGATTGTATATCTGCAAGAAGAGCTAGATCATGCTAATCAAGTGATTGCAGACATGCAAAGGCAAATGCAAAAATCTCTGAAAGTAAGAAGAAGATTATCTAATGACTTGCACGATTCTGAAGAGTTAGTGGAACAAATTGAGACATCATCTGAGAATAGTATATCTGAAGAAACTGAAGAAATGATTGGAGTATTGAAAGAAAAGAACAAAGCATTGTCTAATCAACTAAAAGCAATGAAAAGAGAACAAGAACATTTCAGTACACTGATGACTGAAAATCTAGATGCATTAAGGACAACTGAGGATAAAGCAAGAGATCTACAGAGAGAGAAACAACAACTTGAAGTCTTAGTATCTGATAAGAATGATGAAATCATAAGGTTGACTGGGATTCAACAAAATATGATAGATCAACTAGGTTATGCACATCATGAAGCAATTCTAAAGAATGATGAGAATCAAGCATTGAAACTTGAAGTATCAAGGTTGAACGATGAACTTGAAACAGAGAAGAAATCCAAAGAAACATTGAAGAAGAGTTATGAAGCATCAAAGATGTTGGATGAGAAACTAAATACAAGAAGACCCAACAAAGATGTAGGACTCAGTTACAAAGGAAAAGACTCTACTGAGAAAGGAATTCATACTACCGAGAGAGGAGAATCATCAAAGCAAGCTGGAAACAGGAATAACATCAAAAGAAAGAAGCCTATTTGCTACTACTGTGGAAATCAAGGTCATACTGCCAACATATGCCAAATCAGAAAAGGTAAGCAATCGAATATCACTAAGTCCAATAATTATTGTTACAATTACAATAAATATGGTCACACATTTAATCAATGTAGGACAAAGTCTGTTAACAACTATCAGAAAGCAAAATTCAAAGGGTTTTGTAGAAACTGCAATAGATATGGACATAGTACTAAGAAGTGCTGGCTTAAGCAAAAGAACTACATGTGGTCTGCACATCAAGTAAACACTAGGGGTTACCGAACTCACACAGATCCTTACCGACAATATGCAGTAGTACCATGTGATTACAACACAAGGATATGGTGTGAATGTTGTGGAAGATATGGACATATAAGTGCCAACTATTTTATAAGGTTTGGAATGAACAACCGAAGAGCATGGAGAAATCCTGGTATGACATGTTTTCATTGTCACAAAGTTGGACATTTAGCTGGAGATTGCAGAGATCAACCTAGAGGAGACACTACAGAAATAAAAGAAAAATTAAAGATGATTTGGAAAAAGAAGGAAATTGTGTCAAATGAACAAAGCACCTTACCTACCAAGTTAGGTGCACCTATTCCAAACTAATCAAAAAAGGTATGAAGGGACTACATTCTTTGAAGGTTAAAATCATAACAATTCCTATTCTATTATGTACACAATTCAAAATATGCATAGTTAAGATGCATTAGTAAGTTTGAAATTCTATCAAAAGTACTTTACAGGAAACCTGTCAAGTCGGTGAATACAGGAAGTCTGTCAAGTCGGTAAATGAAGGAAATTTGGTTACTCGGTTAAAATGAAAAAAAGAGAGTAAATTAGTTAAAGGTAAACTGAGTGCATTTAATGTTTTAACCTAACCCGCACAGAGCCCGATAAGGTATTTTGTGTACTTAAAAGCATTTTCGTGGTCATTTACATTCACCAAGTTTTCGAAAGAGCAGAGCAAAGCGAATCAAGGTGATCAAACTTCATTCAAAGTGAATCCAAGGTATTTACATCAAATCTTATCACATTGTCAAGCTAATTTACCGATCTTATCAAATTGCTATTATGTGCTGAGTGTGAAGCGTCTGTCGTTTGTAAACCGTCAAACCCTAAGGATAGTTTGCTAAGTTTTTACCTGAAATCTACAATGGCACCCAAAATCCAAGATCCCATAGTTGTCAAGAATGTGGAGAAACCCTCACTGAAATACACTTTGACTCCTAAAGTTGCCTCTAAACCGGATGACAAAATCGCCTTTCACTCATCCCAGATCGAGTCTTGTTAGTTGAAGATTTTAGATTCTTCACCAAATACCGTGTTGAAGAACTCGGTCATGTTGAGATTAGAGACACCTATGATGAATTATGTACCGATGGTGTATTACAAGTATGAACACATTAGAATCAAGGGATTGACTGAAGCCCTAACCTACCCTCGTGTGTTCAAGCCCCAATGGGTTAAGTTTGTTTTGAGTAGAGTTCATGATGATTTCATGTTGCTAGAAGAGAAACCATTCAAAATCACCAAGGAAATCATTCATATGATCACCGGTTATCCTATCTATGATCATGCACGAGCTCAGAAGATGATATCATAGAAGGAGTTAATCAGTTTAACCAAGGTAGAATCTAATTACAAAGGATTAAAACTGAACAATGTCACTGATGCAGAACTTAAGTTTGCCATTAGAGTAATCAGTTACTATTTCTTCCAATCAGCAAGGGAAAACAGTGTACCCTGTGCCGCAGTTGACTTAGCCTATAGAATTGTGAAAAAGGGAATGAAAGTTGACTTATGTGAAGTGCTATTGAAGAACTTGTTTGAGAATTTGAACATAATAAGGAAGCCAAAGAAGAACAACTCGGCAAATACATTGAAGTTTGGTTCACTTCTTGTATGCATGCTTTTCTACTTTGAGAAATTCTTTCCATCAGTCGGTAAAGTAGTTTGGGAGCTACACCAACCAATCACCCATCAAATTAATGACTTTATCAAGAAGTTGGGAGATAATTCAATGATATAATGGATGACTACTTCAAAAAATTTCAAGAGAAGATGCACAAAAGGTACCAGATTCCACCCCAGCCGGTAGAGAAATATAAGGATGATATATGCTTTGAGGTAGACACTGATTACTATTATGTGAATGCTGTGGAACCGAGGACTCAATCTTTGCCACCAATGGGTTACGAGATTGACTTTGATATCACACAACAGTAAATTGATGCATATATTTCATTACCAAGGCATGCTACCGAGCTAAGGTATGGAACTTATGAAGAAGTTAAGGAAAAGGTAAAAATGAGCATTGTAGTACCCAAGGCTACAAGAAAGGCTACAAAGATGATAAAGGTTTTATCTGAGAAATTTGGAGAAGAATCTTCCTCTACACCTATCAAAGGCACTCTTGCCATCACCAAAGAGGAATCAGAAGCTCAAGAGGCAGCAATAACATTGAGCACTGAATTGCCTAAGGGTAAAGTGTTGAAAAGAAAGAAACTGGACACTTCAAAGGCCCTACCGACTCCACCAACAAAGAGACCTAACATAAGAGCATCAATTGCATCACTGAGTAAGAGGCAAAAGAGTGTTACTACTCCCAAGGTAACCAAGACCTAAAAGAAATCTACTCAGAGATTCATTCTAGCAAAACAGTCTAGTGATACAAAATCTGATGATGCAAACAAATTCCAGATTGTAAAAAGCAAGAAGGTAAATATTCATAGTGTTGAAAACTTTTGTGCCAATCTAAAAGAATATGGTGGATTTGCAGGATTTAGATATTTCAAGTATGAGACTAGGAATAATGATGAGAAGAGACAAATTAAAGAAGCTATTATTTGCACACTTCTAAAGTTTCGGCTAGCTCCATTAGAAATAGTAAAGTCACTACCAAATGAACTTTACTTGCATATTGATAATAGGTGGAAATATGCAATGGACTCTGAAAAATAAATTAGAGAAAGAAGTCTAGTCCATCTATTTCCTGATATGTCTATAGCAGAAATAAAGGAACACTTGACAACCTATAATTCCAAATTTCTTGTCAAACAGAGAGCCTTAAAACTAATGAATGGGCTATATATTGATGTAGAGAATGAGACAAAAGCAAAATGGCAAGAAATCTTCAAAACTAAGGATGTTGGTGAACAATCTAAAGTTGAAATTGTTGATGTCACCGAACAAGATCCTGATGTCACCGAGCAAGGTCCTGATGCTACCAAGCAAGACCCGGTTGACACTATTCAAATTGATGAAGATGTCATGGATGCAGAAGCACCTGAGTAGGAAATGATCGAAGACACAACATATGTAAAACTTCTATCTAGTGAATCCGTTTTAGAACAAGTTTAGCCTTACCCACCGATCAATCAACCTGTCAATACCGAAGCTCCTTAGGATACAACACAAGGCACCGAAGGTCACCAGTCTGAAGTAGTAGAAGGTACAACTCAAGAAAAGACCTCTCAAGCACCCTCGAGCATTGAAAATGTAGTAGCTGAGACACCCAGTACCGAGACACCGAAAGACACCACAACAGCTATAGGAACTGACCAAAGTGTTGCCTCTATCAAGAAACCTACCGAGGGTCAACAAGCCTCTCAAGCTATTGTCTTGGTCCAACCAACCAAAGGTAAAGAGAAGAAGGTGAAAAGGCATAGTTTCAAAGTTGATTTATCTAAACCAATAGTGTTGCCCAATGTGGATATCTCAAAATTAAAGGGGCAAGCACTTATTGATTTCGGTGAACTATGCAAAACAAAGGCTGAACAAGAAAAACAAATGGTCATTCAAAAGAAGAATAAAGTACTTCAAAAGGTGAAGACATTGCTGATAGATATGCTACCATCAGCTACAGTGTCAATTGATGCAGCCATCCATATTCAACTGGATGAACTCCTTAATCAAATAGAAACATCTAGAGTTGATGCATCTGAGTACTTGAGCAAGCTAAAAGACAAGGAGCTTACTGAAAAAATGATAGAAGAGGTACAAAAAGCTCTAGCTATTGGGAAAGTCAAGCTTGTCAAATTCATTGTTGAGTTGTCCCCTCAACTCAAGCATATTCTTTATTTATTTCAGAAACTTTGCACATTTTCTATATTTATTAAAGATATGAAGAATAAAACTGATGCAATTGAGAAAGAGATCACCAATCTCTCAAATAAATTGACCACTGAGCCCAATTCAGTTCAAAATTTTTATAGCAAGCTTCAACAGCTCATGGCTCAACAACTAGAACTAAGAAATGAAGAACATAAGATCAGGATGGACATAATGACACTCCAGACATTATTCCTTCCTCATCTTTCATCAGTTCAAGAACACATTAACCGAGCTACACGCCTATCTACTACACAAGAGGGAAGCACTCTTGATGGCTTAATATCCCTATTGGCTGATATTCAAGCACAAACTTCTTTAATGGAAAGTGTAAAGGATGCACTCTTTGTCGCTCTCACCGACGCCCGAAAGAAGTATAAATCTATTTTTGACCAGTTACCACCCTCGGATGGAAATTAAGTTTTTGATGTTTTTCAAAAAGGGGGAGTGATACTATATAAGGGGAGTAATATAATATATTGAGGGAGTGATATTTTTTGTGATACAATTTTGATACAGTATTCAGAGTATTGTATATAGGGGGAGTATACTGAGTAGAGTATGCAGAGTATCCAAGGACAGTAAGTAGAGAACACAAGCATAGAACCGAGCATGCAAATTAGAGTTATGTATAGTATAATGATAAGGGGAGTATATCTGAATATAATATTTCATTGACTATTGTATATATTGTCAAGTATATTCATTTTGCAATGTATATAGATTTTTGAGTTATGACTTTGAAAGTAGTTTTTGTCAAACATCTCAACTAATGTCAAAAGGGGAGATTGTTACTACTTTTCAAGTTGCCATTAGTTTTTATATTCAAAGTCATACTATATACTCTAGTCAGTTAGCACTACCAAATCATGCAGTCGGTATACACAAAGAAGTCGGTATTCACAGTCTAGTCAGTTACAGAGGAAAGCAATCACAGAACGTAGTATACACCGAGCTATCTATTGAGTATCTTTTTAAGACTACCGAGCAGTAAAGATGACACACCGAGTTGATATACACTGAGTGAAACGTGTTACCAGATACATTGAACCTGTACATGCATATGAAAATGTCTTACAAGATCGAGGCACATCTAACCGTTATTACATTGGAAATTGCACTAGAAGATTGTGTATGATTTTGAGATCAATCTAACCAATGAAATATTTTGTATAGTTATTCATTTGAGGAATCATGTTTGTAAGATCAAAGCAATGAATTAGATCACCGTCTTAAGAGATCTATTTATACAACATGAGTTAAGGGTGTATAGATGTGTGTAAGAAGACTGTTACAGAGAACAGTCGAAGAACAGAGTAAACAGAAGGGTTTATTGAGTTACTATATGGGTTACCGAGGTATGCTATAAGCAAGGTAATCTATTCCGAGCACATAGAATTTGCTATAACATTTCAGATGTAAAGTTGCAGATATTTGTAATGATTTTATTGTAATATTGTGAAGTTGAAAGAGAAACCTTTAACAGGGTAAAAGACTCTAATCAAGTCTATAAATTGTAAAGCCTCTAACCAGGTGCAACATTCAAAATAAATGTTGTAAAATCCTTTAGCAAGGTAGATCTAACAGATCTTGTTACTCCTAATAGGGTAAGCTATCAGAAATAGCTAAAATGTAGCTCTAACCGAGCACTCTTTATTATTGCAGTAGTGAAGTTGTGGGTACGATCCCCACCGCAGTTTTTCTCTCTAACCAAGAGTTTTTGTGTAACCAAAATATATGTGTTATGGAGTGAATCATGTATGATTGTTATCTATTTGCTTTAACTTTATTTTATGTTACTGCACTATTCTGTTTATGCATAACAGTAAAGTTATTATTCAAGAAAAGTTTTGGAGTACTGATTCACCCCTCCCCTCTCAGTACATTAGCTTTCCATATTAGGCCTAACATGGGGAAGCAAGGTAGAATGACATGACATGAAATTGCATAAACACATTGCTAGATGTGACCCATTAAAGATTACATAAACACATTGCTAGATGTGACCCGGTCAAGGGATTTCCCTCAGATCTATCAGAATCTTGCACTTTGTTAGAAGTGACCTTGTCAAAGGATTTCAAACACTCAATAGAAATGTTACCTTGCTAGAGGATCTACAAGTAAGACTGTTAGGTCCACTTGGTTAAGAGATTTCCTGTCACTTACAAAAATAAATAACAGTAATAAAATATATCTACAACTTCACATCTGAAATGTTATAGAAGACTCTATGTGCTCAAAATAATCTTGCCATAAGACTTATCTTACTCCTTGCTAGGCTTCTCACTCTGTTCTTCAATCAGATCTTCAATCTTTTGTACTCGGTAATCACCTCTATAGTATTACTACTCTTCTATTTGCCCGCATACTTTGTTCATCAACTTTCCTTATTTATAAGCAATTCCTAACCGCTAAATCTCCTTAATCACATTTCCCATGATTAATCTTAGCCATCAGATCTTCAAACTTGACTAGGTTCATCGAATCCTTCGAACTCAAAAATGTTTTATCATGCCTTGAAACTTGTATTCCTTCCTTGGTACTTGTGCTCGGTTATGGCCATTCAATCTATGTTGTAGATCTAACTCTTGAATTTTCATTGCTGTTGATCCGTAACAAACTTCTTGCACGACATTCCAATCTTCTATAAATCTCCAGCTCATTAGCATCCTTCATTTAATAATGTATTTATTCATCCAATGTGTCCTGTTACTGCTCGGTTGATACTCGGTTAATTCTGAACTTTACTCGATAGACGTTCTATATTCATCTCAGTTACTCTCTTGGTAGCTTTGCTTGCTGATGACGCTTGGTGACCTCTTCCTTCTTTAACCGACATGGATAACCTTGGGATTTACCGACTGGCTCCTTGCTCAGTAAAGTAGAATAGTATCAAACCTTTAATCATTCTATTGCATGAAATCTTTTCTCCTTCTTATTCAGTCTTCAAATACACATATATAGGATATCAAAACAATCAAAATATCATAATCTCATCACTATCTAACTCGGTAATAGTTTCCCATTGAATAACTTATTACTCCCCTTCATTTTCACATTCTTTCTGTGTCATTTACCAACAACTTTATACTCATCAAAACATACTCTTTAAGATATGGCAACATCATACTGAATCAAAAAATCAATTGCTTGACATCAATGACAAAATAATGTTATTAAGACAGTAATCATCCTTTATCAATTAAATCATCAATCTCCAACAAACTTAATGTAATGCCAACAATCTTTCCATTTGGCATTGATGGCAATACCAACTTGATTTATTCCAATTGATTCAAACTGCTTGCTATTATTCTTCTCCTATTATCCTTGAGTTGTAAACTTCTCCTGTAATCTTCTCTTCCTGTCATTAGTCTTCTCCCCCTTCGACAACAATGCCAAAAGTAACACTAATTCATGATTACTTCACCTATGAAGTAATTTCCTTGCTGTTAAAACATATACAAATGTATCATCTTAGTCTCGGTTAGATTCATGTTGTCTTCGTTCACTGTTTCATGCACAACTTTAGACAACCTTCTAAAGTGTGTAAATCAACATCAACTCACAAATAGTATTCTGTAGAGTCATAGAATTGATGTTTTCACCAAACTCTGTTAGTGAGTACTAGATAGGGGTAGGACCCCTAACTTACTTCTGAGATACTCAAAAGTGTCCCTTGGCAGTGGCTTTGTGAAGATGTCTGCTAATTGTTCTTTTGTGCTAACATATTCCAGCACAACTTTCTTTTCTTGAACTTCTTCTCTTAGATAATGATACTTTATAGAAATATGCTTTGTCTTAGAGTGCATTACCAGATTCTTTGGAGTGTTAATAGCACTTGTATTATCACAAAATATAGTTACTGGCTTGGCAACTGTCTCATTCATACCTTCCAACAATTGTTTGATCCATACTGTATTGGTACAATTCAATGCTGCAACGACATATTCAGCTTTAGCTATTGACTGTGAAACGCATCCTTGTTTCTTGCTAAGCCAACTGAATAGTCTTTCTCCCAAAAAGAAAGCTCCACCACTTGTGCTTTTCCTATCATCAATATTTCCTGCCCAATCAACATCAGTATAGACTTTTAAGTCAAAATCATTCCTCTTTTTATATAGTAAACCATAATCTTCAGTGCCTCTCAAGTATCTGAAAATTCTCTTTATTGCTGGCATATGGGTTTCTTTGGGATCTGCAAAAAATCTTATAGCTATACCTACTGCATGTGCTATACTAGGCCTACTGTGAACTACATATTGCATGTTTCCAATCATAGATCGGTAAAGTGTCGCATCAACAGATGCAGATTCATCATTCTTTGATAGTTTACAATTAGTAGTCATAGGAGTACTTACAGGTTTAGAATCCTCCATTCCAAATTTCTTCATGATTTCCTTTATATACTTGGATTGAGTAATGAAAATCCCATTTTTCATTTGCAGTATTTGTAAACCTATAAAATAATTCATTTCACCGATTAATGACATCTCAAATTCTTTGCACATTTCATTTCCAAAGTTCTTACATAAAGAATCATTTCCACAGAAAATAATATCATCAACAAATATGGCTGAAATCAGTATTCCATTATCCTCATCATTCTTCATATACATGTTGTTGTTTTCACTAGTCCTCATAAATCCAATCTTTATTATGTAAGAGTGCAACCTTTCATACCATGCTCTAGGTGCTTGCTTTAGACCATATAAAGCTTTGTTCAACTTACATACACGATCTTTATTCTTCTATTCAATAAATCCTTTAGGTTGTTCAATATAGACTTCTTCTTCTAGTATACCATTCAAAAATGCAGAGTTAACATCCATTTGATATACCTTGAAATTTTTGTAAGCAACATATGCCAACAATGTTCTCACTCCCTCAAGTCTTGCCACAAGTTCAAAAGTCTCCCCATACTCTATTCCTTCTTCTTGAGCATAACCTTTGCAAACTAGCCTTGCTTTATTCCTAATGACCTCACCTTTTTCATTTAGCTTATTTATGAAAATCCACTTTGTACCGATTACATTTTTCTCTTTTGGTCTTGGGACCAGTGTCCATGTTTCATTTTTCTTGATTTGTTCAATCTGTTCTGTCATAGCATTCACCCAATCTTCATTGCTTAATGCCTCTTTTACTGTCCTTGGTTCAAATTTGGATATCGGACATGTGTTCTATCTCAGTCTGTTCCTTGTCATCATTGGAGCATCCTTATCTCCTATAATCTAACTTGATGCATGATTTCTTCTGACATATCTTGCTAATATAGGCTCAGTAGGCTCTGTATGATCTTCTTCATCACTCAGTAAATTAGTATTTTCTTCATCAACTTTCTCAGTTAGACTTCTCGGTTGTACATATACAAACCCTTCATAATCTTCTGGTTCTTTGGAATTTCCTTCATCATTCCTTTCTGAAAATTCATCAATTTTCACATTTGCACTTTCTGCTATTTTGTTAAAAAATTTGATCAGACATTTAAATGCTTTACTCATAGAGGAATAACCAAGAAATGTTCCTTTCTCACTTTTTTGATCAAATTTTCCATTTTTGTCATCTTTGTGAACATAACATCTACTTCCAAATATTTTAAAATAACTTACATTTGGTTTCTTGTCATACCAAATTTCATACGTTGTCTTCATAGTTCCTTTCTTCAGTTGTACTCGGTTTAGGGTGTAAACTACAGTGCTTATTGCTTCTCTCCAAAATATTTGAGGTACTCTCTTTTCTATCATCAAAGTTCTGGCACAATCTACAATTGATTTGTTTCTTCTTTCAGCTATCCCATTTTGTTGTGATGTTCTTGGTGCAGACACTTGTCTCTTTATACCATGATCATTGCAAAATAAGTTAAATTCATCTGAAATGAACTCTCCTCTATTTGATCTTAGACATTTCAACTGTCTTCCTTTTTATTTTTCAACTCTTGCCTTATACCATTTGAACATTTGAAAGGCTTCTGATTTCTCTTTTAAGAAACATAACTGACATCATCCTTGAGTAATCATCCACAAATAATATGAAGTATTTATCACAATAATAACTTTGAACTTTCATAGGACCACAAAGATCAGTGTGCACAAGATCTAAAATTCCTTTAGAAGTGTAAGACTTACTTGTAAAGGTTGATTTTGTCATTTTACCCATCTGGCATCCTCGGCATATTGCATTCTTAGGTTTTTCCAAGCTTGGTAGACCTCTTAGACGGTGCTTCTTACTTATTTTAATCAGGTTATCAAAATTTACATGACAGATCCTTTTACGCCATAACCAGGTATCTTCTATTTTTGCATACAGATAATTGTTCTGAGTTGAGTCAAGATGAAATGTATTACCTCTTGTTTGAGTCCCGGTAGTAGCCACTTTCCATGTTTGTCATTAACTTCGACAATTCCTTTCAGAAATTCTATTCGGTATCCTATATTGTTTAGATGTGCTACACTCAACAAATTGTAATTCAGACCTTCAACCCAATATTCATCATCACATTTAGCATTGTCAAGAAGTGTGATAGAACCTTTACCTTTCACAGGACAAGGTGCATCATTACCAAATCTTACATAACCTCCATCATAATCTTCTAATTTAACAAACTTGTGTTTATCACCTGTCATGTGATGTGAGCATCCACTATCTATGATCCAAGAATCATTATTATTTATGTGTGATATTAAGGCTTTTTCTTCATACCTTTTTTAATCTAATCCATCTTTGATAGCCACATATACAACTTTCTCTGTCTCAGTCCCATTATATTTATCATCATTGGATTCGTCATCAGCTACTAGGCATATCTATCTATCTCTCCTTCTGAAGTCTTGATGCCCTCTGTATTGGTTGTCTTTCTGTCTGTCATCTCAGTATTCTCTCTTTCCACTAGATTCTTTGTCAGGACAGTTAGAATCCATATACCCAATTTTATCACTATTAAAACATTTTAAAGGTAACTTTCCTTTATACTTACCTTTGCCTCCCAGTAACCTTCTGGCCAATAATGCTTGAAACTCTTCTTGCTTTCTGATTTCCTCATATAGTTTGTGTACTTCTTCCATGTTTTCGCGAAATCTCTCACTTGCTCCATTGTGATTTCCTTCAGCATACTTATGCATTCTATCATTGTAATCATCAGATTCACCAAGATGAAAAGAACTGAATGTAGATTCAACTTTGTTTACCGAAGACACACTGTTATCAAAATTATTTAACTCAAAAGCACGTAGCTTACCGACAGTGGCATCCAAAGAGACTGGCATGTTCGGTACAGACCTTAATTCATTAATTGCAGAGACTCGACTGACATAAGCCGGTAGGAGCAGATTTGTTAATGTCAAGCATTAACATAATAGAAAACTACTGGTTATAGTATGTTTACTAATGGGAGTCCATTTACATTCTCTTGTTTGACTCATTTCCCCAGGATAAGCACTGTTCTATGTATGGCTTAAATCATTTTCAAAAACTTTCAATTATCAAATCCTTCTTTATTTTCCCCTTCCCTTTTTAGTTTTATATGTTACTTGTTCTCAGCTATTTACAAAGCATTGGGATATTGTATGTGAGAGCAATCCATCTTCATTAGGCCTGTAGGTAGTAGTTGCTAAGAGGTTATGATCAAATGTAGGCCTAGAAATAGGAAAACCCTCCTGAGTATGATGGAGCTCAAAGTGAAGTAGGCATAATCAAGCCTCGTTTCTATTGGAATTTCTTGTCCTTAATATGTTGATAGTTTTAAAACCACATTGAACATTCTATTCCTGACTTGAAATGTGATGAGATCCTTAGGATAGAGGGTTGCAGGAAAAACACCAAGAGTATGTACACTTGTGGAGAAAGAGTTAACCCCACAACATTACCACTCATCAAATTAGAATCACTATCTTCCTGTTAGAAGTAAATTTGTGGAGAAAGAGTTTATTGGTTGAAGCTCAAAGTCCGTTTGCTGGATATCAGAAAGTAGGATCTAGGTGAAATTCAGGGCTAGTTGTCTATACCAGATGTTTGAAAAAAGTGCAAATCAAGGAAGGTTAGGAAATCAAGCACTGAAGAGGCAAAGAGGGAGCTTCTAGAGGTGGCTAAAATCATAAAATATCTTTGCCAATGCTTGAACTGAAAAGCTTTAAGGAATGTTAATTGAAAATTCAATGATAAAATTAATGTTGATTTGTTTGGAAACATGTTGGAAGGATTAACTACAAAATGGTTTTATCATCGTACAGATGAAAAAAAAAGAAAATGAGAAGTTTTAAAAATAGACATTAGAAATAATTTCAAAAATGGAATAAAAATTACAACATTATTGAGTTAAGAGTCTTTATAACATGGATCATTGGAAAGACCATGTGAGAAAATATTTTTTGCTGAATGAACATTACCATGAAAATGTTTTTAAGAAGACTGAACCTAACTATATATCTCTTAAATATCCCATATAGGATATGCACTATAATTTTCAAAATAATTTCCCAAATTTTGACATAATTCTCCATCTTATCATTTTCTACTCCAAACCATAGAATTCTAATTTATATTTCCGGTTACAACAAACGTGGACAACAAACACATATGCCAATAATGATCCCTTATTATATTATCTTCAATCAAGAACTCATCCAACCATAAATGACATGAAAATTGCAAACATATATATGAAACAAATCTGATTTTAGGATTACATAGGCCAAGCATGCCCAAATACAACTCAAAAATCTGCCATTACACATTAGACCTATCAATAGGTTTGTACATACCAGAATTACATAAAATAATGCTCAAAACCCTTTCGTTAATATTTCATGCAAAGATATAACTCTAAAACTCTGCAAATCTCTCCAAATTAAATAATGAAGCACAACTGTGAATTTTGAGATGAAGTCACCAAGTGGGTTGATTTGGGTTTCCATCCTAGAGTTTACTGATAAAGCTCTCAAGGAAAAGTTTCTTTGAAAATAACAACTCAACAATGAATCCTTTATACACTTTTTCCTCCTTTTATAATAATTTTCCTTTTTGAAAGTAATACTTTATTTTATTTCTCTTTTAATTTATTTTTCCCCTCAAAAGTGACTTTACTTTATAATTTGTCATTGACATTATTATAAAGTCACTCTATAAAATAAAGTATGTCCAGTTGCTAATTAATTAAAATTAAATAATCCCACAGGACTTAGGACTATTTAACATTTAATTAATTAATTATCACTCAAAGAAGAGGGGACATTATAGTCCTCCCACCCCAAGATTGCTTGCCCTTAAGAAATCACTTATGAAGATGTTGCACCAACAAATCCTAGGGTCCCACATCAATCTAGGACCTTTGCATGGTCTCACATGAAGTATACAATGCTGCAACATACATGTGAAGAGAATCTTGAAGACTCTAACTCTCAAAAGAACAATGATCTTCTTCATGTAATCAACAAAATTACCAAAGTTCTGCGTTGCTCCACCATGTTTATGTTGCTCTACTTTGATATAAACTGAAAAATCCTCGTAGAGACTCTCTCTAGACACCATAGAAGCATACAAATCATGAGAAAAATTATCTGACAAACCACTGTCCAAAAGAAACCGGCTATTCCATTCACCCTTATACCAAAAGTGGGGTGAATGAACATCATCATATGGGCTGCAAATGAAGGGATACATGTCCCTCATCAAATCTCCATTAGAGAATATGACTCTAAGATTGATGGGTCTCATGAAGATCTGAAAGGTATCCATCATGTGTACAAAATAAGACATGTATATCTTCTCCATATTTTTGGTGCAAAAGGCAACACTGCTAGAACAAAAAATTAAACCTAGAATCATCTTGAGAGTAATTTCACTATCACCAACAAACAAGGATCTATTACTATTAAACCTCCTTAGGAAGAAGTCACATGTTCTAGCTGCCTTGGCTCTCATAAAATTGACCCATACCTGCACTTCCTTAGCTGTTATGTTTTTTGCCTCCAACCAACTCCATGGGGAAGTATCCATCACAAACCAAATATTATCAAATTGTAGGATCTTCTTGTTAGGCAATCTCTTAGTCTCTATAATCAGCTCTCTAAGACAATATATATGCCTCATGTGATCTGAACAAGTATTCATCTTATGTAATCATGTGTACAAAACAAGGAATATCAAAATTACTAAGGGTTATCATACCTTGCAAGTAGCTTAGATCTATGAGCTCCTTCTTATGCACCTCATTGTTGATTGATCCAAAAGTTGTAGCACCTATCTCATGATTGAAATTTGCATCTTCAAGAGAAAGTTACCCCACAAGTGTGGTTGCCTTAGATAATTGTTTTCCTGATTTGCATTCAAAGTCACACCTCCCAAAATCAGCTACCTCCTTCACCTCTTCTTCACAAAATTCCTCTTTTGAAGCATTATGTCCCACCCAAGAATCATGATGGTGTGCTACTGAAATATAGGTGGATTCCTTGAGTTCTTTGTGATGGGTTAGGTCTTTCCAATCTGAAATAATGTTCTTTTCCACACTCTTCCACATATTCTTCCTCAACCATAGATTGATCATTCAAATCATGCTATGCTAGAAGTCTTTGATCCACAAAACCTTCATATGTATGAACAATGTCACTTTCAATACTGTGTAAATCTAAATTTGTACCCATGGCTACTATTTTGTCATCCTTATTAGTCACAACATCCACATTTGTAGATGCATCTTCAAGCAACGATTCATGAAAAAATAATGTACCGTTGTTATTATGCATAACCAAATTAGAATTAACATCCTCCCTTTCAACAACATTACCATAACTGTACAAGTCTCATGTGCCTCTTCTTCAAATGAATTTTTAGTGTTGGAATGATCTATATGCTCATCTTTAGTGACTTCAATGAGTTCATCGTTGTCATGCCTCTTATCCATCTTCTTAGCTTCTTCCTCCAAAAGCAATTTCTCTAAAAATAATAACATATTCGATCGATATTTTTAAAATGCTTGGAAGAAGTCATTCATACTATTCATAAGCTCATACATATGTTGATCATTTCTTTGTGGACTTATTTTATCCCTTCTATCCTTCCTTGATGAACTTGTAACACCTTAATCCATTGTTGTAACCTTTTTTACACTTGTTGTATGTGACTTTGATTTCAGAATGTAAGGTGGAAATCATCCATCTATAATAACACCCATTGTTGTGACATTTTATAAACTTATTGTATGTGGCTGAAACAACTAATTTCAAGTTCACCAAACTGACATGCAGTATCTAGGTAGTCACCTTAATTGACTTTCAAGTTCACCAAACTGACATGCAAGATCTGGGTAGTTTCCAAACTAACATGCAACTGATGCAAGGGAGAGGCCAATAGTCCAAAACTCATGCAATTTGGAAGGCAATGTGGAATTACAAGCAAGGCATGCAAACTGTTAGAATTCCTCAAAGTAAACTAGTTTGAAGGGATTCCTAGATCATAGGAATTGCACAAAGTGGATTTGTGCAAAAGTCATTAGAAACTTGTGGCATATCCAAAGAGCAGATGTAAAATAAAATTACAATAGTGACCACTATACCCATTTCTTGTCAACCTGAAAGACTCTACATTTGTAATCGGTACATTTACGACCATATCCATTGAAAATTGCCCTACTCTTCTTAGGCATCTTCAATGGATTTACATAGGATTGGTAATTATCTCAGATAGTGCAACATTTTCAATGATTTTATAAAAAGATTGTGCTAGCATTCTACACACCTATGCCAAATGATATTTGGAATAGGGCATGAGAATTAATAAAACAATAATTGAAAGTGGATTTTTTTTGGATGTTGTTGTTGGAAATGCTTTGGTAGGCATGTACGCGAGATTTCGAATCATACAGAATGTGGATGAACTTTTTGACAAAATACTTCAATGAAGTGTGGTCTCATGGAATGCTATTATTGTGAGATTACACATGGGCTTTTGAGGTTTTATTGTCACATGAGCAGAAGACAACCACAAATTCATCCCTCTTTATGTTATTTACACCTTATGTAACCCCAAATTTGTCCCTCTTTAGATTATTTATACATGTTTATAGAATTCAACGGTATAGAGAGAAAAAAACCCCATATTTATCCCTCTTTCTATACCCTAGCATAATTTATTTTCAAGAATGCCAATGGAGATTTATACGAGACTGGACGAATTCCAAATAATATAAATCTTTATACTTGTACAACAGAAAAATAAACCGTACAGAGAAAAAAATGCCAAAATTAACTCTCAAAAAGGACAACGATTCAACAAAGGGAAGAATGTAAATACCTGTTAATGTGTGAGTTTTGTTTGACTGCTCGTGTACTTAATAATTTACTGAACTAAGCACCAGTGGTAGAATGTTTATCCTTGATTTTCAACAAGGCATTTTTATTGTTGTCACTGCTGCAAGTTTATGAAAGGATAATTACAAAAACCCTCAATACCAAACTTCAACAGAATTTTTCTCTGGGCCCAAAAAAATCTATTTCTGTTTGTCATAAAAATGTTTGAGAGCACAAATTTTGGTGGTTTATAAGTGTGAGATAGGTATTGCAATTTTTGCCTTTAGGTCCATAATAGAAGCCTGTCAACTTAATAAAATGCAAATAAGAAGTTAATCGACTTCTAATATTAATAGATCCATGTTATGTTTGTAATAGGGTGGGAGGGATAGAGAGGGAGAGATAGAAATGGGGAAGAATGAGAGAGAACGGGGTAAGATATAGAGATATAGTTAGAGATAGAGATTGATATGGAGACATAGGAGATGAAGATGGTAGAGAGAGACATGGAGAGAAAGAGAAAGGGAAAGAGGAAAACAAAGATATGAAAGAGAAAAATAATAGAGGGATCGCTAGAAAGATAAAGACAGAGATGAGAAGTGATATATATAGAGAGTGTGAGAGATCTAGTGGTAGATTGAGATAGATAAGTATGTAAATATAGAGGGATAGATGAAAGAAGAAATATGGAAAGATAAATATAGATATATAGATATAGAGGTCTAGAGGTCTAGAGGTCTAGAGAGAGAGAGAGAGAGAGAGAGAGAGAGAGGGGTAAAGAGGAAGATAGAGGTAAAGATGAAGATAGACCAAGAGAGAAAGAGATCAAAAATAGATAAGGAGAGGTAGAGGAAGAGATGAAGATTAAAAAAAATGGGGATAGAGAAGGAAAGATAGAGAGGAAGAGATTGGGAGATCTATAGAGGAAGGGAAAGAGAGAAAGAGATATATATGGTGAGACAAAGTGATGGAAAGATAGATATATAAATATATATAGAGAGAGAGAGGGAGGGAAAGGGAGAGAGATAGAGATATATCAACAAAGAGAACTAGAGATGGACATATATAGATGGAGGGAGGGTGAGAGAAATAAGGGGAGATCGAGAGAGATATATACATATATTGGAAGAGAAACAAAGAGAGATAGATATACAAGAAGGGAAAGGGAGAGACATGTGGAGATAAAGAGATAGATAGGGGGATAGGGAGGGAATGAGAGATAGAGATGAGGAGAAATATAGAGGAACCAAAGGGTTGGAGAGAGAGGGGGCAGAAAGGGATAGAGATAGGTAGAGGAGGGGAAGAGAGAGAGGGAGACATAGAGAAACATAGAGATAAAGTATCATACAAGAGAGATGGATTGAATAACAAATATAGGTAGAGATATAGAAAGATTAATATATAGAAAGTGGATACATAGAGAGAGGTGGAGAGGGATATAGAGTGAATAGGAGAAATGAAAGGAGATTGTGTGTAAAAGAGAGAGATAGAGATAGAGATAAAGATAGAGATGGAGATGGAGATAGAGAAGGGGAGGGAGAAATAGGGAGTGTATGTTTGTGTGAATGAGAGTTATAGGTATAGAGATAGGGAGGAAGAAACAAGAAATGTGTGTGTGAGTTGGAGAGATATGGATATAGATATGGAGAGGGAGAATATAAATAGATCAAAAGAGAGGGGGCATTAGGGAGATAAATAGAGAGAGGATAGAGGATAAGTAAAGAGATAAAAAAGAGGGGATGATAGGGAGTAGAGAGAGGGAGAGAAACAAGGAGAGATAGATATAGTGGGAAGGATAATTTGGGGGGGGGGGAGAGGCAGAGAGAGAGATACAAGTAGAGATAAAGAGATATAGATAGAGAATAGAGATAAAGACGAAGATAATAATCAAATTGCATGCTACCCTAAGCATAACTCAACAAGGACACATGGTACCCTTAAATTATTGGCATGAGACAAGTAATCAAACATTAGTTCCTCTCTCCCTCTTTCTCTCTTGCTCTAAACTTTTAATTTAGACTTTTAGTTGATTTTTTTTATATATAAATAAAATAAAAATAAAAAGATAATTATTCTACAATAAATAAAAATTTAATAAGATAAAAAAATCACAAATTAAATTAGTTCTAATTCCTTTTAATAATTATCATAGTAACTATAATTTATAATTCCATAAGAAGACAAATAATTAAAATAAATTTTTAAATCCAAAAAAGAGAAGGAAGAATTAGAATAAATAAAAAAATAATATAGAATATCCTAACAAAATAAGACAAGTGTCACGTAGTGTCAAGTACTTCCCTTTATAGTATTGTAATAAAATTATTTGTTTTAATTATTATAATTTTAAAGTTTGTTTTAAATTATATTATATAATTATATTTTTTGTAACATTGATTATAACTCTCACTTGAATCCAAAAAAGAGAAGGAAGAATTAGAATAAATAAAAAAATAATATAGAATATCCTAACAAAATAAGACAAGTGTTACATAGTGGCGAGTACTTCCCTTTATAGTATTTTTATAAAATTATTTGTAAACCTGGACGACATTGCCAAGGTCTTTGACCATACTCCTAAACCGGTCGTGGAGCTTGACCTAGAGGAGGAGACCATCCAGACTGAAAGTGGTGGTGATGCTACCCCGGCGGGTGGATTTGCTAAGAGAACCAGGGCCAGTATCAAGAAAGTTGTGGCTGCTGCTGCCAAGGACCCTCCTAACCTCAAAGACAACATCAAAGAGCTACAAGAAATTAGTAGCACCCTGGCTAAAGCCCTGGATAAAATCTGATTTCTGGACGACCTGCTGGCTTTTAAGGGCTTTAGTGGGTTCTTCTCGGTTTTTTGCTGGTTGTTTCCTTTTGTTCTATTTCTCATGGCTTTGCTATTTTAATCATGCTTGTATAGGGTTTCAGGGCCCCTTCAAAACCTGCTTTTTCATTAATCAAAAACATAATATTAATAATTATAATATAGTATAAACATTGGTCTACTTTTTAGCCTCTCCAGGTTGGTCTCGATTCCAATGGGAAGGAAGTTGTTGATTGAATGAAACCGAATGTGGGATGAGTGAAAGTCAACTTTGAAGGAGCGTCAAAAGGGAATCCAAGCCCATTAGGTGTAGGATTTGTGTCAAGTGATTAGAACATAAATATTTTGGCAATTAGAGCTAAAAGATTGAAGGAAAGTACAAACAATGAAGCCTAAATGCAAGCAACTTTATTAGCAGTCAAGATGGCCAATAAATTATCATTATCCCAATTGCATTTTGAGAATAATTCTCTAATTGTTATCAATGTCATTATTAGGGGTGAAATTCCAACATGGAAATTAAATAAATATCTTAAAATTAGAAGAGAACTTTTAATAACTTTTAAGGATTTTAAAATTACTCGTGTTGAGAAATGGAAATATGGTGGTAGATAGGTTGTCAAAGTGGGTGTTGTCATTAATGGAAGAGCAAAGGAAATTTTATTGGGAGGATCTCTAAGAGATCCAACTTGATTAATAATGGTGTGTTGTATGCCACCAATTGCAATAGTCATAATGGAAAGGTGTGTAGTTTAACTATGATGGGACATGTGTTTTATTTTAAAGGCATTTTGGCTATTTTTATTGTACAACTATTTGAAATTGGTGTGAGGTGGCATGTAGAGGGTTGGTGGTGAAGAGTTGTAGGATGGAGGTGAATTTTACCTTGGTTACTACTAAGAAATAATTGGTATTTTTGGGTTGAATCTCAAAGAAGAGACTACAAAATATTTCCAAGCATGACGATCCTCTATTTGTGCAAATTTTGAACATCTTGTTTGGGGAATAATTTATGAAAAAAAAAGCATCGATATCAAACTAATATTGATATCATTTCACTACTTGTAGCATGGGGGTTGGAGGTGGGAAGCCAGGAGGATGCTTGGTGGATCCTAAAGGAATGTATGGATGAGGAGTGGACTTTTGGATTGAGGCCAATTATGGAGTGGGTGCATGTAATGTTCCCATTTAGGCATTTCCTTAATTTCATTTTGAACAAGAATTCAAACTTAAAGTGAGAACTGTAATATAAAATTTGCCCGAATTGAAGACACTTCATTACGATATTTAATTTAGATTTATTATAAAATAGTTGAGAAGATATACTTATCTTGATTCACAACTTGAGATTGTTGTGTCAAGGATAAACTTCGATCATGTATTGGGCCTGTATATCAATGAATTATGGCACCTCTTGCAATTGGTAATATTAATCATTGCTTATGAAGGTAATGGTTGGTGGTTGTTTGTTCTCTTATCATATTTTACAATATCACATTCATATATATGCTAATGTTTCTCCTTCATGAAAACAAGGCTTCTAGATTCTTACTTATTTTGATCAGGTTATCAAAATTTACATGACAAAACCTTTTATGCCATAACCAGGTATCTTCTATTTTTGTATACAGACAATTGTTCCGAGTTGAGTCAAGATGAAATGTATTACCTCTTGTTTGAGTCCTAGTTGCAGACAACTTTTGATGTTTGTCATGAACTTTGACAATTTCTTTCAGAAATTCTATTCAATATCCTATATTGTTTAGATGTGCTACACTCAACAAATTGTATTTCAGACCTTCAACCCAATATACATCATCACATTTAGCATTGTCAAGAAGTGTGATAGAACCTTTACCTTTCATGGGAAAAGGTGCATCATTACCAAATCTTACATAACCTCCATCATGATCTTCTAATTTAACAAACTTGTGTTTATCACCTGTCATGTGATGTGAGCATCCACTATCTATGATCCAAGAATCATTATTATTTATGTGTGATATTAAGGCTTTTTATTCATACCTTTCTTCATCTAATCCATCTTTGATAGCCACATATACAACTTCCTCTATCTCAGTCCCATCAGATTTATCATCATTGGATTCCTCATCAGCTACTAGGCATGTCTTTCTATCTCTCCTTCTGAAGTCTCGGTGCCCTCTCTATTGGTTGTCTTTTTGTCTGTCATCTCAGTATTCTCTCTTTTCACTAGATTCTTCGTTAGCACAGTTAGAAGCCATATGTCCAATTTTATCACAGTTAAAACATTTTAAAGGTAACTTTCCTTTATACTTACCTTTGCCTCTCGGTAACCTTTTGGCCAATAATGCTTCATACTTAACTCTTCTTGCTTTCTGATTTCCTCATATAGTTTGTGTACTTCTTCCATGTTTTTGCGAAATCTCTCACTTGCTCCAATGTGATTTCCTTCAACATACTTATACATTCTATCATTGTAATCATCAGATTCACCAAGA
Source organism: Cryptomeria japonica (assembly GCF_030272615.1). Taxonomy (NCBI): domain Eukaryota; kingdom Viridiplantae; phylum Streptophyta; class Pinopsida; order Cupressales; family Cupressaceae; genus Cryptomeria; species Cryptomeria japonica. The sequence continues at coordinate 245,076,211 of NC_081409.1, read as the reverse complement.
TGAAAACAACTGAATGCAGATTCAACTTTGTTTATCGAAGACCCATTGTTATCAAAATTACTTAACTCAAAAGCATGTAGCTTACCGATAGTAGCATCCAAAGAGACTGGCATTTTTGGTACAGACCTTAATTCATTAATTGTAGAGACTCGAATGGCATAAGTAGGTAGAAGTGTTCTCAGCAACTTACTTGTTACATCCTTTTCTTCAATAGTTTCTCCTACTCCTTTGATTCGATTGATAGTTTCCTTTAACCTTGTACTGTATTGGATTATGTTCTCACCTTCATTCATTCTCATGGATTCAATTTGTGCTCTTAGACTGTCTACTTTTTCTCTTTGAACATGTTCATCACCACCATACACAGATGTGAGCTTATTCCACATAGCTTTGGCATCAATACAACCTTCTAGATCGTTAAACTCTGAGTCAGTCAATGCTGATGTAATTTCAATCATTGCTTGAATATGTTCTTGCTTTGCGTTTATTTCTTCCACTGTCATAGGGTAGGTGCTAGGTGCAGTGTAATCATTCTCCAGATAATATGTTGCATATTCTCCAATTCTTGATAAGTGCAGCTTCATCCTTTTCTGCCATGTGGTCAAACTTGACTTGTTCAACTTTGGTGCATCCCTTTTATACACCTTTGGATCTTGCCTTAAGTTCCTTTAAACTTTTCTTTCAGAGTTCTAGCTCTGATACCAATTGTTATTTAGATGAGAAGGGAGGGGGGTGAATCAGATAAACTCACAATTCAATGCTCTAATCAGATTCAACCTCGGTAGAACTTACTTGATATGCAACTATGACTGTAAATCATTCAAACTCATAAACTGATAAGCTTGAAATATCAAAACACATTTAACACCAGATTTAATGTGGAAACCCTAATAGGGAAAAACCACTATGGCATTTCAGACCCACTAAGAAAATATACTCTTATAGAGTATGCTCGGTTAAAAGCCAATCATGTTAAAGATTACATAAACACATTGCTAGATGTGACCCGGTCAAGGGATTTCCCTTAGATCTATCAAAATCTTGCACTTTGTTAGAAGTGACCTTGTCAAAGGATTTCAAACACTCAATTAGAATGTTACCTTGCTAGAGGATTTACAAATAAGACTGTTAGGTCCACTTGGTTAAGAGATTTCCTGTCACTTACAAAAATAAATAACAGTAATAAAATATATCTGCAACTTCACATCTGAAATGTTATAGAAGAATCTATGTGCTCAAAATAATCTTGTCATAAGACTTATCTTCCTCCTTGCTGGGCTTCTCACTCTGTTCTTCAATCAGATCTTCAATATTCTATACTCGGTAATTACCTCTGCAGTATCACTGCTCTTCTATTTGCCTGCATACTTTGTTCATCAACTTTCCTTATTTATAAGCAATTCCTAACCGCTTAATCTCCTTAATCACATTTCCCATGATTAATCTTAGCCATCAGATCTTCAAACTTGACTAGGTTCATTGAATCCTTCAAACTTGACTAGGTTCATTGAATCCTTCAAACTGAAAAACATTTTATCATGCCTTGAAACTTGTATTCCTTCCTTGGTACATGTGCTTGGTTATGACCATTCAATTTGTGTTGTAGATCTAACTCTTGAATTTTCATTGCCATTGATCCTTAACAAACTTCTTGCACGACATTCCAATCTTCTATAACTCTCGAGCTCATTGGCATCCTTCATTTATTAATGTATTTATTCATCCAATGCAATTTGTTACTGCTCGGTTAATTTTGAACTTTACTCGATAGACATTCTATATTCATCTTGGTTACTGTCTCGGTAGCTTTGCTTGCTGATGATGCTCAATGACTTCTTCCTTCTTTAACCAACATCGATAACCTTGGGATTTACCGACTGGGTCCTTGCTCGGTAAATAGAATAGTATCAAACCTTTAATCATTCTATTGCATGAAAAATTTTCTCCTTCTTATTCAGTCTTCGAATACACATATATAGGATATCAAAACAATAAAATATCATAATCTCATCACTGTCTAACTCGGTAATAGTTGCCCATTGAATAACTTATTACTCCCCTTATATTTCATATTCTTTCTATGTCATTTACCGACATCTTTATACTCATCAAAACATAATCTTTAAGATATGGAAACATCATATTGAATCAGAAAATCAATTGCTTGACATCAATGACAAAATAATGTTATTAAGAGTAATCATCCTTTATCAATTATATCATCAATCTCCAACAACCTTCTCATTATCCTCATACCAACAAACTTAATGTAATGCCAACAGTTTGGGCATTCATTTTTTAATGTCACAAAATTGTCTCCATGATTGTATTTAGTTTCATTTGAATGCAATGCATTAAGGATGCCTTGAATTCATCCTTTTAGAATTCCTAATTTGTGTTAGTTGTTTCTTGCTTCCTTCCAAGGGAAAGATTAAATTGCTTTCAGCAACTTGCAGTGATGTTGAGTGAATAATCTGGACTTGTAAGAAGAACTATGTTGTAGCATGAGCAGATTTGTTAATGTCAAGCATTAACATAATAGAAAACTACTGGTTATAGTATGTTTACTAATGGGAGTCCATTTACATTCTCTTGTTTGACTCATTTCCCTAGGATAAGCACTGTCTATGTATGGCTTAAATCATTTTTAGAAACTTTCAATTATAAAATCCATCTTGATTTTTCCCTTCCCTTTTTAGTTTTATAAGTTACTTGTTCTCACCTATTTACAAAGCATTGGGATATTGTATCTGAGAACAATCCATCTTCATTAGGCCTGTAGGTAGTAGTTGCTAAGAGGTTATGATCAAATTTAGGCCTAGAAATAGGAAAACCCTCTTGAGTATGATGGAGCTCAAATTGAAGTAGGCTTAATCAAGCCTTGTTACCGTTGGAATTTCTTGTCCTTAATATGTTGATAATTTTAAAACCACATTGAACGTTCTATTCCTGACTTGAGATTTGATGAGAACCTTAGGATTGAGGGTTGTAGGAAAAACACCAAGAGTATGTACACTTGTGGAGAAAGAGTTAACCCCACAACATTACCATTCATCAAATTAGAATTACTATCTTCCCGTTAGAAGTAAATTTGATCTATGCAGAGTGAGGGAGTTTATTGGTTAAAGCTCAAAGTCTGTTTGCTGGATATCAGAAAGTAGCTTCCAGGTGGAATTTAGGGCTAGGTGTCTATACCAAATGTTTGAAGAAAGGGCAGATCAACGAAGGTTAGGAAATCAATCACTGAAGAGTCAAAGAGGGAGCTTAAGCATTCTTTGGTCCCCAAACATTCATGATCTAGAGGCGGCTAAAATTATCAAATATCTTTGCAAATGCTTGAACTGAAAATCTTTAAGGAATGTTAATTAAAAATTCAATGATAAAATTAATGTCAATTTGTTTGGAAACATGTTGGAAGGATTAACTACAAAATGGTTTTATCATCGTACATATGAAAAAAAGAGAAAATGAGAATTTTAAAAAATAGATATTAGAAATAATTTCAAAAATGGAATAAAAATTACAACATTATATAGTTAAGAGTCTTTATAACATGGACCTCAAGATTTCATTAAGGATTATAGTTCAAGGATGTTAGAATTAGTATAAACGTTGTCTATACTTAAAGTTCAAAACCATAGGGGAGCAAGTTCTAAAAACCTAGTCAAAAGACTTATATTTGGATCAATGTTGTATTATGAGATTATTCATTGTTAAGGGAAACTCTTTTCAAAATTCAAAGCTAAAAGTTTTGTTATGACTGGTTATCATAGGAAACTTGGATTGAACTAAACAAAGGATCATGCACAACTTCAACATGCAATAAGGTCCAAAGGAAAGCAAATGGACTAATGAAGTCATGCATACTCTCTAAACAGAGTATAAGGGTGTGAGGTATAATGCATAATCTTTGTGCATGGCTATTACCCTATCTCCAACATAATTAAAGATGCTAAAGCAGTTCTAAGGACTTCTATACTAGGTTACAAGAATCTAGTCTACTTTTTAACTCCTTTGAATTAGCATAATCTTGGAATATATAATGGGAACGTCATAAAGAATTGAAGTGAATAAGGGGTTGGATTTTGAAACATATAGCTCAAGTAATTTTAATATTATGAAATAGCTCAAGGCTATCATACTAACTAAGAATGACATAACAGGTTATAGGGCTCTGGATAGATACTCTTTCTAAGTACATGAAAGCCATGAAGCCTCAAATTTAATCAAACCCGCATGATTAAATATAAGGTCTTGTATATATTTCAGCTTATTGCAATGAAAGAATTGATGAATCTAAGAGAAATTAGAGAAAGAAGTAAGGGATCGAGAACAAGTAAAATCTATACTAAAACTGTAATGATAGAAATGCATTAAATCATAATAAAATTGGGTGAGGTGAAAGGAGGAAATAGATTTCCCTTTTATTAATAAATGTTCATGATTTAATTAAAAAAAGTCATAAATATATTTATATTGAGAAACTCAGGATCATTAGAAAGACCATGTGAGAAAACATTTTTTGTTGAATGAACATTACCACCAAAATGGTCTTAAGAAGACTAAACCTAACTATGTATCTCTTAAATATCCCAAATAGGATATGCATTATAATTTTAAAAATAATTTCCCGAAATTTGCCCTAATTCTCCGTCTTATGGTTTTCTACTCCAAACCATAGAATTCTAATTTATATTTCTCATTACAATGAATGTTGACAACAAACACATATGCCAATAATGATCCCTTATTATAATATCTTCAATCAAGAATTCATCCAACCATAAATGACATGAAAATTGCAAACATATATATGAAACAAATCTGATTTCAGGATTACATAGGCCAAACATGCCCAAATACAAATCAGAAATTTGCCATTACACATTAGACCTATCAATAGGTTTGTACATACTAGTGTTGCATAAAATAATGCTCAAAACCCTTTCGTTAATATTTCATGCAAAGATACAACTTGAAAACTTTGCGAATCTCTCCAAATTAAATAATGAAGCACAACTGTGAATTCTAAGATGAATTCACCAAGTGGGTTGATTTGGGTTTCCGTCCTAGGGTTAACTGATAAAGCTCTCAAGGAAAAGTTTCTTTGAAAATAACAACTCAACAATGAATCCTTTATGCACTTTTTCCTCCTTTTATAATAATTTTCCTTTTTGAAAGTAATACTTTATTTTATTTCTCTTTTAATTTACTTTTCCCCTCAAAAGTGACTTTACTTTATAATTTGTCATTGACATTATTATAAAGTCACTATATAAAATAAAGTATGTCCAGTTGCTAATTAATTAAATTTAAATAATCCCACAGGACTTAGGACTATTTAACATTTAATTAATTAATTATCACTCAAAGAAGAGAGGACATTATAGTCCTCCCACCCCAAGATTGCTTGCCCTTAAGAAATCACCTATGAAGATGTTGCACCAACAAATCCTAGGGTCCCACATCAATCTAGGACCTTTGCATGGTCTCACATGAAGTATACAATGCTGCAACATACATGTGAAGAGAATCTTGAAGACTCTAACTCTCAAAAGAACAATGATCTTCTTCGTGTAATCAACAAAATTACCAATGTTCTACCTTGCTCCACCATGTTTATGTTGCTCTACTTTGATATAAACTGAAAAATCATCATATGGGCTGCAAATGAAGGGATAAATGTCCCTCATCAAATCTCCATTAGGGAATAACACTCTAAGTTTGATGGGTCTCATGAAGATCTGAAAGGTATCCATCATGTGTGCAAAATCAGACATGTATATCCTTTCCATATTGTTGGTGCAAAAGGTAACAACATTGCTGGAACAAAAAATCAAACCTAGAATCATCTTGAGAGTACTTCCACTATCACCAACAAACAATGATCTATTACTATTAAACCCCCTTAGGAAGAAGTCACATGTTCTAGCTGCCTTGACTATCATAAACTTTATCCATACCTGCACTTCCTTAGCTGTTATGTTTTTTGCCTCTAACCAACTCCATGGTGAAGTATCCATCACAAACCAAACATTATCAAATTGTAGGATCTTCTTGTTAGGCAATCTCTTAGTCTCTATAATCAGCTCTCTAAGACAATATATATGCCTCATGTGATCTTAACAAGTATTCATCTAATGTAATCATGTGTACAAAACAAGCAATACCAAAATTACTATGGGTTATCATACCTTACAAGTAGCTTAGATCTATGAGCTCCTTCTTATTCGCCTCATTGTTGATTGATCCAAAAGTTGTAGCATCTATCTCATGATTGAAATTTGCATCTTCAAGAGAAATTTGCCCCACAAGTGTGGTTGCCTTAGATAATTGTTTTCCTGATTTGTATTCAAGGTCATGCCTCCCAAAATCAGTTACCTCCTTCACCTCTTCTTCACAAAATTCCTCTTTTGACGCATTATGTCCCACCCAAGAGTCATGATGGTGTGCTGCTGAAACATAGGTGGATTCCTTGAGTTCTTTGTGATGGGTTAGGTCTTTCCAATCTGAAATAATGTTCTTTTCCACACTCTTCCACATATTCTTCCTCAACCATAGATTGATCATTCAAATCATGCTATGCTAGAAGTCTTTGATCCACAAATCCTTCATATGTATGAACAATGTCTCTTTGAACATTGTGTAAATCTAAATTTGTACCCATGGCTACTATTTTGTCATCCTTATGAGTCACAACATCCACATTTGTATATGCATCTTCAAGCAACGATTCATGAAAAAACAATGTACCGTTGTTATTATGCATAACCAAATCAGAATTAACTTCCTCCCTTTCAACAACACTAACATAACTGTACAAGTCTCATGTGCCTCTTCTTCAAATGAATTTTTAGTGGTGGACTGATCTATATGCTCATCTTTAGTGACTTCAATGAGTTCATCATTGTCATGCCTCTTATCCATCTTCTTAGCTTCTTCCTCCAAAAGCAATTTCTCTAAAAATAATAACATATTCGATCGATATTTTTGAAATGCTTGGAAGAAGTCATTCATACCATTCATAAGCTCGTCCATATGTCGATCATTTCTTTGTGGACTTATATTATCCCTTCTATCCTTCCTTGATGAACTTGTAACACCTTTATCCATTGTTGTAACATTTTTTACACTTGTTGTATGTGACTCTGATTTTAGAAGGTAAGTTTGAAATCTTCCATCTATAATTCCACCCATTGTTGTGACATTTTATAAACTTGTTGTATGTGGCTGAAACAACTAATTTCAAACTGAATTTGTACCCAAAAGCTAACAAGATATTATGTTGCATTACTCATTCCCAGTGACATGTAAGAAAACCCAGAAACATGCAACACTCAAAATCAACATGCAACTATCTGGGTAGTCGCCTTAATTAACATTCAAGTTCACCAAACTGACATGCAAGATCTGGGTAGCTTCCAAACTAACATGCAACTGACTAGAAGCAACATGCAACCATAAATTCTAACATGTAATTGATTAGAAGCAACATGCAACCATAAATTCTAACATGCAATTGATTAGAACTGACATGCAATCATAAATTATGACATGCAAACCAAATCCACTAACCAGAACTGCTTGAAAATAAGATGCAATGGTAACCCTCTTCATAAAATGCTCCTAAACTGACATGCAATCATTTGAGTATTCACCAAATTGCCATGCAATAACATCTAACACTCATGCAACTACAAAATCTGACATGCACTGCTAAAACCCTAACAAGTTGGCAAGATCACCAGCTCTAATACCACTAAAATATCCCAAATAGAGTTCATGCACTGCAATTCTGAAAATAATTTCCTGAATTCTGCCCTAATTCTTTGTGTTATGGTTTTCTACTCCAAACCATAGAATTTTGATTTATACGCTAGTTAAAACAAATGTGGGCAGCAAAGACATATGCCAATAATGATCCCTTATGATAATATCTTCAATCAAGAACTCATCCAACCATACATGACGTGAAAAATGCAAACATATATATGAAACAAATCTAATTTTAGGATTATATAGGCCAAACATGTCCAAATACAACTTAGAAATCTACCATTACACATCAGACCTATCAATAGGTTTGTACATACCAGAATGACATAAAATGATGCTCAAAACCCTTCCGGTAATATTTCAACCTGCAAAGATATAACTCTAAAACTCTGCAAATCTCTCCAAATTGAACAATGAAGCACAGCTGTGAATTCTGAGATGAATTCACCAAGTGGGTTGATCTGGGTTTTTGTCCAAATAGCCAAATCCTTTAGGGTTTCTATCCTAGGGTTTACTGAACATGCAGGCTAAAGCTCTCAAGCTCTCAAGGAAAAGTTTCTTTGAAAATAACAACTCAAGAAAGAATCCTTATCACACTTTTTCCTCCTTTTATAATACAAAGTAATACTTTATTTTATTTCTCTTTTAATTTACTTTTCCCCTCAAAAGTGACATTACTTTATAATTTGTCATTGACATTATTATAAAATCACTTTATAAAATAAAGTATGTCTGGCTACTAATTAATTAAATTTAAATAATCCCATAGGACTTAGGACTATTTAACATTTAATTAATTAATTATCACTCGAAGAAAAGGGGACATTACAATCTCAGATACTTTACATTATGTATACATCAAGGAATTCTCGTAACTGCAAACATTATAAGTCCAAAATTAGATTTCTTAATTAACATAACAAAGTTGCATTCTTTTCAAAATTGTCCTAATGGGTTAATATGTGTATTACATTAACCCATGTAGACACATCAAATCATTTTTTAAGTATTATTAATTTCAGATTGCATTCTTTTCAAAATTGTCATAATGGGTTAGGCGTATTACATTAACCCATGTTGACACGTCAAATTATTTTTTAAGTATTATTAATTTCAGTGTTAGTGTTAGCAAGTATTCAAATAGGTTGTTCAAGTACATGGTAAAAAATAGGTATAAAAATTGTCAAATATAAAAGAGGTAGAAATGAAAAATGTCATAGAAAAAATGGGTAGTTCAGATACATCATAAAATAAGAAACACTTTCTAATCAGAAAGGAGTGTTAGGATGGAGTGTTCATAACATAAATTTTGGAGGTAATAGAGCCATATAAATGAGCCTAAAAGGACATGGGTTTACCAGATGAATCCCCCATGAAGAAATTCAAGGGCATCATTTCTTCAGTATTCAAAAGCTGGTTGTAGGAGATTCTAATGTGATTATTGTTGGTTTAGTCAAAGGAGCTACTAACAGTTGGAAATTAAATAGTAACCTATTGCAAGTATGTAAATTGTGTGAAAGACTTGAGGAAGTGGTATTTCACCATTGTTTCCTAGAAATACAACAAGGAGAAAAAATTTCAAGCAATTGCTGGCATGATCAAACATCTCTTCTTTGCTTTGGTCAATGAGTAGGCAAATTTTCAATATAAAGTTTCAATTATCATTCCAATTGGGCTTCACATTGCCAAAATTTTAATTTTCACATATTGATGGGTTCTAAGGATTTGTCAAATAGTTTTTAGACCTTTTCTTTGTCCAAAAATTCAATTATTTCAAATCAAAGAAGAGAATGATTGAAATAAGCTTTCTATTAAACATATAGAGCAAATGCAGAGCAAGGTCATTGTAAAAAAATGTACTATTTAATTCTTGCTTTGTTTAAACTCCATTGAAAGACAAATAAATGTACCGATGAAATGTAGACTGATGGAAAAATGAATTTGCACTTGAATGAATTTTATTTAGCAGTAGAGAAAAAAACATTAACAATACATACTTAAGTCACATGGGTTTGGTAGAAAAGCTAACTTCGTTTAATAAGTTTTTTTAATTCCATATAGTTATGAAAACTTGCCTACAAACACATTAAAATCAATGTTGGGGACACAATAGAACATGCTTATGACTTGTAAATCATTTTTCACATTAATGGTTTCTAAGTATGGAATACCCTTTTTTCTAGAAAGTTATGATTTCATGGACTTGGTCATCAATAGTCTTTTGGATGTGTAAAGAAGTAGATGGAAATGATTAGTGCATCAAGGATTGGGGTGATGAGAAACTCATACCATCAAGATGTGTGAAATAGAGGAAGTCCAAATAGACACTTCAAAAAGATAACAATTCTTTCAAATGTAAAGGATAAAGGTTGGGAATACCTTATGACAAGAAAGTTAAAAATCCAGACTCGAAAGGGATACTTAAAAGAAAGTTTTAAAGTTGGAGGGTTGAAGTTGAGGAAAAAGGCATGATAGAAAAGGAGGTCTAAATAGTTCAAAAAATAGAATAAAATATGGTCCAAAAACATGAACTAAAAGATTTAGACAAAAAAAATTAACTCTGAAGCAATCAATGATGCTAAGGAAGCGATATGACTAGAAACACAAATCTGAAATTTCGATGCTAATTTTTTTTGTAAGGCATTGGGGTGGAATGTTGGGGTTCTAATGGATGGTGTGAAGGCAAGGGAGATGCCAATAGTCTGAAACTCATGCAATTTGGAAGGCAATGTGGAATTACAAGCAAGGCATGCAAACTGTTAGAATTCCTCAAAGTAAATTGGTTTCAAGGGATTCCTAGATCATAGGAATTGCACAAAGTGGATTCGTGCAAAAGTCATTAGAAACTTGTGGCATATCCAAAGAGCAGATGTAAAATAAAATTACAATAGTGACCACTATACCCATTTCTTGTCAACCTGGAAGACTCTACATTTGTAATCGGTACATTCATGACCATATCCATTGAAAATTGCCTTGCTCTTCCTAGACATCTTGAATGGATTTACATAGGATTGGTAATTATCTCAGATAGTGCAACATTTTCAATGATTTTATAAAAAGATTGTGCTAGCATCCTACACACTTGTGCCCAATGATATTTGGAATAGGGCATGAGAATTAATAAAACAATAATTGAAAGTGGAATTTTGTTGGATGTTGCTGCTGGCAATTATTTGGTAGGCATGTACGCGAGATGTCGAATCATACAGAATGTGCGTGAACTGTTTGACAAAATACTTCAATGAAGTGTGGTCTCATGGAATGCTATTATTGTGAGATTACACATGGGCTATTGAGGTTCTATGGTCACATGAGCAGAAGACAACCACAAATTCATCCCTCTTTACGTTATTTACACCTCAGGTAACCCCAAATTTGTCCCTCTTTAGATTATTTATACATGTTTATAAAATTCAACGGTATATAGAGCAAAAAACCCCATATTTATCCCTCTTTCTATACCCTAGCATAATTTATTTTCAAGAATGCCAATGGAGATTTATATGAGACTGGACGAATTCCAAATAATATAAATCTTTATACTTGTACAATAGAAAAATAAACAGGGCAAAGAAATGAATGCCAAAATTAACTCTGAAACAGGACAAAGATTCAACAAAGGGAAGAATGTAAATACCTGCTAATGTGTGAGTTTTGTTTGACTACTCGTGTACTTAATAATTTACTCAACCGAGCACCAGTGGTAGAATGTTTATCCTTGATTTTCAACAACAAGGCATTTTTATTGTTGTCACTGCTGCAAGTTTACGAAAGGATAATTACAAAAACACTCAATACCAAACTTCAACAGAATTCTTCTCTGGGCCCAAAAAAATCTATTTTTTGTTTGTTGTAAAAATGTTTGAGAGTATAAATTTTGGTGGTTTATAAGTGTGAGATAGGTATTGCAATTTGTGGCTTGTAGGTCCACAATAGAAGCCTGTCAAAATAATAAAATGCAAATAAGAAGTTAATCAACTTCTAATATTAATAGATGATTGTTATGTTTGCAATAGGGTGGTTGGGATAGAGAGGGAGAGATAGAAAGGAGGAAGAATGAGAGAGAATGAGGCAAGAGATAGAGATATAGTTAGAGATAGAGATTGATATGGAGACAGAGGAGATGAAGATGGTAGAGAGAGACATGGAGAGAAAGAGAAAGGGAAAGAGGAAAACATAGATATGAAAGAGAAAAATAATAGAGGGATGACTTGAAAGATAAAGACAGAGATAAGAAGTGATATATATAGAGAGTGTGAGAGATCTAGTGGTAGATTGACATAGATAACTATATATATAGAGAGAGATAGATGAAAGAAGAAATATGGAATGATAAATATAGATATAGAGGTCTAGAGGTCTAGAGAGAGAGAGAGAGAGAGATGTCTAGAGAAAAAGGGGTAAAGAGGAAGATAGAGGTAAAGATGAAGATAGACCAAGAGAGAAAGAGATCAAAAATAGATAAAGAGAGGTAGAGGGAGTGATGAAGATAAAAAAATGGGGATAGAGAAGGAAAGATAGAGAGGAAGAGACTGGGAGATCTATAGAGGAAGGGAAAGAGAGAAAGAGATACATATGGTGAGATAAAGTGATGGAAAGATAGATATATAAATAGAGAGAGAGAGAGAGAGAGGGAGGGAAAGGGAGAGAGATAGAGGTATATCAACAAAGAGAACTAGAGATGGACATATATAGATGGAGGGAGGGTGAGAAAAATAAGGGGAGATCAAGAGAGAGATATACATATATTGGAAGAGAAACAAAGAGAGATAGATATACAAGAAGGGAAAGGGAGAGACATGTGGAGATAAAGAGATAGATAGGGTGATAGGGAGGGAATGCGGGATAGAAATGAGGAGAAATATAGAGGAACCAAAGGGTTGGAGAGAGAGGGGGGCAGAAAGGGATAGAGATAGGTAGAGGAGGGGAAGAGAGAGAGGGAGACATAGAGAAACATAGAGATAAAGTATCATACAAGAGAGATGGATTAAATAACAAAGATAGGTAGAGATAGTGATATATAAATAGAGAAGGGGACAAAGATATATGCAGATAGAGATAGAGAGAGTAAGAGTGAGAGGGAAATAAGGTGATAAACATAAGTAATAGAGAGAAAGAGTAACAGAGGGAGAGAGATAGATAGGGGGAAAGGTAAAAACATAGAGATAGAGAAAGGGAGGGAGAAATAATGAATGTATGTATATGTTTTAGAGAGAGGAGAAGTATAAAAAAATTGAGTGATGGGAAGAGAGGTAGAGAGTGATAGATAGGTATAGAAAGAGGGAGAAAGGGATAAGTAGATATAAAAAGAGTTAGAGTTAGGGATAGAAAGTAGTGATAGAATAGATATAATTTGTAAAATATAAAAGGGGTGAGAGAGAGAGAGATGAGGAGATAGGAAGATAGAAAGATAAATATATAGAAAGTGGATACATAGAGAGAGGTGGAGAGGGATATAGAGTGAATAGTAGAAATGAAGGGAGAGTGTGTGTAAAAGAGAGAGATAGAGATAGAGATAAACATAGAGATGGAGATGGAGATAGAGATGGGAAGGGAGAAATAGGGAGTGTATGTTTGTGTGTATGAGAGTTATAGACACAGAGATAGGGAGGAAGAAACAAGAAATGTGTGTGTGAGGTGGAGAGATATGGATATAGATATAGAGAGGGAGAATATAAATAGATAAAAAGAGAGGGGGCATTAGGGAGATAAATAGAGAGAGGATAGAGGATAAGTAAAGAGATAAAAAAGAGGGGATGATAGGAAATAGAGAGAGGGAGAGAAACATGGAGAGATAGATATAGTGGGAAGGATAAGGGGAGGGGGGTAGAGAGAGAGACACAACGAGAGATAAGGAGATATAGATAGGGAATAGACATAAAGACGAAGATAATAATCAAATTGCATGCCACCCTAAGCATAACTCCACAAGGACACATGCTATCCATAAATTATTGGCATGAAACAAGTAATCAAACATTAGTTCCTCTCTCTCTCTTGCTCTCTTGCTCAAAACTTTTAATTTAGACTTTTAGTTGATTTTTTTTATATATAAATAAAATAAAAATAAAAAGATAATTATTCTAAAATAACTAAAAATTTAATAAGTTAAAAAAATCACAAATTAAATTAGTTCTAATTCCTTTTAATAATTATCATACTAACTATAATTTATAATTCCATAAGAAGACAAATAATTAAAATAAATTTTTAAAACCAAAAAAGAGAAGGAAGAATTAGAATAAATAAAAAAATAATATAGAATATCCTAAAAAAATAAGACAAGTGTCACGTAGTGACGAGTACTTGCCTTTATAGTATTGTAATAAAATTATTTGTTTTAATTATTATAATTTTAAAGTTTGTTTTAAATTATATTATATAATTATATTTTTTGTAACATTAACTATAACTCTCACTTGAATAACATAATATTAATAATTATAATATAGTGTAAACATTGGTCTATTTTTTAGCCTCTCGAGGTTGGTCTAGATTCAAATTGGAAGGAAGTTGTTGATCGAATGAAACCAAATGTGGGATGAGTGAAAGTCAACTATGAAGGAACGTCAAAAGGGAATCCAAGCCCTTTAGGTGTAGGATTTGTGTCAAGTGATTAGAACATAAATATTTTGGCAATTAGAGCTAAAAGATTGAAGGAAAGTACAAACAATGAAGCCTAAATGGAAGCGACTTTATTAGCAGTCAAGATGGCCAATAAATTATCATTATCGCGATTGCATTTTGAGAATGATTCTCTAATTGTTATCAATGCCATTATTAGGGGTGAAATTCCAACATGGAAATTAAATAAATATCTTAAAATTATAAGAGAACTTTTAATAACTTTTAAGGATTATAAAATTACTCGTGTTGAGAAATGGAAATATGGTGGCAGATAGGTTGTCGAAGTGGGTTTTGTCATTAATGGAAGAGCAAAGGAAATTTTATTGGGAGGATCTCTAAGAGATCCAACTTGATTAATAATGGTGTGTTGTATGCCACCAATTGCAATAGTCATAATGGAAAAGTGTGTAGTTTAACTGTGATGGGACATGTGTTTTATTTTAAAGGCATTTTGGCTATTTTTATTGTACAACTATTTGAAATTGGTGTGAGGTGGCATGTGGAGGGTTGGTGGTGAAGAGTTGTAGGATGGAGGTGAATTTTACCTTGGTTACTACTAAGAAATAATTGGTATTTTTGGGTTGAATCTCAAAGAAGAGACTACAAAATATTTCCAAGCATGACGATCCTCTATTTGTGCAAATTTTGAACATCTTGTTTGGGGAATAATTTATGAAAAAAAAAGCATTGATATCGAACTAATATTGATATCATTTCACTACTTGTAGCATGGGGGTTGGAGGTGGGAAGCAAGGAGGATGTTCGGTGGATCCTAAAGGAATGTATGGATGAGGAGTGGAATTTTGGTTTGTGGCCAATTATGGAGTGGGTGCATGTAATGTTCCCATTTAGGCATTTCCTTAATTTCATTCTGAAGAAGAATTCAAACTTAAAGTGATAACTGTAATATAAAATTTTCCCAAATTGAAGACACTTCATTATGATATTTAATTTAGATTTATTATGAAATAGTTCAGAAGATATACTTATCTTGATTCACTCCTTGAGATTGTTATGTCACAGATAAACTTCGATCATGTATTGGGCCTTTATATCAATGAATTATGGCACCTCTTGCAATTGCTAATATTAATCCTTGCTTCTGAAGGTAATGGTTGGTGGTTGTTTGTTCTCTTATCATCTTTTACAATCTCACATTCATATATATGCTAATGTTGCTCCTTCATGAAAACAAGGCTTCTAGATTCCCATCACGGCCCCTTATCTTCACATATTGACTTATTACTATCTATTTATTTTGATCCATAACGATGCATCATAATCCTCCTTGCTTGTAATATTCCCAAAATGGATGTATTGTTCCTTGTGTGTGTATGTGTGTGTGTGTGTGTGTGTGTGTGTGTGTGTGTGTGTGTGTGTGTGTGTGTGTGTGTGTGTGTGTGTGTGTGTGTGTGTGTGTGTGTGTATTCCTCTTCCCTAAAGCCAAAGTGTTGGCTTGGGCTGATCGAATCTGCAGAGGATGAATAAGAAAGATGGTAGATGTCATGATGGATGGGACTTGATTGGCATCTTATATCTTGTTGAATGAATAGACACCTCTCCACACCCTTTTGTAATTATTGTTATTTGTTAGCTTTAATCGATGCCTTAGTTATTTTTAGCTTCATAGGTGGTGAATAGAATATCTAGTGGATATCGATATTCCATTAATCATTATACTTGGTCCTAGTTTATGTATTCCTTGGAGATAATTTGTAGCCTTTATTAGTCGTTACTCCTCTCATCATGCTATAGGATGAATGTATATAATCACTTTAAGTTATTAATCATTACTTATCTATCGATCACTATCAACATATGCCTTAGTTGATTTGGGGTAATGAATTATCTTCCGACCCATCATTCATATAATCTTTTATCGTAGCTTCCATATTACCGAAATCGCTGATATACTAATCATAAAAAATGTAATCATCGTTATCAACCAGTGTTTGGTCAATATCATGTTTCTTCATAAGTTATTGATTGGTAGATAATAATCAATAGTTAACATCATTTAATTTTATCCAGCTTGCTTGGGTTATGAGATATCGATTAATATCATGTTGATTGTCCTTTGCAGTTGTTGACCAATCGATTTACCAATGGCAACATATTGGATTCATGTGGATATCTTTAAGGGGCTGATTTGTAGCTCTTCCATATAGTGTATCATTTGTAAAGATGATACAAGGTGCTTCTTTAATAATACTTGATGAGGTTCAGTTTTGGGGACATCACAGTGTATTTGGGTGAAGGTCTTATGGCACCAAAGGGAAACTAGTTAAAAATTATAGATCAAAATCCATCACTTCAACCTTTAATTTGGTGGAGTCAGTCAAATGATATGGATGAAAGGAAAGTTAAAGTCCATATTAGCTGGAGGATTTGAAAGATTATCTTCGTGAATGGAGACTGAAATGAGATGGTGCTGGCACGACGAAGAAGCAGAAAGGGAAAGCTCATCGAAGCTCGAACTTGAAGATTACTAGGTCAATGAACCTATTAGGATAGCCAAAAAATAGTTTGTAAGGGAAACATGCATTTTTTTTTAGATACTTTGTAGTTTTTTTATAGCCTGTATGTATATGTGTCTACAATTTTGTTGATATTTTATAATTTTGTATGAATGGCCAACTGTAGTGGTGACCTTGGCGTATATTTCACGTATTTATGAATAGGGAAGCTAATTGATATAGGGAATGTTGCAATGTATTAGATACTGATGTGGTGGTTTAGTATATGGAGGGGTAGTTATGGTTTGTAGTCTTTTGAATTTTACAGTTATAGACTTATGAATACATTATAAAATATGAAATCTAAATATTAATAAAAATACTATATTACCCATCAAAAAAATATACAACATAAATATTATAGTGAAAATACACATTTTTCTTAAGAATATAATCCTAATTTAATTATAAAATATACATAATTATATAATAATAATAATAAAATTAAAATTAAACTTGATTATTAATTATTAGTTTAAGATTACATATTATTATTTTAATTATATTTATGTAATATTATTTATAATTGATCTTAATAAAATAACTATTAATAATTAAAATCAATTATAAATAATATTACATAAATGTAATTAATGGTCATGATGGTGGGAGTAGTTAGCGGAGATGACAACGTTTTTCAAAAGGATGGAGGGGCAAATGGTGATGGAGATGGCAGGAATGATCTTGGACAAACTATTGGTTTTCCACTCTTTGATGTATCTATTTTTGGAACTAGAATGAAGCGCCCTTCCACGAGGCCTCGTGACCTTTAGGTGGACCCAGGAGAGGAGTTGAATTTTGTTAATGGGATCCACCCTTTTTTAGGGGGATTCATGTGTTGTTGGGAGATTCGGCAACAATATTCAAGATGGTCTTGTTTCAGTATCCAGTGGTGGTGCTGTGGACCCAAGAAGGAAAGTAAAAAATTCAAATTTGAGTTTGGGTGGAAAAAATATGGGGTGTCATTTACCTTGGGTTTCACTCTTTCGCATCAAACCCAATTGTAAATCTTCCTTTCCCCCTATTATGATTTCCTCAGAGAATGGTTCAGGTTGTGTTTCTATAACCATTCGAGACACGATTGTAGATCATAATATTTCCCTGATGGATTTGTCTCTGGTTGGAAAGTTTATGGGTCCTAGGCCTAATATTGAATTGGTCAGAGAATTTGTGAAGAGAAAATGACATTTGAAAGGGCAAGTGGAGGTTGTTGCGATGCCTAAAGGTTTTTTCTCATTTTCCTTTCTGTGTGAAGAGGATATTGTTGCTATTAGTTGCGGAGGACCTTGGGTCATTGACAAGTCATTGTTGGCTCTGAAAAATGGACATCGAATGGTACTAATCCAAGTAACTTTTTGATGGTTCTTGTTTGGGTAAGGTTGCCTGGGCTCCCAATGGATTTCTGGAATGAAGATGTTTTCAGAGCTATTATCGATAGATCAAATGTCTGTCGTTAGGAAGATATTGGTTTTTGCCAGGATTTGTGTAAGTATTGTTCAATCCATTGATCTCCCTTCCTCAATTGAGATTCTCTCTAAGTTAGGGAAATGGGTTCAACCGATTGAGTTTGAAACTCTTCCCTTTGTTTGTTTTAAATGCAAAAAGTTGGTTCATTGGGCAAAAAATGCTCGATCAATGTTAAGAAATCTAATGGAATGGAAAAGAAAGATTGGAAGGCTAAAGGGGATCCTCTAGAAGGAGTCAAATCTAATGTTAGTCATGTCAACAAGGATATGAGGGAAGATAATGACACATCCTTTGAGGGTGGTGGTATTCAGAGTAATTCAGATAGAGAAGTTGAGCAAGAAGAAACTGATCCCGAGGGGAGGTTGGAGAAGAAAGTTGAAGAGAGAAATAGAGCGTCAGATCATAAGGAAGTAAGTATCTCTGATGGTAAAAAGGGCAGTTAAGATGAGACCTATATTGAGGAAATCTTTGAAGCTCGGCTGGAGAAGAAAAGTCATGAAATTGATGGAGCATCAGATCATAAGGAAGTAAGTTGCTCTGATGGTAAAATGGATCGTAAAGATGAGACCCGTATTGAGGAAATCTCTAATTCTCCCTCTACGAATATGGAGAAAGTTGTAAAATGTCAATCTGAGAATATCTCAAATGATTCAATCAACTATGTTAAATCTACATTTCCAAATGTTGAGATGGATTGTATGGAAGATACTTCTCAACCCAGTTCAAAAATGAATTGCCAGAGCTTAAATCTAGAAAAGGGTACAAGTGGCAAGACAATAGAGAAAAACTATGATTCGGGGAAGGAAACCTTGAGTATAGAAGAAATAGATTTTGAGGATGACAGTGGGTTTATACAGTTACAAGGAACATAAGGAGTTCTAAGAAGAATAAAGCGCCTGGGATGTCTACAAGGAACAAAGTTAGGGATGATGTATCGTCAAGCAAATCCATTTTGCAGAGTGATTCTCAGTATATCCAACTACATGTTTGCCAAGTGGCATGATCTCAAGTGGGCATTTTATCAGTTTTCAGAGCCTTTGGGCTTGTTTTGATCATTTTGCACAGTGGTTGAAAATCAAATTTCATTGATTCTAGCTTGTGTGTTATTGATCCAAATGAATGTTGAAGTGATTCTAAATCAGTTTCAAGGCTCAGCTACTTGAAAATGATTTTTTTTTAAGTCGGGCCCACAAGGGGCCCTACTTGCCTCATCATGTTATTGTTGCATTTCCAAGATTGATATAAGTTTCTTGTTGTTTAAATAATTTTTATGATTTAAATTTAACATGTATGTGAAAGATGAGGGCATGTTTGTAAAAGTTGTGGGGCCTACTAGTCATGTCATATGCCTAGCCACACACAAGAAATATAGAATATCCAAAGTATCATTTAAAATAATATTTTATAACATTATTAGGCAGGTACATTTGAATTGTGAAATGGCCCTTCTAAAAAGTGGGGTCCATTAGTATGGCAAGAGGAAGCTTTCCCTCGGCACTCGGCAAGGGGTTATTTCTCAACTCAGTGAGTGCTAAGTAATCAAAATGCAGTGAACGATATTTAGTTGTAGTGTGCCTATAAGGGCCACAGGTGCATTCAGTGGGACTCAATTTCCAATTTCTGAAGCAAGAAGAAAAGGGGTTGTGTAATGGATTTTAATTTAAATCATTATTTAATAATGATTTAAAAACATCATTAAATAACATTGTTACAAAAGCTTATCTCTTTTTGACAAAGGTAAGAAGAGCTCAACACTCTACAAAGTCAAATTTTAACCTTGACGAGCCCCGAGCAAGATGACACATCAGCCAAAGGGATAGTGCAAGTTGTGTTGATAAAAGGATAGTGCTTGGGATGCAACCAAATAAAGAAAATAGCCCCAACAAGTCCTAGGAGGATGAAAGATTTCCTTGCCCTAAAATTTTATATCCGTATGAGGACTTAGGGTGACTCTGTGATTGGGGAAGCAAGGTAGAATGACATGACATGAAATTGCAAGTGCAGATTTGATTTTGGATGGACAACTATCAGTAAAAAGGATATTCTAGAAGCTTATGTTCGTTCTATTAATTCTTCTTCCTTCTCTTTTGCCTAGGTTCTAAAATTTTATTCTAAGCTTTATGTATAGTGATAGGGCTGAATTCTAGAGCTAGGAATATGACTTGTTCTTTGTAAATGTGTATTCTCATGAGTAAATAATAGCGAGTTTATGTTAGTTAGATGAGAGGGGGGGGGGTTTGAATTAGATAAACTCACAATTCAATGCTCTAATCAGATTCAACCTCGGTAGAACTTACTTGATATGCAACTATGACTGTAAATCATTCAAACTCATAAACTGATAACCTTGAAACATCAAAACACATTTAACACTAGATTTAACATGGAAACCCTAATAGAGAAAAACCACTATGGGATTTCAGACCCACTAAGAAAATATACTCTTCTAGAGTATGCTCAGTTAAAAGCCAATCCTGTTAAAGATTACATAAACACATTGCTAGATGTGACCCGGTCAAGGGATTTCCCTCAGATCTATCAGAATCTTGCACTTTGTTAGAAGTGACCTTGTCAAAGGATTTCAAACACTCAACTAGAATGTTAACTTGCTAGAGGATTTACAAATAAGACTATTAGGTCCACTCGGTTAAGAGATTTCCTGTCACTTACAAAAATAAATAACAGTAATAAAATATATCTACAACTTCACATCTGAAATGTTATAGCAGACTCTATGTGCTCAAAATAATCTTGTCATAAGACTTATCTTCCTCCTTGCTGGACTTCTCACTCTGTTCTTCAATCAGATCTTCAATCTTCTGTACTCGGTAATCACCTCTATAGTATCATTGCTCTTCTATTTGCGCACATACTTTGTTCATCAACTTTCCTTATTTAAAAGCATTCCTAACCACTTAATCTCCTTAATCACATTTCCCATGATTAATATTAGCCATCAGATCTTCAAACCTGACTAGGTTCATTGAATCCTTCGAACTGAAAAACATTTTATCATGCCTTGAAACTTGTATTCCTTCCTTGGTACTTGTGCTCAGTTATGACTGTTCAATCTATGTTGTAGATCTAACTCTTGAATTTTCATTGTCATTGTCATTGATCCTTAACAAACTTCTTGCATGACATTCCAATCTTCTATAAATCTCCAGCTCATTGGCATCCTTCATTAAATAATGTATTTATTCATCCAATGTATTCCATTACTGCTCAGTTGATACTTGGTTAATTCTGAACTTTACTCAGTAGACATTTTGTATTCATCTCGGTTAATGTCTCGGTAGCTTTGCTTGCTAATGACGCTCAGTGACTTCTTCCTTCTTTAACCGACATCGATAACCTTGGGATTTACCGATTGGGTCCTTGCTTGGTAAAATAGATTAGTATCAAACCTTTAATCATTCTATTGCATGAACTATTTTCTCCTTCTTATTCAATCTTCGAATACACATATATAGGATATCAAAACAATCAAAATATAATAATCTCATCACTGTCTAACTCGGTAATAGTTTCCCATTGAATGACTTATTACTCCCCTTCATTTTCACATTTTTTCTGTGTCATTTACCAACATCTTTATACTCATCAAAACATACTCTTTAAGATATGGAAACATCATACTAAATCATAAAATCAATTGCTTGACATCAATGACAAAATAATGTTATTAAGACAGTAATCATCCTTTATCAATTATATCATCAATCTCCAACAACCTTCTCAATATCCTCATACCAACAAACTTAATGTAATGCCAACAATCTCCCCCTTTGGCATTGATGGCTATACCAACTTGATTTATTCCAATTGATTCAAACTGCTTGCTATTATTCTTCTCCTATTATCCTTGAGCTATAAACTTCTCCTATAATCTTCTCTTCCCATCATTAGTATTCTCCCCCTTTGACAATAATGCCAAAAGTAAAACTAATTCATGATTATTTCCCCTATGAAGTAATTTCCTTACTGTTAAAACATATACAAATGTATCATCTTAGTCTCGGTTAGAGTCATCTTGTCTTCATTCACTGTTTCCTGCACAACTTTAGACAACCTTCTAAAGTGTGTAAATCAGCATTAACTCACAAATAGTATTCTATAGAGTCATAGAATTGATGCTTTCACCGAACTCTATCAGTGAGTACTAGATAGGGGTAGGACCCCTAACTTACTTCTAAGATACTCAAAAGTGTCCCTTGGTAGTGGCTTTGTGAAAATGTCTGCTAATTGTTCCTTTGTGCTAACATATTCCAGCACAACTTTCTTTTCTTGAACTTCTTCTCTTAGATAATGATAGTTTGTAGAAATATGCTTTGTCTTAGAGTTCATTACCGGATTCTTTGAAATGTTAATAGCACTTGTATTATAACAAAATATAGTTGCTGGCTTGGTAAATATCTCATTCAAACCTTCCAACAGTTGTTTGATCCATGCTATATTGGTACAATTCAATGCTGCAGTGACATATTTAGCTTCAGCTGTTGACTGTGAAATGCATCCTTGTTTCTTGCTAAGCCAACTTACTAGTCTTTCTCCCAAAAAGAAAGCTCCACCACTTGTGCTTTTCCTATCATCAATATTTCCTGCCCAATCAACATTAGTATAGACTTTTAAGTCAAAATCATTCCTATTTTTATATAGTAAACCATAATCTTCAGTGCTTCTCAAGTATCTGAAAATTCTGTTGATTGTTGTCATATGGGTTTCTTTGGGATCTGTAGAAAATCTTGCAGCTATACCTACTGCATGTGCTATATCAGGCCTGTTGTGAACTACATATTGCAACTTTCCAATCATAGATCGGTAAAGTGTCTCATCAACAGATGCAGATTCATCATTCTTTGATAGTTTATAATTAGTAGTCATAGGAGTACTTACAGGTTTAGAATCCTCCATTCCAAATTTCTTCATGATTTCATTTATATACTTGGATTGAGTAATGAAAATCCCATTTTTTATTTGCAGTATTTGTAAACCTATAAAATACTTTATTTCACCGATTAATGACATCTCAAATTCTTTGCACATTTCATTTCCAAAGTTCTTACATAAAGAATCATTTCCACAGAAAATAATATCATCAACAAATATGGTTGAAATCAGTATTCCATTATCCTCATCATTCTTCATATATATCTTGTTGTTTTCACTAGTCCTCATAAATCCAATCTTTATTAATTAAGAGTGCAACCTTCCATACCATGCTCTAGGTGCTTGCTTTAGACCATACAAAGCTTTGTTCAACTTACATACCTGATCTTTATTCTTCTCTTCAATAAATCCTTCAGGCTGTTCAATATAGACTTCTTCTTCTAGTATACCATTCAAAAATGCAGATTTAACATCCATTTGATATACCTTGAAATTTTTGTAAGCAGCATATGCCAACAATTTTATCACTTCCTCAAGTCTTGCCACAGGTGCAAAAGTCTCCCCATAGTCTATTCCTTCTTCTTGAGCATAACCTTTTCAAACTAGCCTTACTTTATTTTGAATGACCTCACCTTTTTCATTTAGCTTATTTATGAAAATCCACTTTGTACCGATTACATTTTTCTCTTTTGGTCTTGGGACCAGTGTCCATGTTTCATTTTTCTTGATTTGTTCAATCTCTTCTATCATAGCATTTGTCCAATCTTCATTGCTTAATGCCTCTTTTACTATCCTTGGTTCAAATTCGGATATCAGACATGTGTTCTGTCTCAATTTCTTCCTTGTCATCACTGGAGCATCCTTATCTCCTATAATCTGACTTGATGCATGATTTTTTCTGACATATTTTGCTAATATAGGCTCGGTAGGCTTTGTATGATCTTCTTCATCACTCGGTAACTGAGTATTTTCTTCATTGGCTTTCTCGGTTAGACTTCTCGGTTGTACATATACAAACTCTTCATAATCTTCTAGTTCTTTAGGTTTTAAAATAACTTACATTTGGTTTCTTGTCATACCATATTTCATATGGTGTCTTCATAGTTCCTTTCTTCAGTTGTACTAGGTTCAGGGTGTAAACTGCAGTGCTTATTGCTTCTCTCCAAAATATTTGAGGTACTCTCTTTTCTATCAACAAAGTTCTGGCACAATCTACAATTGATCTATTTTTTCTTTCAGCTATCCCATTTTGTTGTGGTGTTCTTAGTGCAGACACTTGTCTCTTTATACCATGATCATTGCAAAATAAGTTAAATTCATCTGAAATGAACTCTCCTCCTCTATCTGATCTTAGACATTTCAACTGTCTTCCTGTTTCTTTTTCAACTCTTGCCTTATACCATTTGAACATTTGAAAGGCTTCTGATTTCTCTTTTAAAAAACATAACTAACATCATCCTTGAGTAATCATCCACAAATAATATGAAGTATTTATCACCATAATAACTTTGAACTTTCATAGGACCACAAAGATCAGTGTCCACAAGATCTAAAATTCCCTTAGAAGTGTAAGACTTACTTGTAAAGCTTGATTTTGTCATTTTACCCATCTGGCATCCTTGACATATTACATTCTCAGGTTTTTCCAAGCTCGGTAGACCTCTTACATGGTGTTTATTACTTATTTTGATCGGGTTATCAAAATTTACATGACAAAACCTTTTATGCCATAACCAGGTATCTTCTATTTTTGATACAGACAATTGTTCTGAGTTGAGTCAAGATGAAATGTATTAACTCCTTTTTGAGTCCCAGTAACAGCCAACTTTCCATGTTTGTCATGAACTTTGACAATTCCTTTAAGAAATTCTATTCGGTATCCTGTATTGTTTAGCTATGCTACACTCAACAAATTGTATTTTAGACCTTCAACCCAATATACATCATCACATTTAGCATTGTCAAGAAGTGTGATAGAACCTTTACCTTTCACAGGACAAGGTGCATCATTACCAAATCTTACATAACCTCCATCATAATCTTCTAATTTAACAAACTTGTATTTATCACCTATCATGTGATGTGAGCATCCACTATCTATTATCCAAGAATAATTATTATTTATGTGTGATATTAAGGCTTTTTCTTCATACCTTTCTTCGTCTGATCCATCTTTGATAGCCACATATAAAACTTCCTCTATCTCAGTCCCATCAGATTTATCATTATTGGATTCCTCATCAGCTACTAGGCATGTCTTTCTATCTCTCCTTCTGAAGTCTCAGTGCCCTTTGTATTGGTTGTCTTTCTATCTGTCATCTCGGTATTCTCTCTTTTCACTAGATTCTTTGTCAGGACAGTTAGAAGCCATATGTCCAATTTTATCACGGTTAAAACATTTTAAAGGTAACTTTCCTTTATACTTAACTTTGCCTCTTGGTAACCTTTTGGCCAATAATACTTCAAACTCTTCTTTCTTTCTGATTTCCTCATATAGTTTGTGTACTTCTTCTATGTTTTTGCAAAATCTCTCACTTGCTCCAATGTGATTTCCTTCAGCATACCTATACATTCTATCATTGTAATCATCAGATTCACCAAGATGAAAACAACTGAATGCAGATTCAACTTTGTTTATCGAAGACCCATTGTTCTCAAAATTACTTAACTCAAAAGCATGTAGCTTACCGATAGTAGCATCCAAAGATACTGGCATGTTTGGTACAAAGCTTAATTCATTAATTGCAGAGACTCAAATGGCATAAGCAGGTAGAAGTGTTCTCTGCAACTTACTTGTTACATCCTTTTCTTCAATAGTTCCTCCTGCTCCTTTGATTTGATTGACAGTTTCCTTAACCTTGTACTGTATTGGATTATGTTCTCACCTTCATTCATTCTCATGGATTCAATTTGTCCTCTTAGACTGTCTACTTTTTCTCTTTGAATATGTTCATCACCACCATACACAGATGTGAGCTTATTCCACATAACTTTGGCATCAATACAACCTTCTAGATCATTAAACTCTGAGTCGGTCAATGTTGATGTAATTTCAATCATTTCTTGAATATGTTCTTGCTTTGCCTTTATTTCTTCCATTGTCATAGGGTAGGTGCTAGGTGCAGTGTAATCATTCTCCAGATAATATGTTGCATATTCTCCAATTCTTGATAAGTGCAGCTTCATCCTTTTCTGCCATGTGATGAAACTTGACTTATTCAACTTTGGTGCATCCCTTTTATACATCTTTGGATCTTGCCTCAAGTTCCTTTAAACTTTTCTTTTGGAGTTCTAGCTCTGATACCAATTGTTAGTTAGATGAGAGGGGGGGGGGGGGAGAATCAGATAAACTCACAATTCAATGCTCTAATCAGATTCAACCTCGGTAGAACTTACTTGATATGCAACTATGACTGTAAATCATTCAAACTCATAAACTGATAAACTTGAAACATCAAAACACATTTAACACCAGACTTAACGTGGAAACCCTAATAGGGAAAAACCATTGTGGGATTTCGGACCGACTAAGAAAATATACTCTTCTAGAGTATGCTCGGTTAAAAGCCAATCCTGTTAAAGATTACATAAACACATTGCTAGATGTGACCCGATCAAGGGATTTCCCTCAGATCTATCAGAATATTGCACTTTGTTAGAAGTGACCTTGTCAAAGGATTTCAAACACTCAATTAGAATGTTACCTTGCTAGAGGATTTACAAATAAGACTGTTAGGTCCACTCGGTTAAGAGATTTCCTGTCACTTACAAAAATAAATAATAGTAATAAAATATATCTACAACTTCACATCTGAAATGTTATAGAAGACTCTATGTGCTCAAAATAATCTTGTCATAAGACTTATCTTTCTCCTTGTTGTGCTTCTCACTCTGTTCTTCAATCTTCTGTACTTGGTAATCACCTCTGTAGTATCACTGCTCTTCTATTTGCCCGCATACTTTGTTCATTAATTTTCCTTATTTATAAGCAATTCTTAACCGCTTAATCTCCTTAATCACATTTCCCATGATTAATCTTAGCCATCAGATCTTCAAACTTGACTAGGTTCATTGAATCCTTTGAACTGAAAAATGTTTTATAATGCCTTGAAACTTGTATTCCTTCCTTGGTACTTGTGCTCGGTTATGACCGTCCAATCTATTTTGTAGATATAACTCTTGAATTTTCATTGTCATTGATCCTTAACAAACTTCTTGCATGACATTCCAATCTTCTATAAATCTCCAACTCATTGGCATCCTTCATTTAATAATGTATTTGTTCATCCAATGCAATCTGTTACTGCTCAGTTGATACTTGGTTAATTCTGAACTTTACTCGGTAGACATTCTGTATTTGTCTCGATTACTGTCTTGGTAGCTTTGCTTGCTGATGACGCTTAGTGACTTCTTCCTTCTTTAACCGACATCGATAACCTTGGGATTTACCGACTGGCTCCTTGCTTGGTAAAATAGAATAGTATCAAACCTTTAATCATTCTATTGCATGAAATATTTTCTCCTTCTTATTCAATCTTTGAATACACATATATATGATATCAAAACAATAAATTATCATAATCTCATCACTGTCTAACTTGGTAATAGTTGCCCATTGAAGAACTTATTACTCCCCTTCATTTTCACATTCTTTTTGTGTCATTTACCGACATCTTTATACTCATCAAAACATACTCTTTAAGATACGGCAACATCATACTGAATCAGAAAATCAATTGCTTGACATCAATAACAAAATAATGTTATTAAGATAGTAATCATCCTCTATCAATTATATCATCAATCTCCAACAACCTTTTCAATATCCTCATACCAACAAACTTAATGTAATGCCAACAATTTTATAAGTTACTTATTCTCAGCTATTCACAAAGCATTGGGATATTGTATATGAGAACAATCAATCTTCATTAGACCTATAGGTAGTAGGTTCTACGATTTTATGATCAAATGTAGGCCTAGAAATTGGAAAACCCTCCTGAGTATGATGGAGCTCAAAGTGAAGTAGGCATAATCAAGCTTTGTTACTTTTGGAATTTCTCTTCCTTAATATGTTGATAGTTTTAAAACCACATTGAACGTTCTACTCCTGACTTGAGATGTGATGAGATCCTTAGGATTGAGGGTTGTAGGAAAAACACCAAGAGTATGTACACTTGTGGAGAAAGAGTTAACCCCACAACATTACCATTCATCAAATTAGAATCACTAGCTTCCCGTTAGAAGTAAATTTGATCTATGAAGAGTGAGGGAGTTTATTGGTTGAAGCTCAAAGTCTGATTGCTGGATATCAGAAAGTAGGTTCTAGGTGGAATTTAGGGACAGTTGTCTATACCAGATGTTTGAAGAAAGGGCAGACCAAGGTTAGGAAATCAAGCACTGAAGAGGCAAAGATGGAGGTTAAGCATTCTTTAGTCCCCAAACACTCATGATCTAGAGGTGGCTAAAATCATCAAATATCTTTGCCAATGCTTGAACTGAAAAGCTTTAAGGAATGTTAATTGAAAATTCAATGATAAAATTAATGTCGATTTGTTTGGAAACATGTTGAAAGGATTAACTAAAAAATGGTTTTATCATCGTACAAATGAAAAAAACAAAAAATGAGAATTTTTAAAAATAGATATTAGAAATAATTTAAAAAATGGAATAAAAATTACAAGATTATTGAGTTAAGATTCTTTATAACATGGACCTCAAGATTTCATTAAGGATTATATTTCAAGGATGTTAGAATTAGCACAAACATTGTCTATACTTAAAGTTCAAAACCATAGGAGAGTAAGTTCTAAAACCCTAGTCAAAACACTTATATTTGGATCAATATTGTATTATGAGATTATTCATTGTTAAGGGAAACTCTTTTCAAAATTCAAAGCTAAAAGTTTATTTATGACTGGCTATCATAGGAAACTTGGACTGAACTGAACAATGGATCATGCACAACTTGAGCATGCAATAAGGTCCAAAGGAAAGCAAATGGACTAATGAAGTCATGCATACTCTCTAAATAGAGTATAAGGGTGCAAAGTATAATGCATAATCTTTGTGCATGGCTATTACCCTATCTCCAATAGAACTAAAGATGCTAAAGCAATTCTAAGGACTTCTATACTAGGTTACAAGAATGTAGTCAACTTTTTAACTCCTCGAAATTAGCATAATCTTGGAATATATAATGGGAATGTCATAAAGAATTGAAGTGAATAAGGGGTTGGATTTTGAAACATATAGCTCAAGTAATTTTAATATTATGAAATAGATCAAGGCTATCATACTGACTAAGAATGACATAACAGGTTATAGGGCTCTGGATAGATACTCTTTCTAAGTACATGAAAGCCATGAAGCCTCAAATTTAATCAAACCCGCATGATTAAATATAAGGTGTTGTATATATTTCAGCTTATTGCAATGAAAGAATTGATGAATCTAAGAGAAAGTAGAGAAAGAAGTAAGGGATCAAGAACAAGTAAAATCTATACTAAAACTGTAATGATAGAAATGCATTAAAGCATAATAAAACTGGGTGAGGTGAAAGGAGGAAATATATTTCCCTTTTATTACTAAATGTTCATGATTTAATTAAAAAAAGTCATAAATATATTTATATTGAGAAACTCAGGATCATTGGAAAGACCATGTGAGAAAACATTTTTTGCTGAATGAACATTACCACCAAAATGTTCTTAAGATGACTAAACCTAGCTATATATCTCTTAAATATCCCAAATAGGATATGCACTATAATTTTAAAAATAATTTCCCGAATTTTGCCCTAATTCTCCATCTTATGGTTTTCTACTCCAAACCATAGAATTCTAATTTATATTTCTTGTTACAACAAATGTGGACAAGAAACACATATGCCAATAATGATCCCTTATTATAATATCTTCAATCAAGAATTCATCCAACCATAAATGACATGAAAATTGCAAACATATATATGAAACAAATTTGATTTCAGGATTACATAGGCCAAACATGCCCAAATACAACTCAAAAATCTGCCATTACACATTAGACCTATCAATAGGTTTGTACATACCAGAATTACATAAAATAATGCTCAAAACCCTTTCGTTAATATTTCATGCAAAGATATAACTCTAAAACTCTACAAATCTCTCCAAATTAAATAATGAAGCACAATTGTGAATTCTGAGATGAATTCACCAAGTGGGTTGATTTGGGTTTCCGTCCTAGGGTTTACTAATAAAGCTCTGAAGGAAAAGTTTCTTTGAAAATAACAACTCAACAATGAATCCTTTATGCACTTTTTCCTCCTTTTATAATAATTTTCCTTTTTGAAAGTAATACTTTATTTTATTTCTCTTTTAATTTACTTTTCCCCTCAAAAGTGACTTTACTTTATAATTTTTCATTGACATTATTATAAAGTCACTCTATAAAATAAAATATGTCTAGTTGCTAATTAATTAAATTTAAATAATCCCACAGGACTTAGGACTATTTAACATTTAGTTAATTAATTATCACTCAAAGAAGGGGGGACATTATAGTCCTCCCACCCCAAGATTGCTTGCCCTTAAGAAATCACTTATGAAGATGTTGCACCAACAAATCCTAGGGTCCCACATCAATCTAGGACCTTTGCATGGTCTCACATGAAGTATACAATGCTGCAACATACATGTGAAGAGAATCTTGAAGACTCTTACTCTCAAAAGAACAATGATCTTCTTCGTGTAATCAACAAAATTACCAAAGTTCTGCCTTGCTCCACCATGCTTATATTGCTCTACTTTGATATAAACTGAAAAATACTCGTAGAGACTCTCTCTAGACACCATAGAAGCATGCGAATCATGAGAAAAATTATGTAACAAACCACTGTCCAAAAGAAACCGGTTGTTCCATTCACCCTTATACCAAAAGTGGGCTGAATGAACATCATCATATGGGCTACAAATGAAGGGATAAATGTCCCTCATCAAATCTTCATTAGATAATATCACTCTAAGATTGATGGGTCTCATGAAGATCTGAAAGGTATCCATCATGTGTGCAAAACCAGACATGTATATCCTCTCCATATTGTTGGTGCAAAAGGCAACAACATTGTTGGAACAAAAAATCAAACCTAGAATCATCTTGAGAGTACTTCCACTATCACCAACAAACAAGGATCTATTCCTATTAAACCCCCTTAGGAAGAAGTCACATGTTCTAGCTGCCTTGGCTATCATAAACTTGATCCATACCTGCACTTCCTTAGCTGTTATGTTTTTTACCTCCAACCAACTCCATTGTGAAGTATCCATTACAAACCAAACATTATCAAATTGTAGGATCTTCTTGTTAGGCAATCTCTTAGTCTCGATAATCAGCTCTTTAAGACAATATATATGCCTCATGCGATCTTAACAAGTATTCATCTAATGTAATCATGTGTAAAAAAAAAGGAATATCAAAATTACTAAGGGTTATCATACCTTGCAAGCAGCTTAGATCTATGAGATCCTTCTTATGTACCTCATTGTTGATTGATCTAATAGTTGTAGCACCTATCTCATGATTGAAATTTGTATCTTCAAGAGAAAGTTGCCTCACAAGTGTGGTTGCCTTAGATAATTGTTTTCCTGATTTGTATTCAATGTCATGCCTCCCAAAATTAGCTACCTCCTTCACCTCTTCTTCACAAAATTCCTCTTTTGAAGCATTATGTCCCACCCAAGAGTCATGATGGTGTGCTACTAAAATATAGGTGGATTCCTTAAGTTCTTTGTGATGGGTTAGGTCTTTCCAATCTGAAATAATGTTCTTTTCCACACTCTTCCACATATTCTTCCTCAACCATAGATTGATCATTTAAACCATGCTATGCTAGAAGTCTTTGATCCACAAAACCTTCATATGTATGAACAATGTCTCTTTCAACATTGTGTAAATCTAAATTTGTACCTATGGCTACTATTTTTTCATCCTTATTAGTCACAACATCCACATTTGTAGATGCATCTTCAAGCAACGATTCATGAAAAAATAATGTATCATTGTTATTATGCATAACCAAATCAGAATTAACTTCCTCCCTTTCAACAACATTACCATAACTATACAAGTCTCATGTGCCTCTTCTTCAAATGAATTTTCAGTGTTGGAATGATCTATATGCTCATCTTTAGTGACTTCAAAGAGTTCATCATTGTCATACCTCTTATCCATCTTCTTAGCTTCTTCCTCCAAAAGCAATTTCTCTAAAAATAATAAGAAATTCGATAGATATTTTTGAAATGCTTGGAAGAAGTCATTCATACCATTCATAAGCTTGTCCATATGTCGATCATTTCTTTGTGGACTTATATTATCCCTTCTATCCTTCCTTGATGAACTTGTAACACCTTTATCCATTGTTGTAACCTTTTTTACACTTGTTGTATGTGACTCTGATTTTAGAAGGTAAGGTGGAAATCTTCCATCTATAATTCCACCCATTGTTGTGACATTTTATAAACTTGTTGTATGTGGCCGAAACAACTAATTTCAAACTGAATTTGTACCCAAAAGCTAACAAGATACTATGTTGCATTACTCATTCCTAGTGACATGTAAGAAAACCCACAAACATGCAACTATCTGGGTAGTCACCAAACTGACATGCAGGATCTAGGTAGTCGCCTTAATTGACATTCAAGTTCACCAAACTGGCATGCAAGATTTGGGTAGTTTCCAAACTAACATGCAACTGATTAGAAGCAACATGAAACCATAAATTATAACATGTAACTGATTAGAAGCATCATGCAACCATAAATTCTAACATGCAACTGATTATAATTGACATGCAATCATAAATTATGACATGCAACCCAAATCCACTAACCAGGACTGCTTGAAAATAACATGCAATGGTAACCCTCTTCATAAAATGCTCCTAAACTGACATGCAATCATCTGAGTATTCACCAAATTTCCATGCAATAACATCTGACACTCATGCAACTACAAAATCTGACATGCACTTCTAAAACCCTAACAAGCTGGCCAGATCACCATCTCTAATACCACTAAAATATCCCAAATAGAGTTCATGCACTGCAATTCTGAAAATAATTTCCTGAATTCTGCCCTAATTCTTTGTGTTATGGTTTTCTACTCCAAACCATAGAATTTTGATTTATATGCTAGTTAAAACAAATGTGGGCAGCAAACACATATGCCAATAATGATCCCTTATGATAATATCTTCAATCAAGAACTCATCCAACCATACATGAGATGAAAAATGCAAACATATATATGAAACAAATCTGATTTTAGGATTGTATAGGCCAAACATGCCCAAATACAACTCAGAAATCTACCATTACACATCAGACCTATCAATAGGTTTGTACATACCAGAATGACATAAAATGATGCTCAAAACCCTTCCGGTAATATTTCAACCTGCAAAGATATAACTCTAAAACTCTACAAATCTCTCCAAATTGAACAATGAAGCACAACTGTGAATTCTGAGATGAATTCACCAAGTGGGTTGATCTGGGTTTTTGTCCAAATAGCTAAATCCTTTAGGGTTTCTGTCCTAGGGTTTACTTAACCTGCAAGCTAAAGCTCTCAAGCTCTCAAGGAAAAGTTTCTTTGAAAATAACAACTCAAGAAAGAATCCTTATCGCACTTTTTCCTCCTTTTATAATACTTTTCCTTTTTGAAAGTAATACTTTATTTTATTTCTCTTTTAATTTACTTTTCCCCTCAAAAGTGACATTACTTTATAATTTGTCATTGACATTATTATAAAGTCACTTTATAAATTAAAGTATGTCTGGCTAATAATTAATTAAATTTAAATAATCCCATAGGACTTAGGACTATTTAACATTTAATTAATTAATTATCACTCGAAGAAAAGGGGACATTACAATCTTAGATACTTTACATTATGTATACATCAAGGAATTCTCATAACTGCAAACATTATAAGTCCAAAATTAGATTTCTTAATTAACATAACAAAGTTGCATTCTTTTCAAAATTGTCATAAGGGGTTAATATGTGTATTACATTAACCCATGTTGACACATCAAATCATTTTTTAAGTATTATAAATTTCAGATTGCATTCTTTTCAAAATTGTCATAATGGGTTAGGTGTATTACATTAACCCATGTTGACACGTCAAATTATTTTTAAGTATTATTCATTTCAGAATTAGTGTCAGCAAGTATTCAAATAGGTTGTTCAAGTACATGGTAAAAAATAGGTATAAAAATTGTCAAATATAAAAGAGGTAGAAATGAAAAATGTCATAGAAAAAATGGGTAGTTCAGATACATCGTAAAATAAAAAACACTTTCTAATCAGAAAGGATCGTTAGGATGGAGTGTTCATAACATAAATTTTGGAGGTAATAGAGCCATATAAATGAGCCTAAAAGTACATGGGTTTACATGATGAATCCCCCATGAAGAAATTCAAGGTCATCATTTCTTCAGTATTGAAAAGCTGGTTGTAGGAGATTCTAATGTGATTATTGTTGGTTTAGTCAAACGAGCTACTAATAGTTGGAAATTAAATAGTAACCTATTACAAGTATGTAAATTGTGTGAAAGACTTGAGGAAGTGGTATTTCACCATTGTTGCCTGGAAATGCAACAAAGAGAAAAAAATTCAAGCAATTGCTGGCATGATCAAACTTCCCTTCTTTGCTTTGGTCAATGAGTAGGCAAATTTTCAATATAAAGTTTCAATTATCAGTCCAATTGGGCTTCACATTGCCAAAATTTTAATTTTCACATATTGATGGGTTCTAAGGATTTGTCAAATAGTTTTTAGACCTTTTCTTTGTCCATAAATTCAATTATTTCAAATCAAAGAAGAGAATGATTGAAATAAGCTTTCTATTAAACATATAGAGCAGATGTAGAGCAAGGTCATTGTAAAAAAATGTACTATTTAATTCTTGCTTTGTTTAAACTCCATTGAAAGACAAATAAATGTACCTACGAAATGTAGACTAATGGAAAAATGAACGTGCACTTGAATGAACTGCATTTAACAGTAGACAAAAAACCATTAACAATACATACTTAAGTCACATGGGTTTGGTAGAAAAGCTAACTTCGTTTAATAAGTTTTTTTAATTCCATATAGTTATGAAAACTTAAAAGGCCTACAAACACATTCAAATCAATGTGGGGGACACAAGAGAACATGCTTATGACTTGCAAATCAGTTTTCACATTAATGGTTTCGAAGTAGGGAAAAACCTTCTCTCTAGAAAGTTATGATTTCATCCTGGGTCAACTCACAAAGTTGGTTCCCACTTTTTGGTACATCCTGATTTTTGTTGAAATCATACATTTTTTTTTTAAATATAATGATTTAAGCTTTAAGAGGTCCCATTTTAAGTAATTAATTAAAGAGAGTTAAATCAGAGGCTCCTAGATCAAAATTTCTTGGATAGAACCTCTCTACTTCTAAATCATACTTGCAATGGAGTCTCCTTTGCATCTATCAAATGCTGATAAAAAACCAATTTTACATTAGCTTTTGGGGGGTCAAATTAATTCATTTAATTTTTTTTTAAAAAGTATTTAGTCCTTATTATAAGATTTCCAAATAGTATAACAATTAATATATTTAATTTCATTATTATATTTTTATTTTATTTCTTCCGAATGTAGGTTTTTCACCGAACATGAACTTCTTTGTTCAATGCATTGGGAAAAATAGTAAACTAATTCAAAAAAATTCTAAAAAATATCTATGCACTAGGTATTGATGTTTTCTTTCCAACAAAAAAAACAAAATTGAATTTTGATATATATAGAACAAGTTATGTGTTCAAATGTACACCTATATCCAAATTATAATTAGTCGAACTTCAAAACTTAATAAAATGAAAAATATTCAACATATCACTATCAAACCAACTGCATGCCCTGGGTATTGATGTTACAAACCAAAATTCAAAAGAATTAGGTTTTTTATCATTTATAAAAAAAAATTATGCGTTTCGGGATAAACGTCACTCTTTAAAAATGTTGTTTGCTGTAAAAAACTACTTTTTGAGGGAGATGGAAAAATCAATAAAATTTTATTCAAACAAATTTGAAAAAAATATATTTAGAATCTACAAACAAGATGTTAAAAATCACTAGTTTATATCATCTTCAAATTCTGAACGGTTTAAAAGTTATAGGTGTCGGAAAGTGAAGGTTTTTTTCAAAATATTCATATAAGTGTCAAAGTTGGTCAAAAAGTGGGAACCAGTATTGTGAGTTCACCCTCCTTGGTCATTAATAGTCTTTTTGATGTGTAAAGAAGTAGATGGAAATGATTAGTGCATCACGGATTGGGGTGACAAGAAACTCATACCATAAAGATGTGTGAAATGGAGGAAGTCCAAATAGACACTTCAAAAAGATAACAACTCTTTCAAATGTGAAGGATAAAGATTGGGAATACCTTATGACAAGAAATTTAAAAATACAAACTCCAAAGGGATACTAAAAAGCAAGTTTGAAAGTTGGAGGGTTGGAGTTGACGAAAAAGGCATGATAGAAAAGGAGGTCTAAATAGTTCAAAAAATAGAATAAAGAAAGTTTTGGAGGGTGAAAAAGAAGATAGTGAGAGATTGACATGGAAAAGGTAGTTGGATAAGAGATGGTCAAAAAATATGATCTAAAAGATTTAGACAAAAAAAATTAACTGTGAAGCAATCAATGATGCTAAGGAAGTGATATGACTAGAAACACAAATCTGAAATTTCGATGCTAATTTTTTTTGTAAGGCATTGGGGTGGAATGTTGGGGTTCTGATGGATGGTGTGAAGGCAACGAAGAGGCCAATAGTCTGAAACTCATGCAATTGGGAAGGCAATGTGGAATTACAAGCAAGGCATACAAACTGTTAGAATTCCTCAAAGTAAACTGATTTCAAGGGATTCCTAGATCATAGGAATTGCACAAAGTGGATTCGTGCAAAAGTCATTAGAAACTTGTGGCATATCCAAAGAGAAGATGTAAAATAAAACTACAATAGTGACCACTATACCCATTTCTTGTCAACCTAGAAGACTCTACATTTGTAATTGGTACATTCACGACCATATCCATTGAAAATTGCCCTGCTCTTCCTAGACATCTTGAATGGATTTACATAGGATTGGTAATTATCTCAGATAGTGCAACATTTTCAATGATTTTATAAAAAGATTGTGCTAGCATCCTACACACCTGTGCCAAATGATATTTGGAATAGGGCATGAGAATTAATAAAACAATAATTGAAAGTGGACTTTTGTTGGATGTTGTTGTTGGCAATGCTTTGGTAGGCATGTACGCGAGATGTCGAATCATACAGAATGTGCGTGAACTGTTTGAAAAAATACTTCAATGAAGTGTGGTCTCATGGAATGCTATTATTGTGAGATTACACATGGGCTTTTGAGGTTGTATGGTCACATGAGTAGAAGACAACCACAAATTCATCCCTCTTTATGTTATTTACACCTTAGGTAACCCCAAATTTGTCCCTCTTTATATTATTTATACATGTTTATAGAATTCAATGGTATAGAGAGAAAAAAACCCCATATTTATCCCTCTTTCTATACCCTAGCATAATTTATTTTCAAGAATGCCAATGGAGATTTATACGAGACTAGACGAATTTCAAATAATATAAATCTTTACACTTGTACAACAAAAAAATAAACCGTGCAGAGATACGAATGCAAAAATTAACTCTCAAATAGGACAATGATTCAACAAAGGGAAGAATGTAAATCCCTATTAATGTGTGAGTTTTGTTTGACTGCTCGTGTACTTAATAATTTACTCAACTGAGCACCAGTGGTAGAATGTTTACCCTTGATTTTCAACAACAAGGAATTTTTATTGTTGTCACTGCTGCAAGTTTACAAAAGGATAATTACAAAAACCCTCAATACCAAACTTCAACAAAATTTTTCTCTAGGCCCAAAAAAATTTATTTTCTATTTGTCATAAAAATGTTTGAGAGTACAAATTTTGGTGGTTTATAAGTGTGAGATAGGTATTGCAATTTGTGGCCTGTAGGTCCACAATAGAAGCCTGTCAACTTAATAAAATGCAAATAAGAAGTTAATCGACTTCTAATATTAATAGATCCATGTTATGTTTGCAATAGGGTGGGAGGGATAGACAGGGAGAGCTAGAAAGGAGTAAGAATGAGAGAGAATGGGGTAAGAGATAGAGATTGATATGGAGACAGAGGAGATGAATATGGTAGAGAGAGACATGGAGAGAAAGAGAAAGGGAAAGAGGAAAACATAGATATGAAAGAGAAAAATAATAGAGGGATGGCTAGAAAGATAAAGATAGAGATAAGAAGTGATATATATAGAGAGTGTGAGAGATATAGTGGTAGATTGAGATAGATAAGTATATAGATATAGAGGGATAGATGAAAGAAGAAATATGGAAAGATAAATATAGATATATAGATATAGCGGTCTAGAGGTCTAGAGAGAGAGAGAGAGAGATGTCTAGAGAAAAAGGGGTAAATAGGAACATAGAGGTAAAGATGAAGATAGACCAAGAGAGAAAGAGATAAAAAAATACATAAAGAGAGGTAGAGGGAGACATGAACATAAAAAAAGTGGGGATAGATAAGGAAAGATAGAGACGAAGAGATTGGGAGATCTATAGAGGAAGGGAAAGAGAGAAAGAGATATATATGGTGAGATAAAGTGATGGAAAGATAGATATATAAATATATATAGAGAGAGAGAGTGGGAGGGAAAGGGAGAGAGATAGAGATATATCAACAAAGAGAACTAGAGATGGACATATATAGATGGAGGGAGGGTGAGAGAAATAAGGGGAGATCAAGAGAGAGATATACATATATTGGAAGAGAAATAAAGAGAGATAGATATACAAGAAGGGAAAGGGAGAGACATATGGAGATAAAGAGATAAATAGCGGGATAGGGAGGGAATGAGGGATAGAGATGAGGAGAAATATAGAGGAACCAAAGGGTTGGAGAGAGAGGGGGGCAAAAAGGGATAGAGATAGGTAGAGGAGGGGAAGAGAGAGAGAGACATAGAGAAACATAGAGATAAAGTATCATACAAGAGAGATGGATTAAATAACAAAGATAGGTAGAGATAGTGATATATAAATAGAGAAGGGGACAAAGATATATGGAGATAGAGATAGAGAGAGTAACAGTGAGAGGGAAATAAGGTGATAAACATAACTAATAGAGAGAAAGAGTAACAGAGGGAGAGAGATAGATAGGGGGAAAGGTAAAAACATAGAGATAGAGAAAGGGAGGGAGAAATAATGAGTGTGTGTATATTTGTTAGAGAGAGGAGAAGTATTAAAAAATTGAGTGATGGGAAGAGAGGTAGAGAGTGATAGATAGGGATAGAAAGAGGGAGAGAGGGATAAGTAGGGATAAAAAGAGTTAGAGTTAGGGATAGAAAGTAGTGATAGAGTAGATATAATTTGTAAAATATAAAGGGGGTGAGAGAGAGAGAGAGGAGGAGATAGGGAGATAGAAAGATAAATATATAGAAAGTGGATACATAGAGAGAGGTGGAGAGGGATATAGAGTGAATAGTAGAAATGAAGGGAGAGTGTGTGTAAAAGAGAGAGATAGCGATAGAGATAAAGATAGAGATGGAGATGGAGATAGAGATGGGGAGGGAGAAATAGGGAGTGTATGTTTGTGTGAATGAGAGATATAGACATAGAGATAGCGAGGAAGAAACAAGAAATGTGTGTGTGAGTTGAAGAGATATGGATATAGATATAGAGAGGGAGAATATAAATAGATCAAAAGAGAGGGGGCATTAGGGAGATAAATAGAGAGAGGATAGAGGAGAAGTAAAGAGATAAAAAAGAGGCGATGATAGGGAATAGAGAGAGGGAGAGAAACAAGGAGAGATAGATATAATGGGAAGGATAAGGTAGGGGGGGTAGAGAGAGAGATACAAGGAGAGATAAGGAGATATAGATAGGAAATAGAGATAAAGACGAAGATAGTAATAAAATTGCATGCTACCCTACGCATAACTCCACAAGGACACATGCTATGCTTAAATGATTGGCATGAAACAGGTAATCAAACATTAGTTCCTCTCTCTCTCTTGCTCTCTTGCTATAAACTTTTAATTTAGACTTTTAGTTGATTTTTTTTATATATAAATAAAATAAAAATAAAAAGATAATTATTCTACAATAAACAAAAATTTAATAAGATAAAAAATTTACAAATTAAATTAGTTCTAATTCCTTTAAATAATTTTCATAGTAACTATAATTTATAATTCCATAAGAAGACAAATAATTAAAATAAATTTTTAAATCCAAAAAAGAGAAGGAATAATTAGAAGAAATAAAAAAATAATATAGAATATCCTAACAAAATAAGACAAGTGTCACGTAGTGGCGAGTACTTGCCTTTATAGTATTGTAATAAAATTATTTGTTTTAATTATTATAATTTTAAAGTTTGTTTTAAATTATATTATATAATTATATTTTTTTTAACATTAACTATAACTCTCACTTGAATAACATAATATTAATAATTATAATATAGTATAAACATTGCTCTATTTTTTAGCCTCTCGAGGTTGGTCTGGATTCCAATGGGAGGGAATTTGTTGATCGAATGAAACCAAATATGGGATGAGTGAAAGTGAACTTTGAAGGAGCGTCAAAAAGGAATCCAAGCCCTTTAGGTGTAGGATTTGTGTCAAGTGATTAGAACATAAATATTTTGGCAATTAGAGCTAAAAGATTGAAGGAAAGTACAAACAATGAAGCCTAAATGCAAGAGACTTTATTAGCAGTCAAGATGGCCAATAAATTATCATTATCGCAATTGCATTTTGAGAATGATTCTCTAATTGTTATCAATGCCATTATTAGGGGTGAAATTCCAACATGGAAATTAAATAAATATCTTAAAATTATAAGAGAACTTTTAATAACTTTTAAGGATTTTAAAATTACTCGTGTTGAGAAATGGAAATATGGTGGCAGATAGGTTGTCGAAGGGGGTGTTGTCATTAATGGAAGAGCAAAGGAAATTTTATTGGGAGGATCTCTAAGAGATCCAACTTGATTAATAATGGTGCATTGAACGCCACCAATTGTAACAGTCATAATGGAAAGGTGTGTAGTTTAACTGTGATGGGACATGTGTTTTATTTTAAAGGCATTTTGGCTATTTTTATTGTACAACTATTTGAAATTCGTGTGAGGTGGCATGTGGAGGGTTGGTGGTGAAGAGTTGTAGGATGGAGGTGAATTTTACCTTGGTTACTACTAAGAAATAATTGGTATTTTTGGGTTGAATCTCAAAGAAGAGACTACAAAATATTTCCAAGCATGACGATCCTCTATTTGTGCAAATTTTGAACATCTTGTTTGGGGAATAATTTATGAAAAAAAAAGCATCGATATCGAACTAATATTGATATTATTTCACTACTTGTAGGATGGGGGTTGGAGGTGGGAAGCAAGGAGGATGTTCAGTGGATCCTAAAGGAATGTATGCATGAGGAGTGGACTTTTGGTTTGAGGCCAATTATGGAGTGGGTGCATGTAATGTTCCCATTTAGGAATTTCCTTAATTTCATTCTGAAGAAGAATGCAAACTTAAAGTGAGAATTGTAATATAAAATTTGCCCAAATTGAAGACACTTCATTACGATATTTAATTTAGATTTATTATAAAATAGTTGAGAAGATATACTTATCTTGATTCACTCCTTGAGATTGTTGTGTCAAGGATAAACTTCGATCATGTATTGGGCCTTTATATCAACGAATTATGGCACCTCTTGCAATTGCTAATATTAATCTTTGCTTCTGAAGGTAATGGTTGGTGGTTGTTTGTTCTCTTATCATCTTTTACAATCTCACATTCATATATATGCTAATGTTGCTCCTTCATGAAAACAAGGCTTCTAGATTCCCATCACGGCCCCTTATCTTCACATATTGATTTATTACTATCTATTTATTTTGATCCATAACGATGCATCGTAATCCTCCTTGCTTGTAATATTCCCAAAATGGATGTATTGTTCCTTGTGTGTGTATATATATATGTGTGTGTGTGTGTGTGTGTGTGTGTGTCTATTCCTCTTCCCTAAAGCCAAAGTGTTGGCTTAGGTTGATTGAATCTGCAGAGGATGAATAAGAAAGATGGTAGATGTTGTGATGGATGGGATTTGATTGCCATCTTATATCTTGTTGAATGAATAGACACCTCTCCACACCCTTTTGTAATTATTGTTATTTGTTATCTTTAATTGATGCCTTAGTTATTTTTAGCTTCATAGGTGGTGAATAGAATATCTATCGGACACCGATATTCCCTTAATCATTATACTTGGTCCTAGTTTAAGTATTCCTTGGAGAAAATTTGTATCCTTTGATTAGTCACTACTCCTCTCATCATGCTATAGGATGAATGTATATAATCACTTTAAGTTATTAATCATTACTTATCTATCGATAACTATCAACATATGCCTTACTCTATTTGGGGTAATGAATTATCTTCCGACCCATCATTCATATAATCTTTTATCATAGCTTCCATATTACCCAAATCATTGATATACTAATCATCAAAAATGTAATCATCGTTATCAACCAGTGTTTGGTCAATATCACATTTCTTCATAAATTATTGATTGGTAGATAATAATCAATAGTTAACATCATTTAATTTTATCCAACTTGCTTGGGTTATGAGATAACAATTAATATCATGTTGATTGTTCTCTGCAGTTGTTAACCAATCGATTTACCAATGGCAACCTATTGGATTCATGCAGATATCTTTAAGGGGCTGATTTGTAGCTCTTCCATATAGTGTATCATTTGTAAAGATGATACAAGGTGCTTTCTTAATAATACTTGATGAGGTTTAGTTTTGGGGACATCACAGTGCATTTGGGTGAAGATCTCATGGCACTAGAGGGCGACTAGTTAAAAATTATAGATCAAAATCCATCACTTCAACCTTTAATTTGGTGGAGTCAGTCAAATGATATGGATGAAAGGAAAGTTAAAATCCATATTAGCTGGAGGATTTGAAAGCTTATCTCTGTGAATGGAGACTGAAATGAGATGGTGCTGGCACGACGAAGAAGCAGAAAGGGAAAGCTCATCGAAGCTCAAACTTGAAGATTACTAGGTCAACGAACCTATCAGGACAGCCAAAAAATAGTTTGTAAGGGAAACAAGCATTTTTTTTTAGATACTTTGTAGTTTTTTTGTAGCCTGCATGTATATGTGTCTCGAATTTTGTCGATATTTTATAATTTTGTATGAATGGCCAACTGTAGTGGTGACCTTGGGGTATATTTCATGTATTTATGAATAGGGAAGCTAATTGATATAGGGAATGTTGCAATGTATTAGATACTGATGTGGTGGTTTAGTATATGGAGGGGTAGTTATGGTTTGTAGTCTTTTGAATTTTATAGTTATAGACTTATGAATACTTTATAAAATATGTAATCTAAATATTAATAAAAATACTAAATTACCCATCAAAAAAATATACAACATAAATATTATACTGAAAATACACATTTTTCTTAAGAATATAATCCTAATTTAATTATAAAATATACATAATTATATAATAATAATAATAAAATTAATATTAAACTTGATTATTATTATTTTAATTATATTTATGTAATAATATTTATAATTGATCTTAATAAAATAACTATTAATAATTAAGATCAATTATAAATAATATTACATAAACATAATTAATGATCATGATGGTGGGAGGAGTTAGCGGAGATGACAACGTTTTGCAAAATGATGGAGGGGCAAATGGTAATGGAGATGGCAGGAATGATCCTGGATAGACTGTTGGTTTTCCACTCTTTGATGGATCTATTTTCGGAACTAGAATGAAGCGCCCTTCCACGAGGCCTCATGACCTTTAGGTGGACCCAGGAGAGGAGTTGAATTTTGTTAATGGGATCCACCCTTTTTAGGGGGACTCATGTGTTGTTGGGAGATCTAGCAACAATATTCAAGATGG
Organism: Cryptomeria japonica; assembly: GCF_030272615.1. NCBI lineage: Eukaryota > Viridiplantae > Streptophyta > Pinopsida > Cupressales > Cupressaceae > Cryptomeria > Cryptomeria japonica. The sequence goes on along the minus strand of NC_081409.1, from coordinate 245,031,857 downwards.
TTTTGTTTCAAGAGCCAGTGGTGGTGCTGCGGACCCAAGAAGGAAAGTAAAAAATTCAAATTTGAGTTTGGGCGGAAAAAATATGGGGGGTCATTTACCTTGGGTTTCACTCTTTGGCATCAAACCCAATTGCAAATCTTCCTTTCCCCCTTTTACGATTTCCTCAGAGAATGGTTCAGGTTGTGTTTCTATAACCATTCGAGACCCAATTGTAGATCATAATATTTCCCTAATGGATTTGTCTCTAGTTGTAAATTTTATGTGTCCTTGGCCTAATATTGAATTGGTCAAAGAATTTGTGAAGAGAAAATGACATTTGAAAGGGCAAGTGGAGGTTGTTGCGATGCCTAAAGGTTTTTTCTCATTTTCCTTTCTGTGTGAAGAGGATATTGTTGCTATTAGTTGCGGAGGGCCTTGGGTCATTGGCAAGTCATCATTGGCTTTGAAAAATGGACATCGAATGGTACTAATCGAAGTAAATTTTTGATGGTTCCTATTTGGGTTAGGTTGCCTAGGCTCCCAATGGAGTTCTGGAATGAAGATATTTTCAGAGGTATTGCTAGTTCTTTTGGGGAGCTATTATCGATAGATCAAATGACTGTCATTAGGAAGAGGTTGGTTTTTGCCAGGATCTGTGAAAGTATTGTTCAATCCATTGATCTCCCTTCCTCAATTGAGATTCTCTCTAAGTTAGGGAAATGGGTTCAACTGATTGAGTTTGAAACCCTTCCCTTTGTTTGTTTTAAATGCAAAAAGTTGGTTCATTGGGCAAAAAATGCTCAATCAATGTTAAGAAATCTAATGGAATGGAGAAGAAAGATTGGAAGGCTAAAAGGGATCCTCCAGAAGGAGTCAAATCTAATGTTAGTCATGTCAACAATGATATGAGGGATGATAACGACACATCCTTTGAGTGTGGCAGTATTTTGAGTAATTCAGATAGAGAAGCTGAGCAAGAAGAAACTGATCTCGAGGGGAGGTTGAAGAAGAAAGGTGAAGAGAGAACTAGAGCGTCAGATCAGAAGGAAGTAAGTATCCCTGATGGTAAAAAGGGCAGTAAAGATGAGACCTATATTGAGGAAATCTTTGAAGCTTGGCTGGAGAAGAAAAGTGAAGAAATTGATGGAGCATCAAATCGGAAGGAAGTAAGTTGCCCTGATGGTAAAAAGGGCAGTAAAGATGAGACCTATATTGAGGAAATCTCTAATTCTCCCTCTACGAATATGGAGAAAGTTGTAAAATGTCAATCTGAGAATATCTCAAATGATTCAATCAACTATGTTAAATCTACATTTCCAAAGGTTGAGATGGATTGTATGGGAGATACTTCTCAACCCAGTTCAAAAATGAATTGCCAGAGCTTAAATCTAGAAAAGGGTACAAGTGGCAAGACAATAGAGAAAATCTATGATTCGAGGAAGGAAACCTTGAGTATAGAAGAAATAGATTTTGAGGATGACAGTGGGTTTATATAGTTACGAGGAACATAAGGAGTTCTAAGAAGAATAATGCACCTGGGATGTCTACAAGGAACAAAGTTAGGGATGATGTGGGGACGAGAGGAAGTGTTGGGAGGAAATTCTCAAGATGGCATAGAGAGAAGGACATTAGCCAAGACATTGTTGATGGGATACAATGAACTATCCCTAAGATCTGTAAGAATATAACCCCTTCTAAGCAATGAAGATTATGTCTTGGAATTTGCGGGGGCTAAATAGCTCTCATAAACAAGAAATTTTGTGTAACTTTATTAGAGATCACAAGCTAGATATTATTTTTCTCCAATAATAAAAAATGCCTAAGGAAAGAGTTGAGAGATTGAAGTTCTTCACTAATTTTGGCGTTCATGGTAATAATTCTAATGGTGCTTCAGGAGGAATTGCTTCTTTTTGGAATCTAAATTTATAACTGGCTTGAAGGTCTGGGAAGATTCTAATCATGTGGCCACCAAATTTCATCATGTTATAGATATTTTTAATTAGATTCTCTCTAACATTTATGCCCCGAATAGTAAGTCAACAAGAAGAAATTTCTGGAAATCCCTAGCTGATTTTAGAGCCAAATTTTTGAATGAGGCCTGGTTGGTCATAAGTGATTTCAATACCCCGATCAATGATTCTGAGAAATTTGGAGGATCCCCAGTGCAGATGGATAGTAATTTGGATGTAATGGAGTTTATAAATAACCAAGGGTTGATTGATATGGATCTTAAAGGTGCCTCCTTCACCTGGACCAATAGAAGAGTTGGTAATAACCTTATTCAGGTTAGACTTGATCAGGCTCTAGTTTCTAATGATTGGGTCTGTAATTAATTGTACTCTCTCTCAACTCTATCTAGAATTAGTTCTGATCATTACCCTATAAGTTTTATTGATAGTTTTGTGTCTAGGAATTTAACTTTCCCTTTAGGTTTGAAAAAATATGGCTTTCACATCCTTCTTTTTATGATAATATCAAGCACTGGTGGAATATCAACATTAATGGTTTTGCCATGTTTAGAGTGACAAAGAAGCTTGGGGAGGTCAAGAAGAATATTAGAAAATGGAATAAGGAATCCTTTGGGTATGTTTTTGCTAATAAGGCTGCTATCTAGTTGGATTTGAAGGAAATTCAAGATAAAATTCAGGCAGAAGGTTATAAGGAGGACTACTTAGCAAGAGAAAATGAAATCCTGTCAAAATTACATGATATTATCTCAAAGGAAGAGGAGTTATGGAAGTAGAGGTCGAGAGCTACTTGGCTAGCCGCTAGTGACAAGAATACTAAATTCTTCCACCTCTCAACCATGAAACACAGGGCTTCAGATCAACCATATTCTTAGGGATGACACTTTGCTTGATTCTGAGGCTGATATTAGTAGTGAGGCGGTTCGCTATTTTAGTGGACTCTTATTTACTAACATGAGTCTAAGACCTGAGGCTCAACAGTGTCTCATAGACATCATTCCAAATATTCTTAAGGATGAGCACAACAAAATGTTATCAGCTATCCCTTCTAGTCAAGAGATTTAAACTATTGTTTTTTCCTTTGAAGGTAATAAGGCCACTAGCCTTGATAGTTTTCCAATGTTCTTCTTTCACAGCTTTTGGGACATTGTTGCTGAAGATATTTGTAATGTTATGAAGGAGTTTTTTGGATCTAGAAGGATGCTTAAAGGAATTAATTCAACTTTCATTGTTCTTATCCTGAAAAGGCCTGGAGCTAATTCTATTGATGATTTTCAACCCAGTAGTCTTTGTAATTCTTTTTACAAGATCATTTCCAAAGTGCTCACTTCTAGATTGCTGTTTGTGCCACCTCTTCTCATTTCTTCTCAGCAAGTTGGATTTATACCGAGAAGACAAATTATAGGCTCGATAGTTATAGTGCATGAAAATATTCATTCTCTTGTTGAGTCTAAGAGATAAGGTTTTCTTCTTAAGCTAGATTTGTCAAAATCCTATGATTTGATGGACTAGGATTTTCTTCTTAAGATTTTGGAGGCTTTTGTTTTGGAAAGAAAGTAAGGGAGCTTATATGGCAGCTTATTTCTACAACCAACACCTCTATCTTAGTCAATGGTGATAGTTTTGATACTAATTGTAAAGTACAAATTCCAAGCTAACAAGATGAGAGGGGGGGTGAATCAAACAAACTTAAACTTCCATAAAATCAACAGGTTCAACCTTGGTAACATATACTTCAGCAATGTAACCAAAAACTGCTAAACATGAAAACACATAAACAGATAACATCACAACACATTCAACACTAGATTTAACGTGGAAACCCAAATAGGGAAAAACCACTGTGGGATTTCGGACCCACTAAGAAATATAATCTTCTAGAGTATGCTCGGTTAAAAGCAAATCCTGTTAAAGATTACAAACACATTGCTAGATGTGACCCGGTTAAGGGATTTCCCTCAGATCTGTTAGGATCTTCACTTTGTTAGAAGTGACCTTGTCAAAGGATTTCAAACACTCATTCAGAATGTTACCTTGCTAGAGGTTTCACAAATAAGATTGTTAAGTCTACTCGGTTAAGGGATTTTCTGTCACTTTACAAAATAACAGTAATAAACTATATCTGCAACTTCACATCTAAAATGCTAAAGCAAATTCTTATTTGCTCAATACTTCTTAGTCATAGGACTTATCTTGTCCTTCTGCTGGGCTCTATACTCTATTAATCAAATAGGTCTTCAAGATTATGTGCTTGGTAATCACTATGTAGCATCCCTGTGCTTACATTTGCTCGCATACATTGTTTATCAACAATTCCTTATTTATAAACAATTTGCTAACCGCTGAATCTTATTGATCACATTTCCCATGATCAATCATAGCCATCAGATCTTCAAATTTGACTAGGATCAATGTATCCTTTGATCTGAAAATGTTTTACCTCACCTTGGAACTTGCATACATTTCTTGGAACTTGTGCTAGGGTATTGCGGTTCAATCTGAGTTGTAGATCTTCTTGTCGATCTTTCAATGCCATAGATTCTTAACAGACTTTATGCATGACATACCAATCATTTAATCAACTCCATCTCATTAGCTTCCTTCATTAAATAACGCTTTTAATCATCCAATGCATTCTATTACTGCTCGGTTGCAACTCGGTAAATACTAAACTTTACTCGGTAGACATTCCGCCTTCATTAACCGATAGCGATAACCTTAGGGTTTACCGACTAGGTTCTTTGCTCGGTGACATAGTATAGTATTGACCTTACAATTAACAACATATGTAGGATATCAAAACAATCTAAACATCATGATCTCATCATTGTCTAGCTCGGTAATAGTTGCCCATTGAATAACTTATTCCTCCCCTTATTCATCATATTCTTTCTGTGTCTTTTACCGACATCTTAATTCTCTTCAAATCAATCTTCTCAAGATATGGCAACAAAATACTAAATCAGAAAATCAATTTCTTGACATCAATGACAAAATCATGTTATTAAGACAGTAAACATCCTTAATCAGTTATATCCATAATCATCAACAACCTTCTCAATATCCTCATTGAAATGCCAACAATCTCTCATTGTAATTGGAATGCCAACAATCTCCCCCTTTGGCATTGATGACAAAACCAATTGATTTGACCTAATTGATTCGGATTCAGATTGTTGTGAGATTCTGAAATGCTCTCCTCCTGTCATCAAATTTCTCTCCCATACATTAGTCTTCTCCTCCTTTCATCAGTCTTCTCCCCCTTTGACAATAATGCCAAAAAGTAAAAGAGCTAAAACATGTTTTCTTCCTCTCAGAAGTGATTTCCTTACTGATATGTATCAACTCAGTCTCAGTCAGAGCATTTGTGTCTACAATTCCTGTTCCTTGTATTGTTTTCTACACACCTTTAGAAAACCTCCTAAAGTGTGTAAATCAGCATCAACTCATAAAAAGTATTTTGTAGAGTCATCGAATTGATGCTTTCACCAAACTTGGTCAGTGAGTAGAAGATAGGGGTAGGACCCCTAACTTGCTTCTGAGATACTCAAAAGTGTCCCTTGGCAGTGGCTTGGTGAAGATATCTTCTATTTGTTCCTTTGTGCTAACATACTCCAACACCACTTTCTTCTCTTGAACTTCTTCTCTAAGATAATGATATTTGATAGAGATGTGCTTTGTCTTAGAATGCATTACAGGATTCTTTGAAATGTTAATGGCACTAGCATTATCACAGAATATAGTTACTAGCTCGGTAACTTTCTCATTTATGCCTTCCAACAGTTGTTTGATCCATGCTATATTAGTGCAATTCAATGCTGCAGCAACATATTGAGCTTATGTTGTTGACTATGAAACACATCCTTGTTTCTTGCTAAGCCAACTTACTAGCCTTTCTCCTAAAAAGAAAGCTCCTCCACTTGTACTTTTTCTATCATCAATGTTTCTTGCCCAATCAACATCAGTATAAAATTTTAAATCAAAATCATTTCTCTTGTCATAGACTAAGCCATAATCTTCAGTGCCTCTCGGGTATCTAAAAATTCTTTTAATTGTTGTCATATGTGTTTCTTTGGGATTTGCAGAAAATCTTGCAACAATACCTACTGCATGTGCTATATCTTGTCTGATGTGAACAACATATTGCAACTTTCCAATCATAGATCGGTAAAGTGTCTCATCAATAGATGCAGATTCATCATTGTTTGATAGTTTACAGTTGGTAGTCATAGGAGTGCTTACTGGTTTTGAATCCTCCATTCCAAATTTCTTCAAGATTTCCTTTATGTACTTGGATTGAGTAATGAAAATCTCATCTTCATTTGCAGTATCTGTAAACCTATAAAATACTTTATATCACCGATTAGTGACATCTCAAATTCTTTGATCATTTCATTTCCAAAGTTTTTGCATAGAGAATCATTTCCACAAAATATAATGTCATCAACAAATATGGTTGAGATCAGTATTCCATTGTCTTCATCATTCTTCATGTACATATTGTTGTTTTTACTTGTTCTTATAAAACCAATCTTGATCAAATAAGAGTACAATCTCTCATACCATGCTCTAGGTGCTTGTTTCAAACCATATAAAGCTTTGTTCAATTTACATACCTGATCTTTATTCTTGTCTTCAACAAATCCTTCAAGTTGTTCAATATAAACTTCTTCTTCTAATATACCATTCAAAAATGCAGATTTGACATCCATTTGATATACCTTGAAATTTTTGAAAGCAACATATGCCAACAATGTTCTTACTCCTTCAAGTCTTGCCACAGGTGCAAAGGTCTTGCCATAATCTATTCCTTCTTCTTGAGCATATCCTTTGCAAACTAGTCTTGCTTTATTTCGAATGACCTCACCTTTTTCATTTAGCTTGTTTATGAAAATCCACTTTGTACCAATTATATTTTTGTCCTTTGGTCTTGGGACCAGTGTCCATGTGTCATTCTTCTTGATTTGATCAATCTCTTCTGTCATAGCATTTACCCAATCTTCACTGTTAAATGCCTCTTTTACTATTCTTGGTTCAAATTCAGATATCAGACATGTGTTCTATCTCAGTTTGTTCCTTGTCATCACTGGATCATCCTTATTTCCTATAATTTGACTTGATGCATGATGTCTTCTGACATACTTGGCTAATACAGGCTTGGTAGGCTCTACATGATCTTCTTCATCACTCAGTGACTGGATATCCTCTTTATTTTCTTCAGTAATTCTCTCGGTAGGACTTGTCGGTTGAACAAAGACAAATTCTTCATAATCTTCTGGTTCCTTGGAATTTCCTTCATCATTTCTTTATGCAAATTCATCAATTTTCACATTTGCACTTTCTACTATTTTGTTAGATGATTTGATTAGACATTTAAATGCTTTGCTTCTAGAAGAATAACCTAGAAACATTCCTTCTTCACTTTTCTGATCAAATTTTCCATTTCTATCATCTTTGTGTACATAGCATCTACTTCCAAAGATTTTAAAATAACTTACATTAGGTTTCTTGTCATACCAGATCTCATATGGTGTCTTCATAGTCCCTTTCTTCAGTTGTACTTGGTTTAGGGTGTAAACTGTTGTGCTTATTGCTTCTCTCCAAAATGTTTGTGGCACTTTCTTTTCAATCATCAGGGTTCTGGCACAATCCACAATAGATCTATTTCTTCTCTAAGCTATCCCATTTTGTTGTGGAGTTCTCAGTGCAGAGACTTGTATTTTTATACCATGATTGTTGCAGAATAAGTTGAACTCATTAGAGGTGAACTCTCCTCCTCTATCAAATCTAAGACATTTCAATTGTCTTCCTGTTTCATTTTCAACTCTTGCCTTGTACCATTTAAACATTTGAAAAGTTTATGATTTTTCTTTTAAAAACATAACTGACATCATCCTTGAATAATCATCCACAAATAATATGAAATATTTATCACCATAATAACTTTGAACTTTCATAGGACCACAAAGATCAGTATGCACAAGATCTAAAATTCCCTTGGAAGTGTAAGACTTACTTGTAAAGCTTGATCTAGTCATCTTACCCATCTAGAATTCTCAGCACATAGCATTCTCAGGTTTTTCCAAACTCGGTAGACCTCTTACTCAGTGCATCTTACTTATTTTGATCAGATTATCAAAATTTACATGATAAAACCTTTTATGCCATAACCAGGTATCATCTATCTTTGATAAAGACAATTGTTCCGAGTTGAGTCAAGATGAAATGTGTTACCTTTTGTTTGAGTCTTGGTAGCTGCTAACTTTCCATGCTTGTCATGAATTTTGACAATTCCTTTCTGAAATTCTATTCGGTAACATACGTTGTTTAGTTGTGCTACACTCAACAAATTGTATTTCAAACCTTCAACCCAATAGACATCATTACATTTAGCATTGTCAAGAAGTGTTATGGATCCTTTACCTTTTACTGGACATGGTGCATCATTACCAAATCTTACATAACCTCCATCATAATCTTCTAACTTAACAAACTTGAGTTTGTCACCTATCATGTGATGTGAACATTCACTATCTATGATCCAAGAATCATTTTTACTTATGTGAGATACTAGGGATTTTTCTTCATACCTTTCTTCATCTGATCCATCTTTGATAGCCACATAAACTACTTCCTCTGTATCAGTTTCATTAGATTTATCATTATTGGATTCCTCATCGGCTATTAGGCATGACTTTATATCTCTCCTTCTGAAATCTTGGTATCCTCTGTAATGATTATCTTTCTGTCTATCATCTTGGTAATCTTTCTTTTCAGTAGAATCTCTGTCAGGACAGTTAGAAGCCATATGTCCTATCTTACCACAATTGAAACATTTCAAAGGTAGTTTTCCTTTATACTTACCTTTGCCTCTCGGTAACCTTCTGGCTAATAATACTTCAAACTCTTCTTGCTTTTTGATTTCCTCATACAGCTTGTGTACTTCTTCCATATTCTTACAAAATCTTTCACTTGCTCCACTGTGATCGCCTTCAGAATACTTACTCATTCTATCATTGTAATCATTAGATTTACCAAGATGAAAAGAACTGAATGCAGATTCAACTTTATTTACCGAAGACCCACTGTTATCAAAATTACTTAACTCAAATGCATGTAGCTTACCGATAGTAGCATCTAAAGAAACTAGCATATTGGGTACAGACCTCAATTCATTGATTGCAGAGACTCAGATTGCATAAGTTGGTAGAAGGGTTCTCAACAACTTACTTGTTACATCCTTTTCTTCAACAGTTCCACCTGCTCCTTTAATTTGATTGACAATCTCCTTTAGTCTTGTACTATACTGGGTTATGTTCTCACCTTCATTCATCCTCATAGATTCAATTTGTCCTCTTAAACTATCCACTTTTTCTCTTTGAACATGTTCATCACCGCCATACACAGATATGAGTTTGTCCCACATTGCTTTTGCATCACTGCAACCTTCTAGATCATTAAACTCTGAGTCGGTCAATGCTGATGATATCTCAATCATTGCTTGATTATGTTCTTGCTTTGCCTTTATCTCTTCCATTGTCAATGGATAGGTGCTCAGTGTAATGAAATCATTCTCTAGATAATATGTTGCATATTCTCCAACTCTTGATAAGTGCAGCTTCATCCTTTTCTGCCATGTAGAGAAACTAGACTTGTTCAGCTTCGGTGCATCCCTCTTATACATCTTTGGATCTTTGCTTCAAGTACCTTTAAACTTTTCTTCCGGAGTCCAAAGCTTTGATACCAATTGATAGTTCTGATACTAATTGTAAAGTACAGATGCCAAGCTAACAAGATGAGAGGGGCGGGTGAATCATACAAACTTAAACTTCCATAAAATCAACAGATTCAACCTCGATAACATATACTTCAGCAATGTAACCAAAAACTGCTAAACATGCAAACACATAAATAGATAACATCACAACACATTCAACACTACATTTAATGTGGAAACCCAAATAGAGAAAAACCACTGTGGGATTTCGGACCCACTAAGAAATATAATCTTCTAGAGTATGCTCAGTTAAAAGCAAATCCTGTTAAAGATTACAAACACATTGCTAGATGTGACCCGGTTAAGGGATTTCCCTCAGATCTGTTAGGATCTTCACTTTGTTAGAAGTGACCTTATCAAAGGATTTCAAACACTCATTTAGAATGTTACCGTGCTAGAGGTTTTACAAATAAGACTATTAAGTCTACTCGGTTAAGGGATTTTCTGTCACTTTACAAAATAACAGTAATAAACTATATCTGCAACTTCACATCTAAAATGCTAAAGTAGATTCTTATTTTCTCAATACTTCTTAGTCATAGGAGTTATCTTGTCCTTCTGTTGGGCTCTATACTCTGTTAATCAAATAGGTCTTCAAGCTTATGTGCTCGGTAATCACTATGTAGCATCCCTATGCTTACATTTTCCCGCATACATTGTTTATCAATAATTCCTTATTTATAAACAATTTGCTAACCATTGAATCTTATTGATCACATTTCCCATGATCAATCATAGCCATCAGATCTTCAAACTTGACTAGGTTCAATGTATCCTTCGATCTGAAAACATTTTACCTCACCTTGGAACTTGCATACATTTCTTGGAACTTGTGCTAGGGTATTGCAATTCAATCTGAGTTGTAGATCTTCCTACCGATCTTTCAATGCCATAGATTCTTAACAAACTTTATACATGACATACCAATCATTTAATCAACTCTAGCTCATCAGCTTCCTTCATTAAATAATGCTTTTAATCATCCAATGCATTCTATTACTGCTCGGTTGCAACTCAGTAAATACTAAACTTTACTCGGTAGACATTCCGCCTTCATTAACTGATAGCAATAACCTTAGGGTTTACCGACTAGGTTCCTTAGGGTTTACTGACTAGGTTCTTTGGTCGGTGACATAGTATAGTATTGACCTTACAATTAACAACATATGTAGGTTATCAAAACAATCTAAACATCATGATCTCATCATTGTCTAACTCGGTAATAGTTGCCCATTGAATAACTTATTCCTCTCCTTATTCATCATATTATTTCTGTGTCTTTTACCGACATCTTACTTCTCTTCAAATCAATCTTCTCAAGATATGGAAACAAAATACTGAATCAGAAAATCAATTTCTTGACATCAATGACAAAATAATGTTATTAAGACAGTAAACATCCTTAATCGGTTATATCCATAATCATCAACAACCTTCTCAATAATCTCATTGAAATGCCAACAATCTCTCATTGTAATTGGAATGCCAACAAATGGGTTGCCTTCTCATTTCTTTAGGTCCTCTAAGGGTATTAGACAAGGGGATCCCATCTCCCCAGTCCTTTTCACTATTATGGCGGAAAGTCTTGGAAGGTATCTTTAGAAGATGGTTAGAGAGGGAAGCCTAAAGGGCCTTCGCCCTTCCTCTGACTCTACTATTTTCTCTCATCAACAATTTGTTGATGATACCATTATGATGGGAACTTTTGTTATTGGAGAGGCTAGAACCTTTAAAAAAGTCCTTGTTACCTATGAAGAATCTTCAAGATGGTTTATTAATAGAGGTAAATGTTCTCTCTTTTTTCTCAACAGTCATGTTGAAAGGCAAAATAAAATTGCAAATTTATTGGGGTGTTCTATTGGTGACTTCCCTTCCACTTATTTGGGGCTCCCTTTTGGATCTTCACCACTTGATTCTTTCTAGGTGTCACTAGTGGAGAGATTCAATAGAAAGCTTGTTGGTTGGAAAGGAGCCATTCTCAGTCAGGCTAGAAAAATTCAATTGTTGAAAGCTACCTTGCAGAACCTTCTTGTTTATTCCTTGAGCTTTTTTAGAATTTTAGCTAAATTTGTAGACATCATTGATAGTATTCAGAAGAGATTCTTGTGGTCTAGAGTTGAGGAAAAGAAGAGGATTTTGTCGATTGCTTGGAGTGAGTTGTGCAAGCCAAAGAAGCTTGGTGGGCTTGGTTTGAGGGATATAAGATCTTTTAATTAGGTTTTGTTGGTGAAGCAGGTGTGGAGAATTTTTTCAAAGAGAATGGAATGGAACTCAATATTACACAATAAATACTTAAGCCAATTCACCTCATTTAAAGAATTCATAACTTCTGATTCTTTACCTCGAGGATCCTATCTTTGGAATAGTATTATTAAAGCTAGAAGTTTCATTGCAAAAGGTGTTGATTGGAAAGTGGGTAACAGACCGAGCATCTTGTTTTGGGAGGATAATTGGATTGGTAAAGAGCCTCTAGTCTTTAATTACTCTTTCAATCCCTTTAGGAATGAATGCATTAGAAGATTTGGTCATCCAGTTGAAGACTACTAGAAGAATAATAGTTAGGTCAATCTGCTTCGGGTTAGTCCAAAACTTCTACCTTTACAAATTATGCTTCATTTGATCTTTGCAGTTCAATCATAGGACATGATGGTGTGGAAGGTTGACCGTTTTGGTAAGTATTTGGTTTCTTTTGCTTTTGCTATGATGTTTCAGAATCAAAATTCTTATAGTCATGTTTGGGCTAAAGCTTGGATAAAAAATGTTATTCCAAAGGTCAATATTTTTTTCTGGTTTCTCCTCCAAAATAAAATTTTGACCACAGACAATTTATGTAAGAGAGGATTTCAATTGCCAACCATTTGTATTCTCTATATGGCTGAAGTAGAATCTATTCAGGAAATCTGGGGAAGAATGTTACAATTTTAGGATCTTAGTTGGGTCTTACCTTCTTCTATGTCAGATCTCTTCAACCAATGGAGGTCTCCTAGTAATAATCAACTCATATAAATATTTTGGTCCTACTCTCTTCCGCATCTTGTTTGGGGTATATGGAAAGAGAGGAACAATAGAATCTTCAAAGATACGGCCTTATCTGTTGAGATTGTCTTTCAAAAAATTCAGAGGGCTATTAAGGAAAAATTTAATTATCTCAATGGTCCCAATCTTAGATAAGAGTCTCAAAGCTTCTTGGATTATGATTATAAGATGGCTACGGTGTGGCAAGTTCAAATTGATATTTCTAGAGTTTTCAAGCTGAAAAAAAATAGTATGTTGGAACTATTTGGCTTGGTCCTCCTATGGGATGGTTCAAAATTAATTTTGATGGGGTGTCAAAGGGTAATCTGGGTCTTGCTAGGTGTGGGGGAGTGATAAGGGATAATAATGGCGTTTGTATCTTGGTTATGGCACTCCCCTTGGGTACCCAGACCAACCACATCTCTGAAGCCATTGGAGCCTACCGAGTACTTCTAATTGCTAAACAGATGAATTGATCTAAGGTTTGGATTGAAGGGGATTCTAAAAATATTATACAATGCCTTAAAAAAGTCTCAAGTCCTTCATGGAACATTGCAAATTGGATAAATCTTTCATTTTCAATTATTCAATTCTTTGAACAATGTTATATATCTCACACTTATAGAGAAAACAATAAGGTGGTAGACTATTTTGCCAACCTAGGTATTAAGGCTAATGAAAAGTTAATGTGGAGAAAAGGGGACAAATTGAATGATGGTGTGAGGGGGTTAATATGACATGATAACCTCACCAGTCGTAAAGTTAAGTTATAATGATGATAAAAATGATTTATAAATTACTTGTCAAATTTTTTATTATTAGAAGTAATGGTGCATGGTGTGCGAAGGACACTTCCTGAGATTTTAGAATTTATTTCTCTTCTAGTGCATTCTTCCCACACATTTTCTAGGTGAATTTGAGATCCAGAGACATTTCTTATTCCTGCTCGAAGAAGTGGAGTGGCCGGATAATTTGTAGACTATTTTGGGGGTATAGGTGTGGTAAAATGAGGGGAGATTTGAGGAGGGTGGAGCCTATGAATTGCACTGTTATGAGAAACAATCAAACTATTTGGAGGATACTGGAGAAAGATGGCTTTTCCATCTAAATTGAGAAGCTGCATAGGGTAAAAGCTAGGGTTACAAAGGACTTCATAAAAAATTACAATAAGGGCCTTGTCAAACTGTTTGGCAGAGACATTGCTGTTAATGAGGACCTCATTGCTGAGGGTACTGGTCTTTCTACAGAAGGAGCTAAATTTTATAAATACATGAAATTTTCTAAGGAGGCAGTTAAACTCTTCCCTAAGAAGGAGATGGAGAAGAGAAATTTAGTGAGAGATGGAACAACTAGTTACAATACTTTGAATATAAAGTCCATCTGGAGAGTTGTTTTGAAGGTGATCATGGAATATGTGACTCTTGATGGAGGGTATACCCATGCCTTTGCCTACCATTTTTCTCTTCTTAACCATTTCCAACATAAGGTTCGGATCTCTTTTCCCTTTTTTCTTGCGAAATCCCTTAATGCAAGCGTTTTTGATCATATAAAGGATCCTGTAAAAAACCCTCTTCTACATGAAGGCCTCATCCTTCTTATTTCTAATCATTTGAAAGCTATGCCTCTTTTGGCTGCCTCCATCCATGAGGTCAATTCTGAGATGAAAGACTCTCAGGATTTGGAGGATGATTTTAATACTGAGTCAGAGGATGAGAAATTTATTTCCTCTTTGGCAAAAAATAAAGGGAAAGTTTGTGTTGGTAAAAGCCCTAAAATTAAAAACCCTTGCACCTCATGCACCCCTCCCTCTACTAATATTGGTGCCTCGACTGGTAAGTTGTTTAGCCAGGGTAATAGCCTTTCTCCCTCTACTTCTAGCGAGTCTCGTCCTGCTCAAAACTTTAAAAAAAGATAGCCCTTCCAGACATCTCTTGATCCGCAATTGTTGTCCTCTAAGAAGGAGTTTGTCATTGATGTTCTTGCTCTTGCTAGAGACGGGGTCGTGGACACTTTTGAAATCTTCAAATGGGTTTTCCATGAAATTAAGGAGATTCAACTCAAACAAAGAGCTGATAGCAACAACCTAGAAATTGTTAAAGAAAAGGTTAAGAAGATGCATAAAGGGAAGGTGCTAGATGATATTGCCCCATATTTGAGAAGGATATTGCCTCTCTCATTGATAGCCTCAAATCCACTATGGATACCTTTGACAATTTCAAAAGAGGCTATGAAGCTAGGATGGAAGCTCTGGAAAATGAAAATGCAAAAATAAAGGAATCCATCAAGAATGTTGTTAAGACTAGTCGTGGGGTGCTTGGTTCCACAATGGAGAGCCTTAAAAATATGATTAGAAGCTTTGAAGAACAATTTCAGTTGAATAATGTTGTGGATGTGGAAGCCAGTGCTGAACAAGACACTTCTTTGGGACCCAGCAAAAGGACTAGAGGTATGTTGAAGAGGAAGGCATAGACCTCCTCCCGATTTTTAGATGTTCAGGAAGATTGTTGATAATATGACTGAGATTGAAAAATAGATGGAATATACTGTGAAACTGCTAGATCAGGGCTAGCTCTTGGCTTCTTTTGTGTTGGTCTTCTATTGGTTTTCTTGTGTTTTGTGTTATCTTTTTCTTGGTTTTTCTGTGTTGTGTTATTTTATGGATTATTTTTGTTATGGGGTTTTTGGTTGTTGTGTTCTTTCTTGGCTTAACTGTTGGTTGAGACTTCATGGAACTTCTATAATGTAAAGGGTTTTGGGTCCCTTCAAAACCTATTTTGGCCATAATAAAAAAACTATTAATAATTATAAAACTATATAATATTAATAATAAAGTACAAATAGATTTTTTTTAATGACTAAATGAAAAATATTGAAATTTAAGATTAAATGTTATAAAGTTATATTGATTAAAAATAAAATTATGATTTTCAAAAAGTATTAATAAAAAGTAGAATGATTTACAAAAAATTGCAAAACTATAATTATAAAAAATACATACTTGGATTTTTTTGGATGGCGGAGAAGTGGTCATGGCCTGGTTTCAGGATGCATGAAGGGTTTTGATACAGTGGAAGAGAATATTATAGGTGGCCTTTGAAAAAAAGATTTAATGAATCCCATTTCAGTGACTCTAGAAATGATTACAACCAATTGAATTGGTCATGGAAGGCTTTGGTGAACCAAAATCGCTGGAAACGGAAGGGTGAATCAGATTTTAGGTTTTCTTGGTCACATCAAGGGAAGAGGTTTGATGGTTTTTGGGCTATTCATAACAACCCAAGAGTGGATTTCAAATTAGTGCAAGAGAAATTTTGGCGCCCAAAACCCTCGGCAAAAGTGGCCAAGGTTTTAGAGGTAAACCCTAACTTTGAATACAATCGAGTAGTTTCTCTGGAGATAGATAATATAGAATGGAGTGAGTCAGTCTGGTTTCTCCAAGATAAGGCTCTTTTTATGAAATGGGGAGGGGGGGGGGTTATTTTACTCGCCTTTCCCAAAGTTTGTTCCTGGTACAATGAAGAGTGGGGCAAAAATATAGAGTTAAAAACAATAGCAAATGGTATTTTTTGGGTTATATGCCATTTGATGCATGATAGAGATTAGATTTTGAATAGTGGACCCTATTTCATGGAGGTAAAAGGTTTTTTATTCAAACCATGAAAACCTAATTTCGATCCTCAATAATAATTTTCTAACATAGTTCCAATCTGGTTGAAGCTACTAGATTTACCCAAGGAATATAAGGATATGGAAACTCTAAAGAGGGTAGGTAATAGACTCAGAGATTTTGTAATGGCAGAGGAAGTTGTTGATAAGAATACTCTAAGTATGTTTACAATAATATGCATTAATTGGTAGACGATACATATTCTTCCTGATGTAATTGAGATTAAATCAGGATCAGGAGTTTGGAAACAAAAGATCATGATTGAAGAGGAAATGGAATCTTGCTCGAAATGTAAGACCTTAGCTCACCCTAGTGGGAAGTGTAGAGAAGGGGATAAAGGGAAGCAAATTGTTCAAAAATCATTTAGTTGAAGAGATTATATCTCTCTCAAAAGGGCTTCAATGGGAAAAGCAATGGAACAAGAGGGATTGGGAGATGCTTCATTCTTCTAAAAGGAAGGTTGATAGAGACAGTTCATACATTTTTTAGTTTGGGAAGTGGTCTGCAAAAGAGTGTTATAGATGAAATCTTTGAATGTAACACCTTTTCTTCAAACTCAGAATCTAAGGAGGACATTTATACATCTGTGAACTCTAATATGGATAAGAATTTTTAGACTATGAGGCACATGGTCAATGAGGGGAAAATTTTTTTGATTCAAAAATAATGGGAGATGGTAGGAATGAGGTGAGAGAGATGGTTGATAATGAGATTACTATAGAAGAGATCAAAACTTCTAAGATGATTAAAGAGGAGTTAGAGAAAAAGGAATCAAATAAGGTAAACAAGGAGTTTTTTGAAAGACCTGTTGTTGAAGCAATCCAAATTCCTGCTTTAAGGATGGTTTCAATAGATATGACCCAAAATCCTTCACAAGACCAAATTTTTAGTAATATAGATCTGAATCCTCAACAAGATTCTACTGATATGGCAGAAGAAGACCCAATTTTTAAGGATATACAGATCTCCCCTATTAGAAATCTGGATGTTTCCTTTGAGGGACTACAGGATAGTATAGACAATTCTTCAAATTCAGACATGGAGGATGTTTCTTTGTTTACTCAAGAAGAGGTGGATGATCTGGGTTGGCTAGCTTGTGCAAGCGAATCGGAGAAGAGAACTTTGGAATAGACCCCCTCTCTCTAGGCCAAAGTCAAAATTGGAGAGAAGGGGAAGCGAGGAGTTAAATCCAATAGGGTTAACTTACAGATGGTGGGCAATGTTGCTTGCCAAAGCAAATTGAGATTGGGAAGAGGTTATGCTTCTTCTTAGAAGAAATGAGAGCCATATCGTGGAATGTCAGAGGCTACAATGCCCCTGACAAGATTCACTTGATCAAGAGATGTCTTGATCAAGTGAGGCCGGATTTAGTTTTGCTTCGAGAGACCAAAATCAAAGTGGAAGACTTTGACTCTTTTGTTAGGAGATTCCCAACTTGAAATTATAAGTTAGTTGAAGCTCAAGGAGCTTCGGGGTGTTTGTCTGTGTTATGGAGAGCCTCGGTTATAGAGGTTGAAGTGGCTATTCATGATAGATAATGTTAGTTGGTAAAAAATATTTCAAAACCGATTCACTCTAGTTTCTATGTCTTAAATGTTTATGGTCCTAACAATCCTGAGCAAAAGAAATAGTTATGGAGCGAAATTTTGATCTTGTTGAAACAGAATGAGAATAATTTGTTTATCATTGGTGGAGATTTTCATGCTCTTCTTCACCCATCAAATAAAATGGGGGGGATTGATTGGAATGGACAAAGCCACAAGGATTTCAGTGTTTTTGTGTTGGACAATGGTATGATTGAGATCCCTTTCAGATCTAGTGACTTCACCTAGACTAATAGAAGGAGTGGTTTTTTAAACATAGCTCAGCGACATGACTTTTTTTTCATTACGGGTGATTGGTCTGATTCACATTAGACTTGTATTGCAGAATTTATTCCTATTATAGGTTCAGATCATTATCCAATCTGTCTCAGATTATAAGATGATTTAGCTCCAAACAAATGTCCTTTTAAGTTTGAGGCAATGTGCCTAAGAGACAACAACTTCAAAAATTGTGTGGATTCTTGGTGGCATCAAGCTCCTGAGGTAACGGGTAATAAAGCTTTCATTTTTTTCAAAAAGCTTCAATTTGTGAAAGAACAGATCAAAAGATAGAATAGAGAGTCCTTTAAAAATATTTTTAGTGAGAAGCTAAGGATAGAAGGTGAGCTAAAAGTGTTGCACAAGCAGATCATTTCTTAGGGTATGGATGAAGAAGCTTATGCAAAAGAGGAGTTAAATAAAATATGCTTTGAAACACTAGCTAGGGAGAAATTGTATTGGCGTCAAAAATCAAGGGAGACTTGGCTCAAAGAGGGTGATAGAAATGAAATTTTTTCACACCTCAGTTAAAGTTAGAAGGACGCACAATAATTTCTTTTCTATTAAGAATGAAAATGGAGATTTACTTTGAGAAGCTGATCAAATTAATTCGAAGGTTGTGGGGCTCTTTTCAAAAATATATAACGGTGAGGAGGGACATATTGATGATCCACACCCAATTTTGGATGTCATCCCCTCATGTATTAAAGAAGAGAACAACAAATGTTAATGGAGCCCATTTCGCAGGAGGAAGTGAGACGTGCAGTTTTCAGTCTAGAGGCGGACAAATCTCCAGGACTGGATGACTTTTCAGCTCTTTTCTTCCAAAATTTTTGGAACCTCTTGGCTATGGACATTGTGGATGTGGTGGAGGAATCAAGAAGAGGGGTTTTTATTTTAAAATATTTTAGCAACACTTTTAATGCCTTGATCCCTAAGAAGACAACAATTAATTCTTTTGATGATTTCTAACCTATTTCCTTGTGTAACACTACTTATAAGATAATTTCTAAGGTCATTTCTAAGAGGCTTCAAGTTGTTTTAGATTCGGTGATTTCTAATTAATAGAGTGGCTTTGCCCTAGGGAGATCAATTTATGAAGGCATAATTCTTGCATACGAGACTGTCCATTTTATTAGATTAGCAAAAACAGAGAAAATGATGGTAAAAGTTGATATTAAGAAAGCTCATGATGAGGTTAATAGAGGCTTTCTTTTACAAATTTTGTTTATATTTGGTTTCTCCAATGACTGGATTTCATGGGTGAAAAGTTGCATTAGCTCCCCACACTTTTTGATTCTTGTTAATGGTAGTCCGCAGGGTGTTTTTTGAATCCAATAAGTGAATTCGACAAGGGGATCCATTATCCCCTTTCTTGTTCATTATAATGGCAGAATTGCTTGGAAGACTGATTTCAAAGAAAGGTGATGAAGGTGTTTGGAAGGGTGTAAAAATCACTGATAATGTTGAGCCCCTTACCCATCTACAATTTTCTAATGACGCTTTCCTTATTGGAGAGGCATCTGGTAGGGAAGCTAGAGTGATTAAGCATACCTTAGATGATTATGAACAGGCCTTGAGGTAGAAAGTCAATTGGCATAAATCATAAATATTCTTTTTCAATACTGATCCAACAAAATAGAGGGAGATTTGTAGGGTTCTTGGTATGAAAATTGGTAATATGTTGGGCAAATATTTTGGTATTCCTTTTTCTGGTGGTGCTAGAAAATCGGATTTATGGAAGGGTCTAATAGATAGTTGTTTAACTAAAATGGATGGCTGGAAAAGTATATGACTCTCTTCAACTAAAATAATTCTAATGCTAAGGTCTGTTATCTTTGCCATTCCTATTTATTCTATGATGTGTTTAAATATTCCAAGCAAGGTTATCATGATAATTAACCATAGGATGAGATTTGTTTTTTGGAATGGACCCAATGAGTAGGACAAAATCCCGTTAGTAGCTTGGGATAAAATCTACAAATCAAGGAACAAGGAACAAGGGTGGGGTTTGTTTGAGAGATTGGCACTTGATGAATGAAGCTCTTGGAGCTAAATTGGTTTGGAATCTCTATTCCAGTCCAAATATGCTTTGGGTCAAAGTTATGAGAGCAAAGTATCTTGACTCCTTGGAAGATCATCGAATATTCACAATCCAAAACCTGCCTAAAGGGTCAGTAATATGGAATTTCATTATTAGTTGTAGGAAGGTTATAACTGATCATATCTCTTAGCAGATTGGAAATGGAGAAAAAGCTAAATTTTGGGAGGATTCTTGGTCGGGATTAACAACTTTGAAAGAGATTGATGGGCTACAGGGGACCAAAGATCATCTAGTGCTCCTATGGGGAGAAAGAGCTAGAGATTATGTGACAACCAAGGAAGGGCTTGGGGTTGAATGGGCCTGGAAGGATCTTGCTACAATAGGGATCTTAGATCAACAATAAAGTCTATTAAAGGAGGTATTGGATCAATAAAAATTACTTTTGACAAGTAATGAGGATAAAGTTATTTGGTGTGGGGTTCAAGATGGGAAATACTCTGTTAAATTAGGTTTTTCAAGTTTTTGAAGGAAGGGATTTGGAGACTTCGAAGGTTAAGGAACAAGGATTGTTTGCCTAAAGTGGGGTTTTTTGCCTAGATAGTTGTTAAAGGTAAGATTTTGACAGGGGAGAGGAGGAAACGTCTTGGTTTTGTTGGCCCATCCAAGTGCATGATGTGTGGGGGTGATGAAGAATTTGTTGATCACCTTCTTTTACAATGTGAAGTTGCCTCAAGGCACTGGACCAATCTAAAAGAAAAATTAAATTGGCATGGACCAATGCAAAATTTTCTCAAAGGGGTGTTTGAAAGTTGGCCAATTCCTACAAGGAAATCTACACTCTCAAGTATATGGATTTTGAGCCCCTCTTTATTAATATAGGAAATATGGAAAGAGAGAAACCGTAGAATCTTTTTGGACAAATGGGAGGAGGATTGAAAGATAAATGATAGAATAAATCTAGCAATTGAGGAAGCTTTTGGGACTCCAACATCGCAACCTCATTCAATTTCTTTTCCATACACAATGGAGGATGAAAGGATTTGTAAGTTGTGGCCAATGATTAAGATTAGACATGGGGCATGGAATGTGAAGACCTATAGTAAACAAGAGAAGTTACATTCGGATTGGAAACCCCTAGCAGAAGGTTGGTATAAGGTCAATTTTGATGGGGCAACTAAATTTAATCTCGGACTCTCTGGAGTGGGTTTTGTCATTAGAAATAAGAAGAGTGAGATTGTTAAATATATGGGTACATGAGAATTAAGTATGGAACTAATAACAAGGTTGAAGCTTATGCAATGCTTATAGCAATCAGGATAACACAAAATGCAGGTGTTAAAAATATACATTTAGAAGGGGGATTCATTTATTATAATTCAAGCCATTAAAAATGGGGCAATAAGTGTGTGGCATTTGCAGGGTTATGTTTCTTTGATTTTAGAAGAGCTAAATTTTTTTGATCAGTTTCAGGTGAGCCACATTAGAAGAGAGGGTAATAAGGAGGCTGATATTCTATCAAAATGGGCTCTTAGTTTTGATCAGGAAGGGGATTTGGGACTTGATGATTTCAAATGCTTTCTTAAATTGGAGGATGATTTTGTAGATTTCGAGATCCTTTAGTTTTAGTATTTTTTGGGTAATATCTTTTTAAAGCCGAAAAACTATGATTTTGAGTTGGGAAAATGACGTTTTCTTTGGGAAGTCTTTTTTTATTCTAGTGTTTCAATTGTGGAACTTAATTTCTCAATGGGATTCTATTAAATGTTGGCATAATTAAAAGTCGGCGTGGGAAGATTGAAAGGCTCATAAATGATGAATAAAATGATAGTTTGAAAGATTGATATAGATCACCTTACGCGCTAATCAATAAGGGAAGGGATTTCACGTGTCCGAATAGATTTGGAAGTATTTTTATTTGTCAGGAAGGACGATGCTGTGATGGAATGCAGATCTTAAATGTGTGAAATGTAGATTTCTAAATCATTTTTTTGCCGAGCTTTGACCTTGAGAAGTGTTTAAAGGCAGGGTGTAAATATGCTTTATTGCATATAGATATTTGTCTGGCTTTTTTTAGAAGAGGTGTGAATAGTTGGGTGAGATAGGGAAGCCATGGAAGCAAATTTTACAGTAAGCACCAAGAAACAACAGAAGGGTTTTAAAGGACCGGTGAGCAAGGAGAGAATGCAAGAGCTTCTCAGATATAAGGAAGAGGAGGTGGTGTATGTTGCTTTAGGGGTCCTAGGTAGTTTATTCATGGAGAACAAACGAAGATGGAGGGTAAATCTGGATATTATTTCCATGATCATTACCCGGAGTCTTGAGTTGGATGAAGACACTGAAGTGGTTAAATGGGCTGCAACTTCACTCTTTGAGGAGAAGATGCTTCATGGTTTGAATTCCATTTTAGAGTGGGCGGTTCTAGGAGTAGGGTCAGATTTTTCAGAAGGGATTGAAGAAAATGCAGAAGCTGCAGAGTTTGGGATTGTTCCCTTTTTTAGGTGGGAGGGAAAGGTGGATAAAGAAACTTATGAATTGGATATTGCAAGGGCCTGGAAAAATCTCAAATCGATCATTCGATGTCACAAGCATGAGGGGAATGAATTGATGCGAGCTTGGCCAAATATGGTTATGAGACGAGGCACTCGAAGAACAGGGGTAGGGCATGCCGAGATGGGAGACATCAAAATGGAGCTTGAACTCAGTAGGTGCTCAAGGAGTAAGAGTAAGGGATTTTTTTGATAATGCAAACATAGGTAGGATGGTGGTAGTTTTTGTCCTTCTCATCATTTTTGAATTTTGCAGTTATCCTTATGTAAATTATAGCTTAAGTTGGAAGATGGATCTCAGAATACATAGTTTAGTATAGTGCCAAAGTTTATGAACACTTAGTTGTTAACAGGGGTTGTGGTTCTTTTTTTATTGCAGAAGGCGGGCTGAATATAGTTTTCTTTTTTGATATAGGGCAAATATATATGCATGGGAAGACATTTTTTTGTCTTGTAAAGGGGGATAAGGTTTTTTTAGGTGATTTTTTGTGCTTTTGGACTTATGGGAGGCTTTAGATATTTGGTGTAGCGAAGATGCTATGTCAACTTCTCTATGTAATTTATTCTTATTTAATAAAATCAAAACTATTATTACTGACCAAAAAAAAATAACATACTTGGGTTTACTTTTTTTAATAGAAATATTTGTTGTGTATTGTTTGTAATGAAATAGTTTAACTATTCATTTTTTAAATTATTATTATTATTTTATACAATGTAAATGGTGTGAATTAAATCCTATACAACACTTATTTGATTTTATCACTTATATTTTCAAAAATAAAAAATAAAAATTTTATATATATTTATAGAGAAAAATCACTTTATTGACAAGATTATCAATAAAAAATGAAAAAAGTTAGTTAAATTATTTTTTAAATGTAAAGAAATAAAAAAAAAAGCCTATAAAATCTATCATTCCTATAAATTTGCTCCTATAACACCAAATTTTTTCATCTAATCGTATTGTAGATAAATAATTTCTAATTTAAAAATATAAATCTCAACTTTATAAAAATCATGTTTATTTTGAAAACAAAAATAATAACCACTTTTGATTGATGTAAAAAATTGATTAATTAGGCTTAAGTGAATGCAATAGTACTAGTGACAATTACTAACAAGTGCCACGTAGTGGCGAGTACTTGCTATCATAGTATTGCAATAAAAATATTTGTTCTAATTTTTTAATTATTATAATTTTGAATCATTGTTATTTTAAAATTATATTAGAATAATTATATTTATGTAATATTAACTACAACTCTTATTTTAATAAAATAATATAAATTAGCAATTACTCTTTGGTGTGCAATGGGTATACCAAAGAGGTGTGAAAGGTCAATTGGGGAAAATTTGATCTAGTTTTTGGATAAATTTGTGTAGTGCATGAGGTCAATTTGTGGCCATGATGTTGTTTGTACAAAAAAGCACTTAATTGAGAGGTGATAGCTTAAAATCAACTATGCATCCACTTAAAAGGATTCAATCATAACTTAAATGAAACCTTTGAATTGAAAAGATAATCAAGTTTTATTAGCAAAAAACTCATATTATATTTGCAATAGGCTGAGCACAAGAGTGAGGTTGAGATAGGGCTAGAAAGAGGGATATATAGAGAGGTAAGAGTAAGATAGAGATTGGTAAAGAGATAGATATAGAGATAGAGAAGAAGATGGAGATATAGATGGATTTGAGGATAGAGATGGAGAATGGGGAGAGGAAGCTAGAGAGAAGGAAAGATATGAGAGAGATAGAGAGAGAGAGGGGAGAGGAATATATAGATATGGAAGAGAAAAATAAATAGTTGGAGAGAGATGAAGATATAGAAAGATAAAGTTAGAAGTAGGTTGTGATATAGAGAGAGAGAGAGGTTGTGATATAGAGAGAGAGGGAGAGATGTGGTGGTAGAGAGAGATAGAGAAAGAGGGATAGATAAAAGAAGTGATAAGGTGAGATAGATATAGAGAGGAAAAAAGATATGGATATCGAGGTCCAAAATGAGGGAGAATGAGAGAGAGGTGGATGGATAGAAGGAGGCATGTCTAGAGATTAGGGGGAGAGATGAAGATAGAGCAAAAGAGGAGGGAAAAAAGATAGAGCAAGGGAGAGGGGGAGGTAAAGATAGAAAGAGAGGAGATAGAGAGGGAGAGACAAAGAGAAAGAGATAGAGAGAGAGATATAAAGGAAGAGGGAGAGAGATAAATAAATGGACAAATGGAGCTAGAGAGAAGGTGAGAGAAATACGGAACATAGATATATTGGAAGAGAAAGAGAGAGATATAGAGATGTAAAGGAAGAAAAAGTGAGAGAGGTAGAGAGAAATATACATAGGGGTATATGGAGGGAATGAGGGAGGGAGAGATGGGGAGAAATAGAGAGGAGGGTAAGATAAAGAGAGGGATGGCCCAGAGAGAGAGAGTGGGAGGAAATTGATATAGATAGAGGAAAATATAGATAGATAGAGAGGGATAGAGAGAGATAGAGATATAAGTATAAAAAGAGATAGATAGATGAGCCAAAAAGAGATGGAGAGAAATATGGAAAAAGATATATTGTGCAAGAGATATGGAGCAAATGAGAGAGAGAGAGGGGCCAAGAGTGAGAGAAAGGAGCTGACAATGACAAGTAATAGAGAGAGAAAGGTTTATACTTTAGAGAGAGGGAGCAAGATAAAGAGGTGGAAAGATAGAGATAGAGAGATAGAGAGAGAGGGGGAGAAACATGGAGTGTATATACATTAGAGAGAAGAAGTAGAGAAATATAAAAAAGAGGGAGTGATGGGGAGATAGGGAGAGATAAGATAGAAAGAGGGAGAGAAGTGATATATAAGGATATAAAGAGATAGATATAGGGATAGAAAGGATCTAGAGAGTAAATACAACTTGTAAAATATAGAGGGGGTGAGCAAGAGGGAGAGATGGAAGGAGAGAAAAAGGGGGAGAGGAAGAAATAGAGATAGTCTCGCTCTAAACATTTAATTTAGGTGTTAAGTTGAAATTTATTTTAACATATAAATTAGAATAAAATTCAAATATAATTATTTTATAATAAATAAAATTTAAATAAGACAAAATATATAAATTCTAAGTCTTTTAATTATTATTTGTAATTCTATTAAAAAACACAAATAATTAGAATACAATTTTAACTTAATAAAAAATCAACCCTTAAAAGAAGAAGTAAGAAAATAAGATAATATTAAAAGAAAATAGTAAGAAAGAAAGATTTTAATTCAAAATATAATTATTCTATCATAATTAAAATTTTAATAAGACAAATAATTATAAATTAAATTATAATAATTTTTAACTATTATAAAAAGACACGTAAATAATTAAAATAAATTTTAAACTTAATAAAAAATTAACTCCTAATAAATAAAATTAAAATTTATATTTTAATCTTTTTTATTATTAAATATCTCTTTTTAAAAATTAATATAAATTTAAGAGATTAATTCTATAGTCTTCATTGGCTCACTCATGGCTTGTCTAAGGTTAATCTTAGGGGTGGTGGGGGATTGGATAGTGTTTGGGTTAAGCTAGAGCAAGGGTGGGTTAAAGTAAATTTTGATGGGGCTTCAAGAGGCAATCTGGGAATCTCGGGTGCAGGATGTGTTGCTTGTGATGAGGAAGGTAAGATTTTATTCAAAGGAGCTTAACGACTACATGATGGAACTAATAATGAGGTGGAGGCTCAAGTAGCTTTGCTTGTGATAGAGCTGGCTAGTAATCTAAAGATTCTAAAGGCTCACTTAGAAGGAGATTCAAAAGTTCTTGTTGATGCAATCTCGAAGGGCTCCTCTCCAAGTTGGTGAATTAGTAAATTTATTTCAATCATCTGCTCAAAGTTATGGGCCTTTCAAGATTTTCAAATTTTGCATATTAAAAGGGCAGGCAATGGGGTGGCATATTTTTTTGTCCAATGTGGCATGTGAGTTGGACCCTTTTGCAACTTGTTGGTGGGGAAGTAGAGATGAAGAAGTACATTGGACTACTCAGTTGGCATCTAATGGTTTTGGCCTGAATGACTAAAGTGATGCCGAGAGTACTGGACGTTGATTTTTGTGTAGAAAGAGTGGAGAATGACTTTTCAGGGAAGCTGAATTAATGGTTGGAGATTTGAGGTGATATATGTTGGAAGAATATTTAAATTCCTTGTGACCAGTACACTTTTTTAACTTGTTGGCTTTATTCACCACCTTGGTAAGCATGTGAAGTCTTTCTTCTTGGTTGGGAAGGCAACAAACTATGGTACATTTCATTTTTTGGTGCTAGTATGGATTTAATTCCAAATGCCTTTGGTTCATGGTATTTCCGTTATCACTTTTTTTATTTTTTTCGATAGGCGTTGGGTGATCTAAATTTTTGGCTAAGGTTGGTGGAGGTGATAACATCGCCATTTCTGGAAGAAATGGAAGCTAAATTTACCTTGAAAACTAAGAAGCAACTCTATCCATTTCTCAGACCTGTCTCAGAGAGGAGGTTGAATGGCATGTTTATTTTCTTAGATGAAAGGTTGGTGAAGTGTGTGAAGAGGCTATTGGGGGAATCCATTGGTGTGGTGGAGCACTGTTACAGAACTAAAATGGATGTGTACTCTTTAATCTTGGAGTGGGGATTGGAATTGGAGAATTTTGTAGAGCCGGTGAAGAAGGTGATGAATGCCATTGTCCCGAAGGATTATCGCTTGGGTATGGAGTCAATTTTTGAGTGGGTGGTTCCTGGTGCGGGTTTCAATTTGTGTGAGGGGATTGAGAATTTTCACCGAGTGGTAGGAGAATTACATCCCCTTTCTAAGGTGGCAAGGTGATAGAACAAAGACTTGTTTTAGTGGGGAGGCTTGTATCGGCTAGGAAGCTCTGAAGTTGTTTGTCAATTTAATGGAGGTAGAAGCGGAGTTGCAGCAAGCCATTGAGGAAGAAATAGCATTGGAGGAAGTAGGACGACAAACTAGAAAGAGAGAGCAGGTGAACCCTAGTTCTTCCTCTGGTTAGAGTTCAGGTTTCTCTGTTAATGGTGTCTTTTCTTGCTTTTGGTTTGTGAGGTTAATCCCTAGATTAGTGTTCTTAAATTTTGACAGACTGTGTTTATATACCCTGTCTTACTTGGATACTGTATTGAGTGAATTTTGCATGCTCAAAGTCTATATTTTTTTGGAGTGTGGGTGTTTGCGTGGGTGGTTGGGGCTGGTGGTTTTTGTATTGTAGGTTGGTTTGGATGGTGGTTTTGTGGATGCTTTTTGATGGGTGGTTTAGTACTCTCTTGTAGTTAATATGTAAACTTTCTTAAATTAATAAAATATACTAATCGTTAAAAAAAAAAAATTGTAGTCTTCATTCTTCTCCCCAATTTTAAACCATTGATTTCAACAAGTAGTTGGTTCATTTCATATAGGGAATGCTTCAACATAATAATTATAATATAATATAAATTTTATAGTGAATGTATATATTTTTCTTAAAAGCATAATCCTAATTTAATTTTAAAAAATTATATAATTATAATTATAATAATTAAATTAATCTCAAATATAATTACTAATTTGTAGTATAATATTATATTATTTTTTATATTTGTGTAATATTAACTATAATTAGTTTTAATAAAATGACTATTAATAATTATAAAAGTGAAAATAGACATTTTTTAAATAACTTAATGAAAAATATTTAAATCTATGACTAAAAGTTATTAAATTATTTTGTATATATTAAAATGTTTTAAAAAATTATGATTTTAAAAAAGTATTAAAAAATAGAATGATTTCAAAAAATATATAAAATATAATTATAAATAATACATATAATAATTAGGTTTATTTTTTAATAGAAATATTTGTATTTAATTTCTTTTAAACTAAATGAAATATTATAATTGGTTTTATTATCTATATTTTGAGATAAAAAATAATTATTAAAATTTATATGTTTATTTAGAAAAAATATTTTATTTACAATATTACAAATGATAAAAAATGAAAAAAACTATTTAAAATAGACATTTCAATTTTTAAATTACAAAAAAATCCAAAAAAAAACCTAAAAAATCTATCATCCTTAAAAATTTGCTCTTATAACACCAAGTTTTTTAAACCAATCACATAGTGTAGATAAATAATTTCTACAACATCTTAAGAAAAAATAATGGTGCATACTAATGGTGCATATTAATTGAATAGAGCAGTTTCACTGAATGCAATAGTATTGCCTAGGGCAAGTACTAATAACATTAAAACATATTCGAAAGAAGATAATGATGAAAGAAAGATTTTTAATTCAAAATATAATTATTTCACAATAATTAGAAATTTGAAAAGATAAATAATTATAAATTAAATTAAAAACATAATATCCCTTTATTAGAATGTTTCTGCATATCATCGTTCTGCTCTGATATCTGGCGAAATGCGAAATCTCTGTCATGCGAGATTGCCAAGGTTTTCGACGAGGGGGTGCAGACAAGTCTTCGCCTCTTGTCCGAGGAGCATTTCAATCTTCAGCCCGCAAGGTAAGAAAAACCCTGTTACAAACGAAGGTCGGTTTTCGGTTGGCAAAGCGGGCAAGTTTGGGGAAAATGCAGTAATTAGGGCAAAAATGGATGATGCCTTGTCACTACCCTCCGACGGAAACTGGCATATCGTTCGCTCGAAAAAGGCCAGGAAGAAGATGGGCGAAAGTAGAAACATATCTTTCAACTTCGATTGGCACAAGTCCTTAGCCTCAAATCTTTATCCGACTACCGGGGCAAACACGGTGCCGCTCGGGAAAGTTAGAAATTTTGAGCCAAAATCCAGAACAAGACAGAGGCGAATTTGTAAAATTCCGGCAAAATTGACGGAACCCCAATTCAATTTATTTAGCAAATGTGGGGTTTTTGCAAAGTGGGCGGGAATTGGAGAAGATACAGGAAAAATTATTGAGTGGTGGATGGCCCTATACCCGGGACAGGTAAGTATAACTATCCTGGATAATAATTTTCTTGCAATTTTGTGTGATAATCAAAATACAAAAAATGATATTCTCCATGGTTCGGTTAAATTATATAAAGGTTATGGTTTTTTTTCGTTGTGATTGGAAACCGAACTTTGATCCTCACTCACAGAATTTAATCAATTACCCTAGATGGATTAATCTGGGTACATTACCAGTTGAATATCTGAATTTTGAAATCCTAGAATATATTGGGGAACAATTCGGTTCTTTTTTGGGATGTGAAGGTCTAGAAAATGGGGTTGTAAAAAAGAATATCAAAATCTTAATTGAATCTGACATTAATTCACTGGACTTAGATCCCATCACGCTAGTATCGAACAGGGGGGAGTGGAACATCCAACCCACCTTCTATGATGGGGCTATAAATGAATCTGATATTAGGTTGAAAACATGCTCAGCGCTGGTTAATAGTATCGAACAAATGGATAACTCTCTCTCAGATTAGCATAAAAAAACTACAATAAATGCATCCCCTGTTCACGACAATAGCCTTCATGTGGCTTACCCAGATGAAAATAGAAACAACACCTACAGCAACATTAATGACCTTGATAAGATTATAGATGAGGCAAACTCTATAAAAGAAGATGCCTTAGTGGAGATGACAAAAAGAATCTCAAATTCGGTGGACTCATTGAAACTTCCATCTGACACAAAATCAGACAAAAATTTGGAACAAGAAAATGAGGCAGATCTAGAAGAAATATCTTCTAGAATGGCTGCTGTTCTTGAGGTATTTGATAATAAGGTAGTTGAAAATCTTTCTCCGGAAGAGGAAGCTGAGAAGAGGTTCCTAATTCAGGAACTCTTGGCTTCTATGGATGAGGAAGAAAATAATGAGAATAGGGCTGGAGATATAATAACTACTCCTGTCAATGACTTTTCAGTAGCTCAGCCCCAACTGGGAGAGGATAATGGAGAGGGAGTGATAGTGCCCCAGCAAATCTTAGGAATAAAAAACATATATGACGGGAAAAACTTTCCTGACTGCGCTAGAGAAGCCAAAAGTAGAGGCAGAAAATCTTTGAGCGAGTTAAGATTGCAGGATGGAAATGCTAAAGACCAAGGCAAATTGACAGCCTTCTTTGATGCTGGGAAGGGGAAGGGCCTTCCCACGGCCCCATGAAAATCTCTTCATGGAATGTTAGGGGCATGAACGCCCCTAACAAACAGCGTCTAATTAGACGCAACATTATTAAATGGAAACATGATATCGTTCTCATACAAGAAACTAAATTAGCCCAGGTAGAAGCTGAGGCTTTTAAAAGGAAATTAGGTATTCTTTGCGGTGAATTTGTGGAAGCCAGGGGCGCTTCTGGTGGTATTGGAATTATTTGGAATCTGCGTAGTATTATTTTTCATCCTATAGCAGGTAATAGAAATTGGCTATTGGGAAAGGTTATAAGCAAACACAGCAAATTCACTTTCACCCTTATAAACATTTATGGCCCGATCCCGGATGCTGGAAAGCGCAGAGTTTGGTCAGAACTCTCGATTATGATGGGGCTAGATACCTCTTCCCCTGTTATTCTCAGAGGGGACTTCAATGCTATTCTGAATTTATCAGAAAAAAAGGGTGGTATTCGTAGGGAACCGCAATCCTTAAAAGACTTTAAAGAGTGGGTAGCTTATAACAATCTTATAGATATAGAAACCAATAATGGTGTGTATACCTGGTATAATAGAAGATCAGGCTTTACACAAATCGCTGAGAGACTAGATAGATTCCTTTTTAGAGGGAACTTGACCGATCTAGCGGTTAACCTCTCTGCTTCACTACTCCCATCATCAGGATCTGATCATTATCCTGTCATCCTCAATATTGAGGGAGTGGCTACACCGCGGTGTTGCCCCTTTAAGTTTGAAAAAATGTGGATGCAAAATCCAGACTTCTATGACCTGGTCTCCAGGTGGTGGTCTGAGGTAAGTTTTCAGGGATCAAAGATGTTTTGCCTTGTAAATAAATTAAAACATCTCAAGTGCAAGTTACTAAAATGGAATAGTGAAGTTTTCGGTAACATTTTTGAAAGCAAAATGTCATTAGAAAAAGAAATCGCAGACCTTAATGAAAAAGTGTTTAGACTAGGAATGGATCAGGATAGCTTCCTCAAAGAAAAGGAGCTCCTCGGGAAATACGAGGATGCGTTATCAAAAGAAGAAATATTTTGGAAACAGAAGTCTAGAGAGAATTGGCTTCAAAATGGGGATAGGAATACTAAGTTCTTCCACAATAGTACAAAATTAAGGAGGAACACTAACGGTATTCACAAGATCATGAGTAATAATGGTATACTACTGGAAGATCAAATTGACATAACTACAGAAGCGGTTAACCATTTTAAAACCCTGTTCAGCTCTGAATATTCTCTTAAAGATGCCAATTTAACTATTCTTAGGAATATTCCTAAGATCATAATTGAAAATCAAAATAAAGCGCTTTGCATCAAATTTACAGAATCAGAAGTAAAAGTTGCATTGGGGCAGCTTAACCCTGATAAAGCTCCCGGCCCGGATGGATTTCCTGCTTGCTTTTTTCAAAAATGTTGGCACATTATTGGTAAAGAGGTTGTGGAAGCTTTGGAAGCTGTTAGAAACTCTGGGAGTATTTTAAGGGAGATCAATAACACTTTCATTACTTTGATCCCAAAAAAGGAGGAATCAAGAAATTTTGAAGACTTTCGCCCTATTTCTTTATGTAACACAATTTACAAACTTTATACTAAAATTTTAGCAAACAGATTGAAAGGCATCCTTCCGTGCATTATTTCTGAGGAACAAACCGGTTTCGTACCAGGTAGATCTATCTTTGATGGCATTATTATTGCTCAAGAAGTCATGCACTCGATACAACAGAATCGATCAGCTGCGATGATGATCAAGTTAGACATTAAGAAGGCATATGACAAGGTTGATTGGAGATTTCTGTGTAAATGTTTAGAATCCTTTGGCTTTTCTAAACAATGGATCAATTTAATCTTCGAATGCATTTCATCTCCCAGGATATCATTGCTTATAAATGGTTCCCCAGCAGGCTTCTTCCAGATATCTAGAGGGATTAGACAAGGAGATCCTTTATCCCCTTTTTTATTTATCATAATGGCAGAGGGCCTTGGGAGAATCATTTCATGTGCTCGAATGAATCAGATTGTCAAAGGTATTAAAATTACTAATGGAATGGAGGCCATTACCCACCAGCAGTTTGTTGATGACACAATGTTGATGGGATGTGCGAATAGGTCTGAAGCCATGGCTTTCAAAAGGATTCTTGACATCTATGCATTAGCTTCTGGTCAGGAAGTGAACAGGAATAAATCAAAAATCTTCTTCTTTAACACTTCGCAAAACATAGAGTCAGATATTTGTAATATCTTAGGGTTTGATAAAGGGAAACTCCCTTGTAAATATCTAGGGATTTCGATGGATAAGGGAAACAATATAAATTCATTATGGAAAGAAATCCTTGAAAAGATGGATCTCAGGTTGAATTCTTGGAAGAACAAATGCCTATCTTCGGCTGGGAGATTAACATTACTAAAAGCTGTAATGGCGGCTATTCCGATATTCCAGATGACCTGCCAGCAATTACCTAAAGGTGCTCGATTAGAAATGATAAAAAAGATGAGGAAGTTCTTTTGGAATATGAACTCAGACAAAAAGAAATATGCTTTAATATCTTGGGATAAAATTAGCCAGCCTATCAGTATAGGGGGTGTTGGCATCAAAGACTTGGGGGTTCAAAACATGGCTCTCGGGGCGAAGTTAGTCTGGAAAATGTACTCGGATCCAGATCTTAAATGGGTAAGGATCCTCAAAGCTAAATATCTCACTAATTCCAATCCTGATAGTATACTAAGGATGGAGTTTCTTCCGAAGGGATCCAAAGTCTGGAATTTTATGTTAGAATGTAGAGAGGTGATCAGAGACTATTTGACTTGGGATATTGTGGATGGGTCTGAGGCATTGTTCTGGGAAGACTCGTGGGGGGGTTATTCTGCCCTTGACAAAACTGGAATAAGCGTAGAAGGTATTGAACATTGTAAATCAAACAGGGGCAGGTATGTCAAGGATTATATCAAGCTGGTTTCCAATGACCCCGCATTGGGTTGGGAGTGGAAACCCCTTGATGAGATGAACTTGACAAATGCAGACAAGGAAACCCTCTGGAATAATTTGAGGAATAGGCATTTTTCATTACATAATGGGAAAGACAGGATAATTTGGGTTGGTAGTTCTTCGGGCATTTATAAAGCCAAAGAAGGTTACTCACTTTTAAAACTCAGAAGAGCTGTAACCAATCCTAATATTCCGATTAGCCTTTGCTGGAATAACGTGGGTCTTCCCAAAGCTGGCATCTTCTCATGGGCAGCTTCCCAGAAGAGGATTCTTACATCAGATTGGTTCTTGAAATTAGGATTCATGGGACCATCGAGATGCCCTCTATGCGAATCCGAGGAAGAAAATGTGGACCACCTGCTTCTTAGTTGTAGTTTCAGTCAGAGATGTTGGGATTGGCTTTGCTCAAGCCTCGGTTGGCCGACTCCGAGACCGAGGGATATTTCAGAGTGGCTGATTAGCTGGCAACCTCCCTTCACAAATGATATATACCACTTAGTATGGCAAATAGCACCGACAATCCTCATATGGGACATATGGAAGGAGAGAAACAGGCGGATCTTTAAAGAATCAAAATTGAGGGTAGAATCCCTTCTAAATAAGATCGAGGCAACAATTGTGGAAAAAATCAATAATAAACTAAGACATACCTAGGGAAAGACTAATAATTTAACCAGATGGGATGAGGTTCTTCGATCTAAATGGATGGGTTTGATAATTCCCCCGTTTATGGGAAGTGGAGGTGAACAGGCTGAGATAGAAAGGAAGCTAACAAAGTGGACTCCCCCCCGAAAGGGCTGGGCTAAGCTTAATTTCGATGGTGCCTCTCGTGGAAATCCTGGTATAGCAGGTATAGGGTGTGCAATTCACCAAGATAACAATGTACTAATTGCTAGCATTAATAAGCCTATTGGCTGGGCCTCGAATAACATGGCTGAGTTCTCAGCGTTACGGGAGGGATTGATTTTAGCCAAATCACTTGGGATAAAATATCTGGAAATTGAGGGGGATTCATCGTTAACTATAAATGCAGTCAGGACTAGGGTAGTGTCAAACTGGAAATTGCAAGCGGAACTAAAAAGTATTTTGGACTTGATCAAATACTTTGAGGAAACTTCGGTCAATCATATTTATAGGGAAGGCAACACTATTGCAGACAAGTTAGCCAATTTAGGGGCAGATGGTAATTCGTATGTCTTTAGAATGGATTGCCCCATGGATATTTTAGGTGATGTCCGCAATACCCCTTCATATCACTCCTCTCCAAATCCTCTCCTTGTTCCTCATTTATAAACTCTAGGAAGGGTGGCCACAGTCTCCTTACTTCAACATTTTGGTATACTAAGATTTCGATATATATATATACATATATATATACACACATATATATATATATATGTTCTCACATGGATATATATATATATATGTGTGTATATATTCATAGACAGTCCCATTCTCATCGGATGGTTCTTATATTTATAAATATATACATATATATATATATGTCCATATATATAGATATGTGTATATATATACAATAGTATATATATACATATATATATTTCCTCATATATATATGTATATGTGTGTGTATGTGTGGGTGTAATTAGAAAACTTCATAATCACACACACGCATATATACATATATATATACAGAATCTATATATATATGAGTATGTATATATATAAATATATATATATATTTATATATATCTATATCTGAACCTTAATATATGCTTGATTTCTAATTTCCGAGTCCTTGACTACCATTCGGTGGGTAGGTGCCAGGGGTGTTTCAGTCGTGTTAAGAGGTGATTGGTAAATGTCTGGTTTCTCTGTTCTGACTCCTGCAGGTTATTCCTCCAATGCATGTAAACGGTGATAAGTCTGCCCTGGACAGCGAAGGGATAGAATTCAATGCAAATTAAATCTCTTCTTGTAATGATAAGCTGGGTCTGCCAGGTGTTATGTCCTTGAGCCATGGTTACTGGTTTTTTAACACTTGGTTCTCTAGTTCCTACATATCGGTTAGAGCTGGTAACAACTCTAACTGAGGTTATCAACCTTGTTTTAAAATGGGACAGTTAATGATGGTTTCTGTCTCGATGTTTGCATGTCAGTAGAGGTTGTTTCAGAATTGCTTAGCATCCAACACAACTTGATTTTGAGGTATCCTGGATCCTTCGTGAGGGGTTCTTTCGGGTTCTTTCAAATGATTGAGGTATGGGTGACAGATTTATGGTGAGGTTTTGAGGAGGGCAGTAGAGGTAATCCAAGATTTAGATATGGATTCAGATTTTAGTTGGTTTTATTTACAATAAATCTCTGGTCCATTTCTCGGTTCTTCTGTGATTTCACTTCTTTTCCCAGGCCTATTTTTTTCTATGTGCATCTGTATATTCTCAGGATCATGGCAGTTTCAATGATAGATTATTGTGCATATTGGCATTTAAAGACATAGACATATGCATAAGAAAATATTTATTTTTTATGATCAGGTTTTGGAGAACTGATTTTTGCAGAATTTAATGTATTTAAGAATCTGATAGAAATTGATTCTTTCCAGCTGTAGGCAGAATTGTAGCCTGGATAATCTCTTAATTTGAAACCCAAAGGGGTAGGATGGTTTCAAGCTAAGGGGTATCCAGGCTATAATCCTCTTACATTATTTGAAAGATGTTATTATTCTTTGAATGATCGATGCAATTTATTAAGTTTACTATGCTACTAACAATCTGGCAAAGTATGTCGCTAAGATTTTGCAGATTCGGGAAACAGGACAAAGTTTATGATCAAAGCATTTGTGGATTAGCCATATATGAGAAGATGGATCCAGCCGGAAAGTGCTGAATGATATTATGTACGGATAGAATCTTAAATGTCTTATTATGTCTACCTACATCCTCAGATGAGGATTTGTAAAAATGTACAGTTATTTATAATTTCTGATTCCAGAAGGGATCTGGGCGAGACCGGAGGTTTTCTTATCTCCATTCTTTCCTACCGGTGCCCACACTGAATGGAGATGTAATATTTTCATAAAAATAATAAAATGTTGGCTATGGCCTTTTATCGATCAAAAAAAACAAAAAAAAAATTATAAATTAAATTAATTTTAATATTTTAATTATTATTTGTATTTTAATAAAAACGTAAATAATTAAAATAAATTTTTGTTTCTTTTTTGAAATTATTAAAAAATAGAATATCTTGATAAAAAAATGTTAAAAGATATTCTTATGAAAATAAGATAATAAAAAAAGAGAGATTTTCTCTTTTTTGCATATTCGATTCTAATTAATAATATTTAAATATATATATTTTAATTGTTTATCAACCAAATTTTTTTTCTTAATTAGCCGATAAGCTTTTGTTATAAGTGGACTTGTCACACTACTTCTTCTCGAAAAAGTTGTCTCACGCCTGAAGAAAATAGTGTGCCGGAAAATAGATGTTTCAATGATGTTGAAATCCTTGCTTTCGTCATTATGTTTTTCCTATATTTTAATGTGTCCGCGGTGACACATTCGCAGAAGAAACAACCACTATATCCCTTTATATTGTTGCCAGTTATAATAATTGAATAAAATTACTCATTTAGTTATTTATTTTTAAAATTTTAAATATTGATTTGATTTGTGATTCATTTTATTTATTTTGTTTAATATAGATTTAGCAATTATTATTGTTATTATTATTTTATTTTTTAATTTTTTAATTTTTTTGTTTGTTTGAGAGAAATGCTTTTAAACATATAGTTATATAGTTTTAAAATATTATTAAAATTTAAAAAATAGATAATGATAAAATTATAAAAATAAATGGATATTTATAGAAATAATAAATTTAAGATTATTATTATTTTTTTTAATAAAAACATTCATTAAATCTATAATAGAATTTTAACATTTATTTCCTATATACACACATCATCTTTTAATGTGCTTATTTTTAATTATGTCATTTTAACTATGTTTTTTTATATTATTTTTATTTTATATTAGATCTTATTGTGTTTGTAAAGATGTAATTAGTATTGTGGAAACATATTTAATAATTTTAAATTGTATTGATTTGTAAAATAGTTTATTTATGAACATTTAGTCAACCAACTTTGATCTATGGATGATTCATATTTTTCTATTTTTACTTCCTCCACAAAGAAAAATGATAATAAAAACAAATCTGAATTATTATTTGTGAAAAGAATACTCTTCACTTAAATTTTCATCCACTCATTCTAAATTATTTGTTACATTCTTAAAATAGAAAAAAAAAATCTACATATCTTGTTATTTTATTTTATGTGTTGAAATTATTCTACATTCCATTATATTTACTCTAAGTTTAATTTATTGAGATATTACTTTCATTCTATTTTTCTCAAAATAATGCATCCTTAGATTTTAATATCATATTATGGTTTTTAATTTAGTGGGTTATTACTTTCATTCTATTTTTCTCAAAATAATGCCTCCTTAGATTTTAATATCATATTATTCTAAACCATATCTTCCTATAAATTATTTAGGGTTTTTAATAATATTATATTATTTAGGATTTTTTATAATATTATTTTAATATTCTATTGGACACTGAATCTTCCACAAATCTTCACATTTTATTGAATATATTAAATGATCATTTTATTAAGTATATTAAATGATTTAGATTTACTATGACATACTATAAATTATTATCACTTTTAAATTTAGTTCTTCCAAATATATTATTTAACTATATTTTACTATCGGTGTAACCCTTGCACCTCCTTTTGGTGCAACCATAACTATCATATATATCTTTAAAAAATCTATATAAAGAATATAGATTTTTTAAAGATATATATGCTAGTTTTATTTTATTATAAATTTTATATTCTATAGTCTAATTGTAGTTTATTTCCTTAGTCGGAAAATGAAAAAGGTGAAATAAATATGCTATTTTAGTTTGTTAGTACTCGTGAAATTCGCAACTACTATTACAATGAGTTGACAACTTTTATTTTAAATTAAATAAAATCAATTGAATCAATTATAATTTATTTATTTATTTATTTTGCTATAAATTTTACATTTTCTATAGTCTAAATATAGTTTTTTAAGTTTATAATTTATGAATTTTATTTTTTATCATATGATTGGCTAAATCCATTTGAGTCTTATACACTAAATTTTAGAGTCTAAAACATTATCAATTATTTATCTTTTTATAGACATAATGCATAATTCTAACCACTTTTTTTTAAGCTCTAAAATTTTAATTGTAAAATCTACCTACCTATGCACAATCATTTTCCCACCCCTATTTACTTGTGCACATACTTTGTATGCCTATGCAACATTGTTTACCCATGCACTACCATTTTCCGACCCATTGTTTACCATGCACTACTCTATACGCCTTTGCAAGTAGAATAGAAGAGTTGGAAATTCCAAAACAATACAAAGTTGTTGTTCATAGATTATATAACCAAGTCTAGGCTAAGATACAAACCAAACATGAATTTTTGGAATGCTTCAGAAGTAACATTAGGATCAATCAGGGCTGCCCATTATCTCCCACTCTATTTGGGATATACATTGACAAGTTAGAGTCTGAATGGATAGACAAGTTTGATGGTGGAGGAGTTCAATTGTCCAATTATGTAATAAAGTTGCTTCTATACACTAATGATCTTATTTTAAAGGCAAAAACAACACAAGATTTGAAATAACACTTTAAGGCTCTAAAACATTTTTGCCATGAGGTGGGGATGTAGGTGAACACTAACAAAACCAAGGTCATGATCTTTACCTTGAAGAGAAAGAAAGTCCATAGAGATTTATTTTTTTAGGGCAACCTCTTACAAATGGCCAATGAATATAAGTACCTTGGCATGGACTTCCACAATAAACACAACTGGGAAACATGTAGAGCAAAAAGGATCCGAGGGGGATGGAAAGCATTATACGTGTTAATCCTACAAGGATCTTGTTAATACTAAGAGGGGGGGGTCAATCGGTATTAAGACCAATTGAAACTTTAAACCCCAAAACAAACTTATATCAAATCTAAAATCATTTATCAGAATGTCTCAACTGCTTTTATCAGATCTAACAACCTCTTTATCATATTTTCTTAACACATTAATCAAATCTTTTACCACATCTATCAATTCTTTCACCACTTAAGCAATCATATAGATTTGATCATTTACCAACTCATTACCCTCATCAATTAGATCAAAACACTTTCACTACAAACTCTTATCAATACCGGTAACCTTTGATAAACCTCTAATAAAACATCATAATCGGTGTACTCAGAAATAATGCATGAAAGGAAACATAAACAAGAACATCACTTGAAAAGTATTCCACACATGAACACCATAATTTTTGACGTGGAAACCCAAATAGGGAAAAACCACTGTGGGAGTTGGCACCCACAAATATTTGTACTCTTTTGAAGTACACCTTGTTAGGAGCTTACAATATACCATGTTAAGAGCAAACCCTTTTAGGAGTCACCCGGTTAAGGGATTTGCCTAGCAGCCCTATTAGGAGCTTGATGATCTGTTAGGATCAACCTCGTGAAAGGATTTAACACTCTTTTGAGAGCTGCCCTGTTAGGGGACTTAAATGTTTAAGGCCTGTTAGGACCTACCCGATTAAGGGATTTAATCTGCTGCAACTGTTAGGGAACAACAATGAATAAGTGATATGTTACTTGCATAATATTATATAGTTCTATTTTGAATTGTTTTATTGTTTCCCATGTTGCGCCCTACTACTAGCTTACATATATTTGATTTTAATCACACACACACACACACACACACATAATATGCTGAGAGATATCCTTCTCAAGGCGCCTATTTTTATCATGTACCCCGAACTCTAATAGGCACCTCGAGAAGATATCTCTCAGTGTATTATATATATATGTAATTAAAATCAAATATATGTAAGCTAGTTATAATATAATATAATTAATATAAGGTCAAGGTTATAGTATGATTTAATATACTATAATAAATATTAATATAATATTATAATAATAATAATTTTTCAAAGATCAATTAGAAATAGGGTTAAGGTTAGGCTATGTAAGGATTATGAATTACTTAAGTGTATGTATATATATACACACAAGTAATTGTTAAAAAACTAGAAGAAAAAAAAATATTAAAGAAAAAAAATTTAAAAATAATATTAAAATAGAACATATACTTTTTAAAAGATATTTATTAGTGTTCTTTATATTTAAATTAACTCTCTCTCATGATCCCAATTTATCTAGGAATCCAAAGTGATAAACATGCTAATGGAAGTGCATAACAAGTCAAAAACTGCCTTCAAAGTTAAAATCCTTACGAGAATATATTTAAAGGTAAGATTTCTTAATAAATAAAAAAATTAAAAACCTTGAAATTCCAACCAATGGCCTTGCCATGCGATATAGGTGAAGTATTACGAGATTTTCCGACAAGTTTTGATCGGGCTTTTATTCTCGGGCACCAAACAATAGATGAAATCGGTGGGACTTCCCACCAAATAAGTCTATCAGCTAAATAATAAATATTATATATCAAAATTAAATAGTATGTAGTTAGGGTTCGGATTAAGTTAGCTTAAGGTGAGGTTCAGGGGTTGTTTAAAATTTTAAGATAGATAAGATAATAAACAATGTACAATTATTTTAAAATTTGAAAGTATATAATTATTAGCTTCTTGATATAAACTGGCTGAAGCTATTCTGGCTCCAAAACAGACCTTTTGTACAGCGTGATAGCGATGTGTTAGTCAATCGCAGCCGTTTATTGCAAATCGACGGTGTAAAACGTGCAACTCGTACTCCCGTTTTGGAGCAAGAATAGATGCATCCATATAAACTTAACCAAATTTAGTTTAGAAAAGTAAATTTTAATAATAGTTATAATTCTATTATATCGAAATCTGTTAAAGTATATAACTATTATCTTCTTATATAAACGTAAACAAATTAATAATAGTTGTAATTCTATTATAATGAAATATGGCTCTAAATATTATTATTTTAAAAATATTATTTAAAATTTATTTTTCAATGAAAATTGAATAATGTTTTTATAAAATTATTTTATTACAATATGTGGAATACCATCTTTTATGAATTAAATTACAATACTCAATATGATGTTAATATTAAAAAAAATATACTAAAATTAAATAATATGTATCATCTTTTAATTGTAATTAGGGTCGGATTTAAGTTTAGCTTAAGTGTTAACAATTGGTTAAAAATAAGTCTAAGGTTCAATTAGGGTTAGAGTTAGTTTTAGGATTGAAGTATAGGATTACCATTCTAGGATTAAGCTTGGGGATAAGGTTACTATGGAATTAGGGTTACAATTGATTTATGTTTACCATGACATATTATAAATTATTATCATTATTTCTTCGATTTGTACCCTCCAATATATTAGTTTAGTTATATTGCACCTCTTTTGGTGCAAGTGCTAGTTTAATTCTACACAATAATAGATAGTTTTGAGGAAAATGATCTCCTAAGTTTACTAATAAACATAGTTTTAATGATAGACAACTATAATGACATCAATTAATAGAAATCATAAAATTAAAAAGGGTATTATACTTCAGTTGCCTTTAGCTAGATAACCACTTAATTTTGTACAATGATTCAAAACTTTCAAATTTGATCATGAATAATAACATTTCAATATTTTAAGTATATTGGCATTCTTTTAGGATATTATCTCAAGCAATATTCCATAAATAAGGGAATCTACAATGCACATATATCCCTATAATAAAGTTACGAAAGCATAAAATTTTCATAAAGGACATAGTGCCCATACTAATTTTCATTGTAGAAGTATAAATGCATACTACTCACTACAAAAATATACATTATTATAGTGAACTTGTCATAAATCAACATAATGACTTCACATTTAAAATGTAGTCAATTATAGTATAATTTCTCATAGTTAAATCAAATTTTGTATAGTTTCTTACTAATAATGCAATAAATATCAAGTTAGAAATATAGTATAGTAACATCACCCTCATATAATTTAAGATCAAGTAAAATATAAATTATACAATCATAGTATCATCGATGTAAAGACCTAAGAATTTAATGTCATTGCAACCCTATACAACAATTAATATATAAAGGTATAGGCAACTTACAACACAACTAAAGTTGTAGTCAAGTATCTTTGTGGATAATAACAAATATTAGGACGACTCTTCTTTTTTTTTTAACTATTTTTGTCCACTTGTTACTCTCCTTTAATAAATATATGAAACTTCGTTTATATCATATTATAATAATCTTCACTAAAATATCGTTTGCATGGTTTTCAATATTTATAAATAGTTTTATGTCATTTGGCTAACTACATGGAAATATTATGATGATCAATTGCCCAGCAATGATCAATCATTACAACTATCAATATTTTGAACAACAAGTCATAGTTAAGAGAAAAGCAGAGGTGGAAGATTTGAAATGGAATGGGAGGAGGGCAATGTA
Organism: Cryptomeria japonica; assembly: GCF_030272615.1. NCBI lineage: Eukaryota > Viridiplantae > Streptophyta > Pinopsida > Cupressales > Cupressaceae > Cryptomeria > Cryptomeria japonica. The sequence continues at coordinate 244,988,365 of NC_081409.1, read as the reverse complement.
GAATCAAATATAGAAGATGAAAACAAGGAATTCCCTTGGAACAAATGTGGCGATGATGAATTGTTGGATATTTCTTCTTGAGACGTGAATGTTGAGTTATTTTCCTATCTTGCATGAAGCTTTTGTGAATTCACACTCTACCCTTATTAGGAGATCCTTATCTTACAAACCAAACATTAATTTTATTCACAAATGGGCTCCAAGTTATTTATTGGTATGTTATGTGTGATGATCTTGATGAATGGTTTCCTTTTTTTCTCCTTTCAATCCTTAGAGGACTACACTAGACTTGTTATTCATGGAGGCCCTTGGTTTCTTTGTAAGGTTTTTCTTCTTTTCGCTAGATGTACTTGATCCAAATTCCTTCTCAACAAGAGAATAAAAGTATCACATGGATATTCCTAATCTAAGTACAGAAGGATTACATCAAATAGGTCAATAATGACAAAGTGCAAGGAGGTGTAGCACTTTATAATAGTGCGAGTACAACATTGCTCATGCAAGAGCATACATCATGGTATAGTGCAAATATGGAAACATGAAGATGGCGTCACCAAAAAGATGCCCTATTGAAGACCACAAATGAAGATGCCTCTGATTGGGATAGTGCCAAGAGATATGAAGGAGCAAACTGAACCCCCCCCCCTCCCCCACCCTTCCCTTGACTGTCGGTTGGAGACGCTGTAAACAGGTATGGTAGACAAAAAAAAAAAATTGTCCCCAATTTGACTTACTAAATGAAAATTTTGTTTTTAAAAACTTAATTAAAAGTTAATAAAAACATTTATTTAAAACCTATTAATTTTTTTTAATTAAAAATCAATAAAGAAACGCTTTATTAAAAAAAAGTTAATCTAAGGAGAAGTGGGTGGGACCTTCAGAGGGATGTTGAAAGATTAATTTTGATGGAGCCTCTAAAGGAAATCTTGGACCATCTAGGGCAGGGTTCATCGTTTGGGATTGGAAGGGGGGATGTGGTGGCACTAGGTGCACAAAAACTTGAACCGGGAACAAATAATATAGCTGAAGCATCAACTGCATTGATAGCAGTCAAAATTGGGAAGAAATTGGGAGCCAAGAGGTTGCACTTGGAGGGAGATTCATTTATCATCATTCAGGCTATTATAAAGGGTAGTATAGAGGCCTGACACTTACAAAATTCAATTAGTAGTATAATGGACAAGTTGAAATTTTTTGAAGATTTTCAAGTTAGTCATGTTAGAAGAATGGGTAATATGGAGGCAGGCATCCTTTCTAAATTGGCTTTATCTTTTGATGGGATTGGTGAACTTAGGTTTGAAGACCTTTGATAGAATATATTTGATGAAATCTAAAGGCTATAGAGAGTTAATGATTATAATTTTTTTGAATTACAAGGACCGTAGAGATGAGGTGGTAGGTGGCGGTGGGCATTAAAAACTTGTAGGGGCATTTATGAAGGACTCTGAATTGATTGAATGCACAATTAAATGCATGTCCTATCTCTACATCAATGTTATTTTCAAGTTTATGATGGAGAAAGTTAGATTTCTTTGTAAAGGGTTTTTTTTTGCAGGATTGGAGCTGAGTAGTGTGGAGTAAGGTGGTAGAGTGGAGCAGGTAGACGACGTGGAGGCAAACTTCACTCTGCAAACAAAAAAGCAACTATTTTTGTTCTGTGGGGACTTAACGAAGAAAAGGCCGAGAGGAATTTTCAGCTTCTCGGATGAGCTTCTGACACAATGTGTTTTCCTCATTGTGGGCAAATCTTTTGACTGGGTGAAGCATAGATATAAAACAAGAATGGATATTTACTCATTGATTATGGCATGGGGTTTGGAAGTTGGAGAGGATATAGGTATGGTGAGGCGGGTGATGGAAGCTATAGTCCATAAGGATTTCCTGGATGAGATAGAATCCTTTCTGGAGTGGGTTGTTCCTGGAGAAGGATTGGAGGTTGGTGGACATGGTGTTAGGGCAGGGTTGATCCCTTTTGTGAGGTGGTCGTGAGAATTGTGTAAAGTGCATCATCGAGCCAAGGAAAAACATGGATGTGAGGCTTTGAAACTCCTGGTGGAAATAAAAGAATTGGAGGCAGTAATTGAAATTGCCCAGGTTGAAGCAGAGGGTGTGGGGAGGAGAGTGTTGTGCCCGAGGAAGTAGAGAGAGATAGAGGGGAAGAAGCTTGGCGTCAATGAATCAATCTCCTTGAACAAGAAGAAATAATGATTACGTACAATTCCATTTAGTTTGTGCTATGTTTTGTCTTGGTGGGTTTATCCATCTTTTTGTATCTCATCTAGTCTGTAAAGAAGTTGGTTGAAGGGTTAGTTTTTGATGTAGAAGCTATAGTGTTAGTGAACGAGCATTTTGAAAAAGCTCGTTATAGGAGTAGGTGGGATGTCTTACTTTTGGCATATTGTGAACTCTTTGGAAAGTTGCATGTTTGGTCATGTATTTTTTTTTTGATTGATAACAGTATATAATATATTGCTTAAAATAGAAAATGTTTACATCCGAAGAGAAGATAGACATTCTGCCACACTATGGGATCATGCCCCTACTACAAAAAGGAACCCGACAAGACACCATCCCACCATGGCCAACAACCACAAAAAAGGCCACTTACAGACACAAAAACCACCAAAGAGGCCCTGAACGACCCATAGAACCTATCTACTAAACCACCCTAATGCCTCTTCTCTTGAAAAATTGGGGATACCCTTGCTGGGTCCTGCCTCCTGTGCCACGCTCCCTCCACCTAGCACCGTTCCTGGCCTGCTACCACATAGAGACCCATGCTTCACCACCTTCGCCTTGGAATCTGGTGTCGAACCAAAGATCTCCCATCCTCATCTAGAGGGGCCTCAGACCGAATGGGATTCACCTTCCCACAAATATTCACTCGCTTAGTCGGCCCCAATTTATGCACAAAATCCACAATCTCACCCCAACCTTTCCTTGCGTCCTTCACCTGCAGTGCAACCGACCGAGAAGCCAACCAGATGACAAAAGGCTGCAGCGCCCCCACATCCACCCCAATCCTCCTCTGTGGGCCTTCCACCGACTTCAGCCCCTCGCCAATGACAACTCGGGCCACCACTTCCTGCAAACCACCTGCCCATTTGGGTCTCAACACCAGAGATGTAACCCGTTGCACTTCCTCCACTGACTTTCCCACCTGCAAGGCCAGAGCAACAAAAAGTGATGAAATTTCAAGGTTTGTTCTCGGCCACCAATCTAGAGTCAGGAATTCCTCTCCAAACAACAACCTCACTACCCCCTAGAAGTCTTCTTCATCCACTCTGAAGACGTTCATCAGCCTATTCCTCAAGATTAGCCCACGAAACATAGGCAATTGCCCATCCGACATCAAAGAAAAATTTTCTTCCATCCTTTCTCGCTACTGCACAAAAGAAACCCTGAACACACTACCTACCACCAAGCAGCCACCACAAAATGCTAGGAAATGAAACACAAAGGCCTTTAAAAGTCGCCACCATCACATGTCATGATTACTCCACACGCCTCGCGGGAAACTAAGCATCATCGCCAGTCACTCACACCGATCGTCTCCATCATCATCCTTCACCACAAGGCCACTTGCAGTAACATCGTAGATCACACACCATGAGGATCTTTAATTCCCATAGGACCATGGCTACAAATGGTCACTTCAAATCAAGCTCAGGTTCTTTTTTCTAAGATAAGCCATCTAACCAAATTCAAAAACAAGAGGAATAAAATTTCTAAAGTCCTCGAACAAACTATACTTATTTTCAAAGGAGCCATTCGCTCCCACATTTGAAAGTTTGTCAACTTCCAAGTTTTCTTCCCAGAGGACAAGTCACCTTAAAATCTTCAAAACCGCCCAACAAAAGTTGCATTCTTCGAACCTGCTTGTCTAAGTGCCATGCCTCCATTCGGCCTCGAGCTGTCTTGTTCACCACAACTTGAGAGTCTCCTTCCAAATGGAGTTTCTTCGATCCCAGTTTCCCAACCATTAGGATAGCTTCTAATGCTGCTTGACACTCAACAATGTTGTTCGATCCATCCACCAATCTTTTAGCACCAATGGCCAGAGTGTTGCCCCAATCGTCTCGAGCAATCACCCCAACACCAAAAACCCCTGGGTTGCCCCTCGATGCACCATCGAAATTAATCTTAATCCACCCCTTTTCTGTCAAAGTCCATTCAGGGATTGATTGACTCTGACTTTGAAGATTAGCCCTCAGGTGCCCGTTAACAGGCCATGTTTGGTCATGTATTACTCTTTTTGAAAATTAATAAAATATAAAATTATTACTGAGCAAAAAAATAATAATAGTTAAAAAAAAATAAAAATTGACATTATAGAAAAAAACTTTATTTTAAAAACTATTTTATTAAAATTTATTTTTTTAAAAAAGTTTTTATTTATTTAAAAAACCTAATAAAAAAATACATTAAAAAATATATTAAAAAATAATTTTAAAAAAAAAAACCTGCGGTACCTGTATGTCCTACGGGGCTATAGGGTAACCTACAATCTACAGGACCCTGCGGTTACTCGCACGTACACTGCAGGGCCACATGGTTGTACCCTGCGGTTCTAAAAATTCGCCCAAATAATTTTTTTTTTTGATTTAAAAATAAAATAAAAAATGCACCCCCCCCTTCTTTTTAAATTTATTTTTTTATTTAAAAAAACAAAACAATTTTAATAAAAATAAAAAATACTTTTTATTTAAAAAAATTAAAAAATCATACTAGCCTACAGAGACATCCGTACGACCAAGGAGGGGGAGAAATTTTCTCAGCTCCGGGTCAACTACTCGGATTTTAGTGAATAGACAAGCAATCATGAGGTTGTTGGGCCTTCTGAGCGTAATGGTGATGACAGATTTGGCCAAAAATGCTCCAAAATTGTAGATCATTGTTGGGACAAGTCACCACCCTCTACCTTCAAACGACTCTAAATTTGGCCTCCGATGTCGGATTTGGACGAACAAAAGGCAATTATGACTTTCTTGAACCTCCTCAATCCAATGGTGACCTCAAAATTGACTCAACAAGCTCCAATAATAACCTGCAATAGAAACTTCCAAAATGCAAAACTCCAAATTCATCAAAATTCTCTCAATTGGCAAAACAATGGTACTCTAATGGCTCTGATACCATGTGAGAATTTGCCAAGATCTAGAGTCCAATTGAAAGCATAAAAGAGAGACTATAATATGTGACAAGAATAAATTGTATTCTTATCAATGATGCAAAATACCCAACTAACTGAGTTGATTGAAATTGAATTGCTACATACAATGTAAATGAGCCTATTTATAAAGGCAAGGCCATATGGATATGTGAGCACACAATGATGACATGTGGCTCAATGAGAAACAAGGGTAGGTAGGGTAGGTAGGAGAAATAATAAAATATTCCACAAGAGGTGGATCACCCACCGAAGGTGGAATGTAACAACAAGATAAGACCACAAAAGGTGAAATTTCTCCTACATGCATCATCCCTCTGTGCACACTTCCCTAAGTGTCTCATATCCAAACTACTATGAAATGCATTACCCTAAGTCAACTTAAGTAAAGTGTAATTATGAGACATAATTTACACCAACAAGTGGGTTGATGAATTCTAAATTATAAAGAAGCATACCTGTTTTATTTATATGATATCTTGCCAAATCTTGTTCATGATGTCTTTGTTCCGTATCAGGTGAATACTTTCGCACAGTCTTATTTACCCTTGTCCTTTTATTTCCCATCTCCTTCCTTTGAAAAAATACCGCTTGAAAATTCTACACCAACAAAATTAACTTCAAAATGTCTTCTTTATAAAAAAATGTGAATTATCCTTCAATTTTGTTTTCTAAAAAATGAAAAAAAAACTTATATTTATATGCAATCGTCCATTAAAAAAATGGCCAAAAGGGGGTTCTATCAAATGTCAACTATTAATATAGGTCATGCTCTATCAAACATGGTTGTTATAAAAAACTTGTGCGCAATATATTCAATAGAACATATGTTCGATCGAACCCTAATATGTTCGATCAAACATGCTTTCTATGCATCCCCCCCAATCTCTCCAAATTTTTGCAGATTTCTGGCCTTCGAAGCTCTAATTGAAGGCTCAAATGGAACAATCTTGACAAACCCAAATACATGATAGTAGTACCCAAAGTGAGCTTTCTAATGATTATAATTTTAATATGTATTGAGTTTATTATGAATATATTTTTTAGTTTAACTAAACATAGGTTTTTCACCAAACATCAACTTCTATGTTCAACGCTTATGGGAAAATAGAAAAATAAAAAAACATTCTAAAAAATATCTACGCACTAGGTATTGAAGTCCTCTTTCCAACAAAATAAATAAATTGAATTTCGATACATACACAACAAGTTACGAGTTACCAAATGAACCTATGTCTAAATTCTAGTTAACTCGACTTCAAAACTTAATAAAGTATGAAATACTCAACATAATGTTATGAAACCAATTGAAAACACTAGATATTGATGTTACAAACCTAAATTCGAAAGAATCACATTTTTATCTATTTTAGAAAAGAAAGTTGTGTTACCAGTGAGTATCACTCTTTAAAAATGTTGTTTACTATTAAAAACTAGTTTTTGAGGGAGATAGAAATATGAATACAAATTGATTCCAAAAATTTTCAAAAAAGAATATTTAGAATCTACATACAAAATGTCACAAATCACTAGTTTACATCATCTACAAATTCCTTACGGTTTAGTGATAATAGGTGTCTGAATGTGAAGTTTGTTTTCAAAATGTTTGTTTCAGTGTCAAAGTTGGCTAAAAAGTGTAACCCACTATTGTGGGATCATATTTTCCTAACTACTTTCGATGTCTCCTTACATCCATTAATGATGTCTAAACACTAATAGGTCACACCCTCTTAGTTTGTTGCTTCAATGGCACGATTTATCAATGTCATGTCATATTTCAATATAATTGTAATAAGTTAGACATATAATAATTACAAGTATATAATGGAATCTAAGACATCACATACTACAAAAGAGTTGTTTTTGGGCCAAGATGCCATATTAATCAATTTATACAAAAATAAAATAATCCCTTGAGATAGGGTAATATCGTACAATACTCCTTAAGGAAGAAGTCACTCCCCATTATATCTCTAAGAAATATCAAACACAATATCGTGCTCAACACATATCCTTACAATGATATTCACCTTCTTTATATAGACCTCATAGTAACATAGTGGAGGTGTTCCACAATTCCAATAAGGTCTACTCATCACCTAATATAATTAATCACAAATTTATCCACACAACCGAATACAACTAGTTTAAGGTATGTGTTCCATATGTCAACATCTCCATCCAATCAAATACATTATAACTTATCATGTCTCTAGATATATAACATTACATCCCTTCTTGACATTTTTCATACCTTAAAATGTGAGAAGCCTAATAGTATGATTGTCGCGAGTCATTACAAATACAACACCATGACTAATCATCCAAACATCCATAATTAATCTTTATAATGGTTTTAGTTTTATGATATCTAGATCCCATTATTTATCCAGAATTTGTTGCACCTATCTAATTTCATTCATCATAACATGTTCTCCTTTTCTATCATAAATAAATATTGCTTCTATGATGTCATTGATTGTTGTAGTGCTTCCTTTGATTTCATGTGGATCTATATTGATTGGCTTGTTGATTTTATTGATTATCATGTATCCATGATTGTTTCCTTCACCATTCTTGCCTCTCACAGTGATACATATGCCAATATAATGCACTTTTCTATCTCTGGAGCTTTCTCCAATGTTTCCCTTTGGTGTAGCTTTCTTTGTTGACTTGGGAAGGAAAACAAAACTTCTCCTCTTATATATATATATATATATATCCCCTATTTTTTGTCTTTTGCTTCTTTGGTTCCCTCTTTAGTAGCTTCTTGGACTTTCTCTATCTTCACTCTCCTTTGGTCTTCATTATGTGCAATATATTGTAATACAACATTTTTCCTCCTATGCCAGAGTTTGATCAACTTATTTTGCACTCTAATGTTTACTATTCCCATATATTTTAACTAAGGATAAGCAAGAGTGATATTCAACCCATCCATATCCAAAGTATAAAATTTTGAATGTAAATCATATTTATCCATAAATAGCTTCAAATTTTCACAATTTTAAATATATTTACTCACTATTTGACTATATATTTTTTTTCTTGTACCTATAGTTTCTTTAATTTAATGATAATAAAGCTATATTTATTGCCAAGGCTTCTATAAATGATAACCTTTGACTTTTGAATCCAATCATGACATTGAAGGGTTGAATCTTACTTCCTTGGGGATGATGCATGCATGTACTTGAATATTCTTTTCCTCCTAATTATTATTCTTCTCCTTCTCCTTCTCATCCTCTTCTATTTTTTCTTTTGGTGCTCATTTGTCTTGAAAATTTTGTTCTAGTTCATATAAAGACAAGTTATTGCTCAATAGCATATACCATTTACTAGTGTCACCTTTTAAGAATATAGCAAAACCTACTTTCCAACCATAAGCTCTCTTATATTGGTTACACCATTCTAATGCATCTTCACTTCCATAAAATTAGGATTCTTCAATGAAACTAGGGTTTAATAAAAGTGATTTCAATAGATCATTCTGCTAGGTTTAGTTGACCAAAGTTTGGTCCAATTAATTCATAATATAATTAGCCTCAAATAAAAAAAATGATATTAATAGACCCCCAACAAATGTTCATGAGATTTTGAGAAATGTAAAAATATCAAAAAAAATCCATGATGTGCAACTTATAGAGTGAATTTATGAAAAAATATAAAAGTGCAATAACTTTGTCAAATGACTTCAAGTGACTTCAAATGACTCCAAATTGGTGCAGTCACCGGTTACGAGGGACCTCAAAGAGATCAATCCGGACTAGGCAACAAGAGTAAACACAACAAAAACAAGAGGATATGATGGAGGCAATCCAAAACTGAATGAATTAGATTATGAAAATTGATTACAAATAACTAGTAACATCCGAGTTACAAGATTCAACTCACTGGCCTACTACTTACATGCTTAATTATAGAATTGGTCAGCTCCGAACCTCGAAATATTAAGATATGTCTTCTATGTTCTCGCTAATAATTTATGATGCTAAATTATATTGATTTATATGGTCAAGAGGGATTCGGGTCGGCCCAAGAGGGATCAAATACCGAAGAACAAGATCAAATGTGAAAACCATCAGGTTGACCTCCGCCAAAGAGATTCCTCCGAAAAATCCAAAGGATGAACTGCGGATCAGAGGGAAGGTCGGCCACACGCCAAGGAACATTGGAATCAATGAACTGGGGCTCTACAAGCTACGGAAAGGATCTGCAAGATTCACCAATAGAAAAATAGGTCCAGGTGGTTCTGGTGTTCTAAGCCAGAAAATTGTCTCGAAATCCAAAATTCGATAACTTGTCAGAAAATGATCCAAACATCCCGTGGTTTAGGAATAAGGAAGATGATCATGTTCATGAGAAAAATCCAACTCCGCAAGATCTAGTGAGCCAATGCAAGAAAATGCAGAAAGAAATGTTGAAACTGCATAACAGAAAACAAACTGAAAAGAAATGTTTTTGGTTGATGCAAGATTGTCAAGAACTTAGGATGCTCCTGCATCACAAATTCACACTATAGTTAGATCAATTTTCCCTAATAAACCTTCTCAAATTCAAATAAAATCACCTTTTTGTTCTATCATAAGAGTGAATTTAGTGGAAACCCTAATTTTTCAATAACTCACTCAAATCTACTCCAAATGACTTCAAATGTAGATCATAGAAATATTTGTATATCCTTGATCATCCATCCAAAATAATATGTTTTTTAGACAAATTATGATAGATATGCACTTCCCATTATGAACTAAAAAATAAATAAATAAATCACTTGTTTCTTGCCTTCAAGATGCCAAGATCATGCTTTGATACCACTTAATGGGATCCACACATACAATGATTTTGACAATGTAATGTAGAATAGAGATCACATACCACACAAGAGATGTTTGTGGGTTAAGATGTCCTAATATCCAATATATGCAAAAATAGAATAAACATTTGAAACAAGGTAACATCATACAATATTCCTTATGGAAGAAGCCACTCCATGCTATATCTCCAAAAAAATTGAAACACGATATCATACTCAACACATATTCTTACAATTATATTCACCTTCTTTATATGAGCATCATCTTGATAACATAATTGAGGGGGTACCTTAATCCTAATGTAAGCCTACTCATCATCTAATACAATTGATTATACAAGGTATCAACATGACCCAATATAACTAACCTGAATGCAACACATGTTGACATCTCCGTCCACTCAAATACATTATAATATCATATCCCTAGATACATAACACACTATCAATCTGTAAATTTCAATTATACATTTAAAGACACTAACAAACTCAAATTTTATATTATAAATCTTATCATTACCCCTAGATTTGAATTACTTGTTAATTTCTTTCCCAAACATGGGAAAATGATTTTGTTGTAGTATTTGAAGGTGTGTTAATTGAGGGAAACTATAGAATGAGAGTCATATTTGTTTGGAGGTGTAGATCAAAGTATTTTTCCTTGGTTTTTGCCATAATAAAAATATAGCGAACGAATTTCTATTATATATTTTAAAACATTAGTGTTACAAGAAAATAACCTAAATTTTGGGGGATAAAAAGAAAACAACAAGAAAGATTTAAATCCCTTTTATGGATATTTTGTGGCTAGAATTTCATGTTTTTCATTAAAAAACAACAAAAAAAGGGTGTTGACCCTATACAAAGACAGACCAAGAGGCCACAAGCAATTGGTAAAGAATAGGCCAATGACAACAAAGGCCCAAATAGACCACTTACAACACACTATCAAAACAACTAGTAACCCACATCAAGGGTGGGGAGAAAAAAAACCACAACTCAGGGAAGAGTTTGGGAGGAGGAAGAACAATGTCGCCTACATCGATGAACAATAGTCCAAGCAATATTGTCATTTGGAACACCATCACAAGGGGGATCAAGAGGGGAAACCCTCATAGTGAGACTATTAGCACAAGGAGTAGAATGCTGACAAGGCGAAACGATCAGCCACCAAAGGCTGGAGCATAACAAAAGCAACAAGTAGAGAAGGGTCCACGAGGCTAGAGGGGGTCGTGCCAACAATAAGTGGCAGAGACAGATCCATAGGGTTCAGGGAGGCTAGACCAGTAGAAGGCAAAATATCATCGTGGGAGGAATCGTTAGTAGCTTGTGAAGAGTTGTCAGAGGAAGAATCAGAAGCTAGGATGGGTATAATTTCATGTTGGTTTTCATGGCTCCAAATATAATGTTTCTCACAATGCCCACCCTAGTGTCTTTGAGACAATATGCATGGTTGTATGATCATTATTATGAATCTCTTTCTAAATCAACAGGAAAGCAAATATGAATTAAATTACAAAGACTAGCATGCCTAATGAGGATTAGTCCTTAGATGTTGAAATGATGCATCGATCCTCAACTAGATTTTTACTATAGAAATGAGGTCTTCCTAGGGTTGTGGCCATCTTAGTTGTTTCATGGACTACTATTGGCTGGCTCAACACATGTTTCCACATTTATTTTCCTTATGATTTAAAATTTGATGGTTTATTTGTTCTACCGACATTATTGGTAGCTCATAATTATTAATTTTAAACGATTAGGGTTAAAAATGAGTGCAAGCTTTACACTCACATGTTTAGCTTTACAAATTATTGTTAATGAGTCATGTAAGTCTTGTTAGGATTAAAGTGTCATCAACATTATAAATTTTATATATTTAATTATTCTAAGATATTATTTGTAAATGCATTTATTAAGGATGGATTTATTGGTAGAAACAATTATTTATTTATTATTTATTTGTTAAAAGCATCCCCTGATTTGAGATAAGGTGACAAGGTTTTAGCATGTGTTTTTTTCTTCAAAATTGAGGCATGACTCTGTGTCCAATTTTAGATGTCACATTTGGTGATTGAAAATAATTTAATCCATAATTAATATATTAGTGCTTAAAAGTAAAAAAGTGTGAGGTTGCAAGTACACAAATGCTATTAATTTGAAATAGATTTGACTTTTTTTATCTAATGAATTCTTTTTGAAAGGGTTTTCTCCATGTAAATAATGTGGTGTATAAATATACTAATTTATTTCTTTGTTAATGTTGTTTTACATTTATTTAAATCTCCATTGGTATTATATAAAAGTAAGGCCAAACCTGTAGCATAAAATTCAGATTTCCATATTGTAGTTGTTTACCTTCTTTTTTAACATTTAGTATTAAAATCTAGTCAACTTTGCTTCTTGGAGGGAGGTGTGTAGATTTTTTGTGTTGTAGTAGAAATTTTGTTTATTTTTTTTATAGATTTTTGTATGATAGTCATGGCTACATTTACATCAATGTACCAATTATGTGTTGTGGAAGCTAAAAATGGAGGATCTTCAAAAAGAGAGTTAATGGTGATTATAATTTTATTTATTTATTTATTTATTAAAATAGGTCAAGATGAGTGATACAAAAGGAGAAAAAAAGTACATGGTACAATCTAACTTAGGATGCTCATACCAAGTGACTCCTCACAAGGAGTAGTTTTCCACATATGGAGAATACAACAAATGCCACATTTACCTTGGGGGCAATAGTTCATATCCTATTGTTGAATGGGAAAAATTACAACTATTATTCAATTATGAAAGGATTAAAACCCTCCCAAGTCTTTTACATATTCCTAAATTAGCTAAAAATCTAATTTTTATATCCAATTTGAATGATTTAAGAATGCATATAACATTTGATAAGCATGATTGAAAATTGGTGAGAGGAATCTTGGTGGTAGCAAGAAAGAGAAGATTAAGAACTTTATTTATAGACTAAATGCCACTACTTTAAGTAAGTCCACCTTAATGACTAAAAAATATGAACATACATGTGTGTTGTGGTGTCATAGCTTGGGCCACGTAAGTGAAAAATATCTAAAAAACTATTATGAATAAAAAATTGTTTGATGGTTTATCTTATTCTAATAAGTATTTAAATTTTGTGAGACTATGTTTACGAAATAAAACAAATCATTCTTTCCTTCAAGAAATAATAAAGAAAATAGTAAATTAAAAATTATTCATACAGATGTACATGGTAATATGGATACTAATCCTATTGGAAAATATTAGTATTTTGTGTCCATTGATGATGTTTCAAAAATCATTTAAAGACTTTAAGTCTCACTAGTAATGCAATCAAAACATCAGATTTTTTTTTTAAGATATGACAATGGAGGATATTATTGGTCTAATAAATTTGATGAGTTTTGCAAGCATTTGTAAGGCAAATGACTACTCCTAACACACCTTAATAGAATGGAGTTGCATAAAAGATAAACCAAACTATAATAGAAAGAGCCAAAAGTATGTTAAGTGATGCACAATTGTATAGATATTTTTGGAGAAATGAGCATTGCTAACTACTTTATTAATAGATCTTCTTGTAATGCTATTGATTCAACACCTTATGAAGTGTGATAGATAAGAAACCTTATGTTTCACATTTAAAGAGTTCTAATTGTGAGAGCTTTGTCCATGTGCCTAAAGAAAAGTGTTTTAAGTTAGATAAAAAAGAATCTGAATGTATTTTCTTGGGATATGGTAAATATATAAAGGTTATAAGCTTTGGGATTCCATAGCAAAAAATTATTTTATTGATTTTCAAGAAACTTGGAGCTATTTCTAATTCTAAATAGCTAGAAGATGAAAAATAAGAAAAAAAAACGCATTTTGAATTGAAGCAATAGTAAACACAAGGAAAAACAAAATGATAGATTTGAGTATGGAGAGGAAGAGGGTTCAAGTGGGATTTCTAAGAAAGATGATCTTGAAGTTACAAAAGGGGTCAAACATGAAAAGAACCAAAGCGATGTTTACCCTCTGGGTGAACATCTGGCGTCGTTGCCTAAATTAATCTAGAGCATGGGAATATACTACATGGCACGTAGACAATGGGACAACCATTGCCCGAAGTGGCGAGCAGTAACCCCGACGAAGAGCCTAAAGAATTGTTCGAGGGAGAACTAGCACTTACAAAAGATTTCTCATGCATCCTACAGGTGGTGATCGAAACACACATACGAAGAGAAGCCACCACCGAGGATGTTCCAGAGGATGTTGTGTGGAGTGCACTTGGTGTAAGCCTGACGGTAAATCGTTTGATGAGCAACTTGCCCAACCTTCTAGCACAGACATTTTTGGCTCTTTAAAACCACAGGGAAGACACCTATTGGGAGAACCGACGATAGCAAATCCTACGAGAGTTTTACAAGTGCCAAGAAGAGGAGCGCGATGAAACCGAGCGAGGGTTAAATAATCCCTGAACTATGTATGGGTGAAGGAGAATAAACAAGAACACCCCCATTGTAGTGGGTATGTTAGGGACATACATTATATACGAGGGATGAATTAATTAAAGTGTTCTTTTTAATATGATGTCTTGTTCTATTTCATAAGGAGAATTTAGAATTAATGCCCAATCTGCTAAATAAGGACAAAAACAAAAAGGAATACGTAGGGGACTCTAAAGCCACACAATGAGCATTAATTCTTGAGCAACAAGTAGAACGAAAAAGAATATTCAAGAGGATTGCTGAGGAAGGAAGCAGCAAAAATGGCACCAATGGCTCTGGTGAGGGCCAAGATTTGGTGCTAATTGAAACCACCAGGAAACACTTGGGGGATCTTTCCCTAACATTGGAGGAGATTGGTGAGGGGAGTATGGTAGAGTCGTACACGCCATATAGAGGTGTCAAGACCAGGAGGGAAGATGAGAAAGAGACCGAGAACAAAGAGGCGAAGGATACCGGTGTGACCAAAGGTGTCGAGAGGACACAAGGTCACAGTAGTAGAAGCAATCTGTTTAGTGCAGGCTCATCACACCCTAGTAGTCAGAGCAACTTGGTGGGACCCAATGGACCAAATATCAGTGGAATACCTTCGGGAGGACTAGTGTTTGGAGGAAGAGTTCCTGGAGGGTCAAGTCTGAGTTCCAGAGGGCAGACTGGGCCTCCGCCTCTGCCAAGGAACGTAATGGCGAATCGGAAAAAAATGTCGAAGTTCACCAAAGATGGGAAAGAAGACCCCATATGGCATTGTCATACATGTGAGACAATCTGGTCGGCCAATGGCATAGCCGATAGGGCAGAATGGGTGGTGCAATTCCCCGCCACCCTATGAGGAGTAGCCATCGATTGGTACTCGGATGCTGATAAAACCAAACTGACAACTTGGGATGAATTGCACAAAGCCTTCAAAAAGGAGTTTCAACTCCTCAGAGACGATAATGAAATCGTAGTAGAAATCCTGAGCACCAAGAAAGGGAAAAGTGAGACCATCTGAGCATATAGTCGATGCCTCAAGGAATTGTTGGGAAGAATGGATAACCATCCCGACGATGGGTTGAAGAAAATGTGGTTTCTGGAGGGCTTAAAATTGTCACTCAGAAGGAAAATAAAAATTGTACCCCCCACATCCTACGAAGATGCCTATAACCAGGCAATGGACTTGGAGAGTGAAGGGAAGAAATCCAGGAAAAAGAAAGACAGATCCTCTGAAGAGGAGGACTCCTCTGACGGAAGTAGCAGCGACGAGGGGTCGAGTAAAAAGGTGCAAGCCCTTCAGAAGGATATGCATCGCATGATGAAGGAATTCAAGAGCATGAAGGGAAGCATCAACAACAATGAGGAAGTATGGTGCACAGAATGTAAGGAGGAGGGTCATACAAAAGGCTCTTGTCCAAAAAAGGCCTTATGTGATATTTGCCAAGTGTTGGGACACTCCACCAAAGAATGTCCCTACAACATGAAGACATGGGGGAACCAAGTGCTCTTCACCCAAGAGCAGCCATCAGTGACAATGGGCACATCGCGGCCTCAAGCCAACACCATGACATCATATGGCGGTTATAGAGGTAACTGAAGGGGAGGAAGAGGCAACAATAATAATAGCAATAATTGGAATCGAATGCAGTATGACATTGAGGGATGGTCAATGATTCAGTGTCAGGCATGCAACTAGTGGGGACACTTTGCACGGGATTGCCAGAAAGAGGAGGCACCGCAACACTTGTTTAGATGGTGTGGTCTTGGAGACCACAATGAGGCAAATTGGCCCAAGCCAGGGGATAATCTCCTCAACATTGAGAAGACTAGTGATAAAGAAGTACTGGCAATCACCTCTACTCAGACCAAAAAGGCCACTTATCCTGACCCCCGTATGGAGAAGGAGAGATTATGGGAGGCAAAAGTCAACATTGAGCGCAAGATGACGACAGAATGATGGAACAATGCAGAGGTGGTGAGTACATCATCTCAAACTGAAGCCGAAAATAACATAATTGGGCAAGTATTGCAAATGGAGTTGTCAATAAGGGTGAAGGACCTTCTAGACACAATGCCACAACTGAGAACCATCATTTTTAGTTTTGTACAAACCACTGCACAGGCACCTTCGGGTGTGACACGAGCGGAAGTTCTGGTCAGCCCCTTGACTGACCTAATGTTGTTGGCCTTAAATAGTGGTCGACATCCTGTGGTGGTAGAGATGGGAATTCTCGAGGCTATCCTCAAAGACACCATCGTGGACAGAGGTTCGGGGGTGAATGTGCTGTCGGAGGATACATGGAAGAAGCTCGGGAAGCCAACACTATGGCCACCCACATTCAACTTGGTGGGAGTAGAACAACACAACATCAAGCCACTCGGCACCCTGATGGCCCAACCGGTGATCATCTGCACACAACCCTTCCTATTGGATTTTGTGGTAATCCCACTGAAGAAGAAGGGGTATGACGCCATCTTAGGGAGAGGGTGGCTGGTTACAGCAAAGGTGAAACACAACAGGAAGAAGAACACCCTTTCCATGGAGAAAGGGGGGTGGAAGTACATCATTGACCTGAGGACCCAAGTTGTCGGTGAGGAGCTTGCATCATTTGACTCAGATTCAAAGGAGTGGGATTCCTATGAAGGTAAAGACGAGAGGGAACCAAATGATGAAGGAGTGCTTGAACTCGATGGATGGTCAAAAGATGACATTTCCTCATTGAATGGACTCTTCCACTGGCAAATGGAAGATTATGAAGTGTTTCACCCTGCTTGTCACATGCTGTAAATTAAGGACGAGCTAGGCAAGAAGGAGTTTCCACCAGAATACATGAAGTACAAGGAGGGAGACGCCAAAGTAAATGATGTTTCAGCGTACAAATTTTCAAAGGATAGACCAATGCGGTACGAAGACCCCACCATGAAGGAGACAAACTTAGGAGACACTACCACCCCTTGAGATATCTGGGTAGGAGACGATTGGAGCCTGGTGTTGAAGGCCGCAACATTCAAAATCTTCATGGAATACAAGGATGTATTTTCTTGGTCTTACAAGGATCTGAAGGGGGTCCTGCCAGAAATGTGCATCCATTGGATACCATTGGTATCGGGAGCCCAATCGATATGGAAGAGACTGTACCGAATGAATAAGAACTATGCTACCAAGGTGAATGAAGAGATTGAACGGATGTTGGAGGTAGACATCATATTTTGAGTGGAGACAAGTGAGTGGGTCTCATCGATTGTGATCTCACTGAAGAAGGAGGCCAACCAGATCCATATCTGCGTGGATTTTTGGTGCCTCAATGCAATCAACATCAAGGATCTGTTCCCTATACCTTTCACAGACAACATCCTGAAGAAGGTGGTTGGCCATGAAATGTACTCATTTTTGGATGCCTTTTTATCAAATTTTGATAGCTGAGGAGGACAAGTTGAAGACCACCTTTGTGGTGGAGGATGGAGTCTATGCGTACAATCGAATGTTGTTCAGGTTGTGCAATGCTCCTGCAACATTCCAGAGGATAGTCCTTCACATCTTTGATAAGATGTCTGTGGGAAATTTCAAAGCCTTTTTGGATGACTAGTCGATTTTCAGTAGTGAAGACGCTCACTTGGTGGCGCTAAGAGAGTGCATGGAGAGATGTCGAAGGGCCAGGCTCGCCTTGAATCCACGAAAATGCAGATTTATGGTACCACAAGGAAAGTTGTTGGGCCATATCATTTGTAAAGTTGGACTGAAAACTAACACAGATAAGGTACGAATAATTGTAGAAATGGAGTCGCCCATTGATGTGATGGGAGTGAAGTCCTTCTTGGGACACATTGGATACTACCGGAAGTTCATCAAGAACTTTGCCCAACTTTCATTCCAACTGGACAAACTAACAACAAAGGGTGAACCATACATATGGGAATCGACACAAGGGGAAGCATTCAAGGAACTCAAGAGGAGATTGGTGGCAGCACCCATTCTGGCCTATTCAAACTGGGACCGAGAATTCCACATACACGTGGATGCCTCAAACTATGCCATTGGGGCTACACTAACACAAGAAGGGGGACATAAGTTGGATCATCCCATCTATTTTTCTAGTCAATTGATGTTGAAAGTCGAGAAGAACAACAATACCACCGAGAGGGAAGCCCTCAGAATGGTCTATGTCGTACATAAATTTCGGCACTACTTGCTTGCAACACCCTTCACTTTCTATGTGGATCACCAGGTGTTGATGTACCTGGTAAATAAACCCATTATCCAAGGTAGGATAAGCAGATGGATACTGCTCCTTCAGGAGTTCACGTTCACAATAATTGTATAGCCAGGCAAGAGCCATGGCATCGCTGATCAGTTGTCCTGAATTAGGTCGGGAGAGCCACCAGAGGGAGTGAATGATGAATTTCCAGATACTCACCTATTCAAGACCGCACTACTGCCACCATGGTGTACTGCCATCGGCGAATATCTCTCCACCTCCATGTTCCCACAAGGTATGCCACTAGGAGAACAAAGGAAACTAGTGTTGAGAAGCCCCACGTTTCAGTTGATTAATGGATTGTTGTATAAAATGGGACCCGACTGAAAGATCCCTAAATAGGTCTTTTGCTGCCCTGTTTAAATTTTAATTTAATAAACTATATTTTGGAGCCTTTTTGGTGTTCTTAGAGACTAGACAGAAGATGCAAAAGAGTTCGTTTCTTTTGTGTTGTTTTTTGGTGATGGGGTTTGCAACATATGACAACAAACAACATAAAAATGAAATGTAATCAAGAGATCAACTTCTGATTTTTTATATGACAGCGGATTACAATCATCTAGAAGTGAAATAAATCCACATGTACAAGCAGAAAACATTCCAAGGATCCAGTGCTAGGGTTTGAGGCTGGTTTACTATCCAGAAAATGGATACAAGCTGAGAAGGATGGTGTAGGAGCAGACCAGTGGATCCAATCTACATATTTTTCCATAATATGAACTACCAATAACAAATTGGGTAAGAACCTAATTACCAGTTGGAAATCTAACCTTTGCCAGGCAAAATTATACAATTTTGACCTTCTTTTCCCACTATTTTGCTCACCCTAATCACAAATCTAGTCAGTTGATTGTGATTTCTTCCACACTACCCTTTATAATCCCAACAATGAGATCAAGCACAATAAATGGAGTTAGAACCCTCCATTTAATTTTAAATTGATGCACAGCATTCTGGAATGGTACGACACTGCCTGGAATGGTACAGCTGCAATTATGAAACCCACACTTGTTGCAATTTCAAGACAAACTGCTCAGAACTGATATATCATACCTAATGGAGATTGTTGGGTTGGTTTTGTTGCTAAATTGACCCCCATTGGGTCTAGACAAGGCACATCCTTGTCCCACATGGGAAAATTAGTGGGTACACCTCCACTACCAATGCAGATAGGAGGGTTTATGTCCTCCAAACACCTGCAATTTATGCTGCTAATGTAGAGCTGAGAAAATTAAAAAAATATAATTGTAGACATATAAAAATGACCATATTCCTAAATGAATATTTAATGTTCATTTTATTTTCATTCCTCTATTTAGTTAAATCTAATTTAGTTAAATCTAATTTAATTAAATCGCCCACATTCTTCTATTTAATTAAATAAATTATTCAATTTATTTATTTAAATTCACTTAAGCCTTTTTACATCATTTAATTGAATAAATCATTTTATTTAATTAAATCCCTTCTCTCTACTTTTAATTAAATTCACATTTAATTAAATAGTTCACCCCAATTAAATAAATCTAATTTATTTAATCCCAACTTGAAGCCAGATTGAAATAAAGCAATTTATTTTAAATAAATTCTATTTTCCCTAACCCACTTGCATTTTCCTACATCCCCCACTTGCATCCTAAACCCTATTCCTAATCTCTTCTAGAATCCTTCTAATCCTAATCAATTAACCCCAAACCCATCCATTATCCCCTTTCCCTAAATTTGAGGAGGTCACTTCTCAAATTTGGAGTAAAGTCTTCAAAAGGCATTAAAGCCTTTATCCATTCAACAAGCTAACTTGTTGAATGCCCCCAAATTTGGAAGGACCCTTACAAATTTGTCTCCAAAGTCTTCAAACCATTAATGGTTAACTAACCCTTAATGGCATGGTTAGAGACTTTTTGACTAACTTGACCTCCATCTAACCCAAGGGTCTCATCAAGCATTTATTGCTTTGACCATGGTTATTCCTTTTACCTTTGCACAAGAGTTTACCCCTTGGGTAAAAGCTTTATCCAATGGATAAACCTAACCTAACCTTAACCCTTACCTCCTAAGGTAACCATGAGGTCTTCTCAAGCATTTAATGCTTCTTACCTCTCCTCTCAACTAGCCTTATGTTGACAATTGTCACCATTTCATTGGTGAAAATTGAAAACATGGATTGACAACTTTCAAACTTGACCCTTGATTTAACTCTTTCTGATGGGATGGTGCTTGGGATAGACTAGCCTAGTTTATGCTCTTGGATCACCTGGTGTTCTCTACACACCCTAGGGTCTCTAGGACTTCCTTTTCTTGAGGAATCCCCTGACCTTGCCCCATTCCACCCACCAATGAGTTGCAAGGCTTCTCCTAAGGTCTCACCTACTCATGAGACTCAAAACCCCTTACTATGGCTAATAAGGGCTAGGCTTTTTCTACACCTTCCAAGGTTTTAGCAAGGTTATATCAGGTCTAATTCATGGTCTTTCCACCCATTCATGTTCCCCCAAGAGTTTTCAAGCCTTCAACCCCTTACCGATTTCACTATTTTGTGTTTTGCTTACAAAATAGGGCTACAAGGATTAGGACCAATTAGGCCTCCTACCCTGACTTTTAGGGCTTCCTCTCACAAATGATGCACAAACTACCCAAACTCCCAAAATGGACTACCATTCATTTGGAAAGGGCTCAAGGATTTCTTTGGTTTTGGGCCTCTAAGTGGCCGTACAGTGCCTAGGGCGAATTTTGGGGTTTTTAAAGGGTTTTGTGAGGGTTTTTAAGGTCTGCCTGGGTCACAGTGGGTGTTTTGTGTTCTAGCCACCTTGTCTAGATTGGTGGAGGCTCCTCCTTCACACCAGTGGTGCTTCACACACTCCTTTACACCTCCTCCAAAGGGTGCACTCTCCACTGACCAACCTTGCTCTCCAAGACCTCTGCACCAACAACCATTCCTAACTGAGCACTATCCAGTCTCGCCTAGGAATGGGTCTTCAAATGGCTTCCTTGAATTTTCAAGTGCCTTTCTTTCATTGGAATATAATATAAAGTCTACACTCTCATTCCCCATGGTTTCATGGTGGTTCCACAATGGGGAATGGAGTTATGCATCCATTTACACAAACCAGTCCAAAACTGGACAGTGACAATGCAATTTATAAACTATTTACAAACACACTCAACCGAAAAATAAAAACCTAATATAATTTCTCACAATGAAATTATTTACACCATAGAAGACACTCCACATAGTTTTACATGCAAATCAATCCATTAACTTTCTCGGTAGCTTCATTCAAACTGATTGGTAACCAACAAATAGTCACAGTCAAGCTCTTTCTTACTTGGTCGTACAATGTCTGACAACCAACCCATTAACTTAGGGTTTGGAAGTACTTATACCACCTTTTCCTCGGTCGTTGTGCCAAAATTAGGGCTCTCCGTGCTCAATAAGGGTCTTTTACCTATTGGGTGGAAAAGTTGCTTGACAACTTTTAAAAGTTGTCGTGCGACTTTTGTATCTTTTGAGCAACTTTGCCATTGTTTCTTTTCATGACTCCTAGGCCTTTTTTGGGCTATCCTAAGGACATCAACATGCCAATAAGGCCTAACACACATCTAAGGCACACTCAACCTATCCTGCACAAGAAATCACAACAAAAACACTAAGGACCTAAAACTAGGACCTAGTGAAGAACAAATGGGCTCATGGCCCTTATCACATGTACAATGGCTTCAAAAGAAGCATAACACCCACAAAACAAAGAAGGAGGAAGAGCTTGGAAGGGTGCTCATGCACCACTTTCAATCCTGACCATCCATTGCCTTATTTTCACTATAAATAGAGCTCTCATTCCTCCATTTTGAGGATCCATGCAATCTTTTAGTATCTCATTTATGCTCAATTTTATTAACACATCTAGCTTCTCTTTGTAATAGGAATTAATCTAATAAGAATTTTAGACTATTTCCTTTACCATTAGCTTAACTCATAAACTAGTATATCATGTTAGGATAGTATTGCTACTAATCTTGTCATCTTATAATCTAGTTTATTGCATTTGTAGAATCATGCATAGATAGGATGCATTTTCATGACTAAATCAATCATAAGCATCCCTCGTTCTTGCATTTGTCATCCCTAAACCACTTTGCTCAGTGATCTGAGAGCAAAGGCATTGGCTTGAGGGACCTTGTGAGATAGAGAACCATGGAACCATCCTTGGGAAGTTGAGTCATTCTTCATGACTCCATAACTTTCACCAAGAAGTCATGTGGGTGTGTGGACAAGCCTCTTTGAGCTTCATTTTTCACATTTTAAGTTTCATCACCCCGCTTTTCCCGCATACATTTTTGGCGCCCACCGTGGGGCCCTACCCCATTAATCAAAATCAGTTTTTAAAAATGAACACTTGTGCAGGTATGTGGGAAACAAGAATCAGCACGTAGGGAACATCCCTTAGTGCATCTGGTGAACCTTTTAGTGCATCGAACTCACTCTTTGGCACTTGGGACTCATTTCCCAGCACGTGAAGATCATACTTTAGTGCATCATCCTCACTAACCTTTTCCTGTAGGTCTTGGGGCGGAAGAATAACATCTTAGCGCATCTGGAAAATAGCTTAGTGCACTAGGTCTATCTGATAGCGCATCCTGGCTATAAAGTAGTGCGTATAGTTTGTTCTGTAGCGCATCACAGACAGAGGCCGAATGTAAAAATTAAACTTGTTGAAGTCCACAGATTTTCTAACAATTTTACTTGTTATTTTGCAGGGTTCTAACAAACTTCTTGCAGATAGGAGCTTGATTTTAAGATTATTAAATAGTTTAGGTTTTTACTAGCTTATTTAAGTTAGTTGAGATATAAACTTTTTTTGATTCTTGTTAAAATTGAACTCACTTTTATTTGGGCTTTAAAAAGAACCACAAAACAAATTTTTTTCTTGCTTTTCTAGGAGAGAAAATTTTCAAATTGGGTTTTAAAAAGAGAGAGCAAATTAATCCTTTTTCAAGTTTTGTAAATAAATGGATTAAAAAGAACTTCACCATCCTTTGGTGTATAAAAGGATCCATTTCAGGTTTTAGCAAGCAAAAGAATCACATAGTCCCAAAAGTCTTTTGTTTTGCAATTAAAGAGGAGAGATCTTCCCCTTTCACTCGATTTCTTTTGTTGACAAAACATCGTGTTCATTTTGTTGACCAAGTTCTTCTTTTCAGATTAGAAAATCATTGCCTTGAAAAGTTAAAAAGAACACCATGTTTTCATGGAGCAAATATATTGTAAAAATTATTTATTATTAATAAAATATATCAAGTGGCATTGCCACCTTTCCAAAAAAAAAAAAAAAACATCTCCATATAAGATTAACAAATCATTTCTTTGAAGGGTTAAAAGGAACTTGTGTGCTTTGTCTTGAAAGTGGAAGGTATATGCTCTCCCCTTAATTGGGTGATCGAAAAGTCAAACCACTCTTAAAGCCTTCCTTTAATTCAAGCAATAAATCCTTTAGCAGGCCTGCCTTCCCAAGGGGTTGAAAAACTCTTAAAGCCATTTTTGCCTAGTGTGAAGGGAACGACCTAAGTGGGAAACAACTTTGAAGCCAAGTGTTCCAACCCACTATAATCAAAAGTGGAAAGTGACGAAAGTCCTTTTCAACAGTTGCATGCAACGATTAGCCCTCCCCCAGTATCCTTGAGATATGTAAACCCTTTGTTCTAAAGGTTGGGAAGCCTCCTGAGGGATTTTATCACTGACGGCCGAACAGGAAGCTTGATTACGAACCTTAGCATAGAAACTTTGAGTCGAATCAATAACCGAACATTTGCAATATCATAGTGCAAGGGTGGGGAAGAATCCGCCCCCAAGATCGCTCACCATATATCTCCCAAGATAACTACTCAATTGTTAAGAAATTCAGTTTGGGTTAATTTCTGGCAAAAGGCAAAAAAATGGATGCCCCCTAGGGGGTGACACAACTATTTGAGCTGACAGAGTATCGAGACTAGTTAGCCATGATATTGCTTATAACCCTTGAATAAAGAGTTTGATTGAAATGCATGTTGTATCTAAACCTATTGAAACATTGGGGATTTGAACACATCCTCGCAGAACATACACTTATTGTTTAGATTAAGCAAAATGGTTGTCTCTTTGGTGTCGTGCTTTCATTTGTTACTTCAGAAAATCATCTATTAGCACTAAAAACTCAAGGCAAAAATTCCAAAATTACTAAAAAGAAACCAAGTCAATATTTTCAAGGCAGTTTAGCACATAAGAGCAACTTCTTAGCGCGTAGGAACCATCTTTTAGTGCATTAAACCTTCTCTTTAGCATGTCAAGTCTTAACAGTAGTGCTTCACCCAGATCTAAAAATAAACAGTGGTAGTTAATGCATTTTGAAAATAGTTTAGTACGTTGAAGCATCAGTTTAGCGCGTGGAAGTCAAACTTTAGTGCGTAGGGTTTAACTATTAGCGCATAGGCAGCCCATATTAGCGCATAACCTTTTGAACCGAGGCTAAAGCAAAATTAAACAATATTAACTAGTTAGCATGTATCATGGGGCAGTGTAGGACATAGATTCTTTTCTCTAGCGCATAGAGAAGTTTTCATAGCACATTGCGTTTCTGTTTTAGCGCATAGTCTAAACTAGAAAAATAGGGGGCAAATTAGAGGTCAATTTTGAAAATTTTGAGAGCAATTTCGGAAGCTTCTCTTCATCAGCCTGAAATTCATCAATCAGAAAACCAAAAATAGAGTATCAAAAGCTATTTCTAAAAGCAAGTTTCCATCAAGCAAAGTTGTCTGAAATCTGAAACTAGTCACAAGATAAACATATCTATCCTATCAAAATCAGGAAACATCATCACAAGTGGCAAACAGGTCCTTTAAAATCAAACAGATTTTTATCCCAAAACACACTTGTTTAAAACTCCAAGTTGTCAAATTGAGTTTCCATATCGGGAAAGTTCGTATTCCATATCATTTGACGCACTTTGTCGTGAGAGGGCATCTAAACCTTCACTTTGATAAAGTAAAACTTGAGTTTTCAAAACAAGCTAAACTGAATCCAAAACAAATCAAAGGAAACCATTAATCACTTGTGCATGACTAATCCTCATATTTTGAGAAGAAATAATATTTATCATAACACTAAGTTGAAGAAACAGCAACCAAGTTCTTCGAAACTTGCCAAAATAAATAAATTTTTATACATCAATCGTCAACTCTTCAAATCTCATCGAACATTCCTTCGTCACAAATGAATTTGACAAGGAATCATTGAGGAGTCGAGCATTCTATCAAAATTCAACATTCAGCCAACAAAATAATTGTGGAGGAAAGATCAATCCAGCATTTTTTCCCAACGAGTGCATCACTTACAACATACCCCGATTTGAAACACCAACCCCTAAACAAAACATTGAAGAAGAGTACATTCCTTTTGTCATAGAAAGATTCTACTAGATGCTTGTTGTTACTCACTCTCAACGAAACAAACAAAGCGAACTGCAACTAGAATCCAGCATGAATTAGAGATTATCAAATCCTTTTGAGCATCCGAATCTAGAAGACACCGAAATTTATGAAGAACTTCTTCAAGAATGTCAAGAGAGTGCTTTGTTTCAAAAACTTGTGGAAAGACTCATGGAAAATGACAAGGAAAAATACTTACTCATGCTCAGAAGCAAAGGGGTTAAACTTCCTAAAGACTTTGACACAGACATTTTTAGAACAAGATCTCAAAATTATGAATATCAAGAATGACAACGAGGAAGAGGCACGTGACCCTGAGCAAGATATTCCTGAATAAAATCTACCAGAACAAAATATACCTGAGCAAAACATCCCCAAGCAAAACGTACCATTCCATACACCATTTTAGCCTAGAATTAATGCAAGGGAAGAATTCTTCCCTCGGCAAAATAATGCACCTTTGATTGCCCTTACTCAACAAATGCAAATGTTACAAAGACAAATGCAAGACATGCAACAAGGGACAACAGTACGGTATTCATTAACTAAAATTTGTCCTTATCCGTTTGACAGAAGATTGAACATGGTACCTTTCCCTCCAAACTCAGATGTTCCCAAATTTGACAAATATGATGGGAAAAGTGATCCCCGTGATCATGTTCGATAATGTTGTACAATGAGTCTTGAATTTGCTCATGATGATACCTATTTGATAAGGTTATTCCCAAGAAGCTTGGGAGGACAAATAATGGAATGGTTATCCAAAATCACATCTCTCGTCAGATCATTTGATGAACTAGTCAACAAATTCATAACTCAATATTTCTATAACATTCAACATGCTATCACCATGTTAGACATTTGTAATACCAAACAAAAAAACAATGAAACATTCATGGTCTTCCTTCAACATTGGCGGCGTATGGTTTCAAGATATCCTTGTGATGTACCTGAAAAGGAAAAGATGGAAATTTTCATCGACAACTTGAATAGTGAGATGAGTTACAGAGTCAAACTCCAATGCATACCATCTTTTGCCAAGTTGATTGAGAATGGCATCCAAGTAGAAGAGGCATGTGTCAAGAAAGGGACGTTGAAATTTTTCAAAGAAGGAACAAGTTCATCCAATTACAACAACCAAAACAACAACATCTTGGACAAATCCAGATTCTGGACCAAAAACAAAAACAATGGAAATGAAGGAGGAACTGAATCAAATGATCCAAAATCAAAGCAACCCATGCTCGCATTATCAGGTAATCCTCAAGTTACAAAGAATCCCAAAGGTGCTAACCCAGGCACTAACGCTTATGCGCCAAATACCAATCAAGATCAACTCAACACAAACAACACCAACAATACCCAAAACAATAACACCAATAGAGAACCTAATCCAAACTCACGAGGTAACACAAACAACTTTCCAAAACACATTTATACACCACTAGGGAAATCACTGGAGTCAGCATTTAGAGAACTCCTGGCAAACAAAATTATCTCTTTACTTGCAATCAACAACTTTGAACCACAAATCAAACCACCCTGGTGGAATGACTCACACTTTTGTGATTTTCATCGCAACAAAGGTCATCAAACAAATGATTGCATGAGGTTGAAAAACATTGTTCAGGACATGATCGATAGAGGTGATTTAATGGTCGATGGTCTCAAGACAAATGGTGACCACTGAGCTTTCAAAAATCATCTTCCAAACTACAACAAGGATGGAGCTTCAACCTCAAATGATACACGTGGAGTTCGTATCAATCACATATACAAAAACACCATCAATCACATATCAACTAAGGACAATCAAGTCATTGTTATCACAATCAAAGACAGGCGTGAAGATGAATCTGTCAACGTAACAACCAGAGCTCAAAAATATGTCTTGAAGGGACATATGTCAACAACAAACACCTTACCCAAAATTCAATATGATCTAGTCAATCAACTGCGCAAAACTCCTGCTCAAATATCTATACTTGAGTTGCTAAAACTTTTGCCAAAACACAAAGACATATTGGAACAAGCATTATTGGAAACAAATGTACCTCAAGATCTGGATGCTGACAAATTCCAAACCATGGTGGCTCATATGACAGGGCCTCATAACCTCACTTTTTCTGAGCATGATAATATCTCATTGAGCCATCCACATAATACTCCACTCCATATTGAAGTCATGGTCTATAAACACCGAGTTAAACGAGTATTAATAGATGGAGGAGCTGGACTTAATATTTGTACCTTAAAACTTATCCGTGCATTAGGCTTCTCTGAGGAGTCTATTGATCCATGCAAAAAGATCACTATAAAGGCATATGATGATGAAGAAAGATCATCTAAAGGAACAGTGGTGTTGCCAATTTAGGTAGGACCGATACAAAAGGATACCATGTGCTAGGTCTTAGACATAGACCTCACATACAATATCTTATTAGGTCGACCTTGAATACATGAAATGCAAGCAGTATCTTCCACTTATCACCAGTGTGTTAAATTCCCCTACAATGGGTAGGAGATTTCTATATCAGCAGATCATAACCCTTTTCAGCATTGTAATGCTATGGGGGCAGCCCAAGACAGCTTGGTTCCACATAATAGAGAGAAACAAAATTCCTTAGCACCAGATCTTCAACAAGAAAAGTCTAAATCATTATCTATGGATTTCAAGTAGAAAATGAAAATCAAAGAACAAGGCATGGGAGAATACTCCTTGGAACCTATGTGTTTGGCCAACTTACCACCATCACCTAGATCTCACGGATTACCTACAACATCAACACATCAAGCAACTTAGCCCATCACCAAGTTTGATGGCACATTCATCCAACTCGGCACACTAGCACATGAATCCAAAGAAAAGGACATCCTTAGTTGGCTATACAAATATGAGGAAGCAGATAGAGTAGCTACTATGGAAGTAGCTATACCAACACACTTGTATGGAAAAGGCTACTTAATCATGCATCAAATGGGATACAATGGAAAAGGACCTATTGGTAAATGTTAGGAAGGCGTCACATAACCATTAGATCCTCCTTCACAATTCAGTAAAGACAAAAAAGGATTGGGCTTTGAACTCACTCTACTACCAAAGAGGGCACCACGCAAATACCAAAAACCTCAGTGGAAAGAAAAGAAGAAATACAAAGAAGACTCCTGGCAAGAGGCACTATTTGAGTTAGCTAAGACAATACGTAAGGAACGTGAACATCAAGAATAAAAGCAATGCCAAAAGCAGCCTATCAATCAAAAGAAGGAAGCATATATTGCAGAAGCACATCATATTCAAGAACCAACATCCAACAAAGAAGAAACACCTCCGGATTACATCATTCCTCCCAGAAGAGAGACCGTATACGAACAAATACAAAGAGTGGAAGCAGGATCTGACACAGAATCAGAGAAAAATCTCAAACTTGTATCAATCATCAAATACCTGTTTTCACCCTACAACATACCAGTCCACAACACTGCCAAAATCTGGGATAATACCTCTGAGACTGATTCAAATGAATATGAATGGGGCAGTTGTTCCAATGTTACTGATGATATTGCTGCAAATGATAGTCATACACCCATTTCATAAGAAGAACAAGGCACAGAGCCTAGACTACTTGAATTTGGTCCACAAAATATCTATGACGCCAAGGAAAACGAGCAGCAACATTACGAGCAAGTTTACACGGAAGACAATACCATTGAAGACCTCGACAAAATCATTAACTTATTTAATATCTCGGCCAACCACGATGATATCTCCATCCCGACACTTACAACAGTCGAACTTGATCCACCTAATGACTCCTTACTGCTTGTCTTTCCAGACCTCATAGACTAGGACGAACCTGAAACTCATGATATACCAATTTTCCAAAATGACGAATCCATTATCCATTAATTATGTACCATTAACCCAAAAACAAACTCTACCAGTGAACAAAGTAACAATGTCTGAAACCAGGGGAGTGCCAAGTATCTCAGTCGCAAAAATGAGCAAAATAAAAGATGTACTGCTGAAAACCAGTCAATGGCAATAATAGATCACACAAAGGTAAAAATAAAGGATGCATCTGAGGGTGAAAACCTTTTTAAGGCACCTAAGGATGGGAGACTTGACACTCTTCCTGAGCACTATCACAAGTGATCACCCATATTGATTAAGCCCACTCAATCAATTAACATTGGTACTACAGAAGCAGCCAAAACTATACACCTTGCAGAATCTCTGATGGAGGAAGAAAGATTAGGATTTATTAAATTTTTTAAAGAAAAGCAAATAAACTTTGCTTGGTCATATGCAGATATGCCCAGGATTGATCCACAATTGATCATGCATCACCTATCCATTACTCCAGAAGCTAAACTAGTAAAGAAAAAACTGAGAAAGATGAATCCACATGTAGCACTCATGGTCAAAGCCAAGCTAAAGAAACTATTAGACGTCGGATTTATCCGACCCATCAACTATGTTGAATGGATTTCCAACATCGTACCAGTATCAAAACGAGATGGCAATATCAAAATATGCACTAATTTCAAAGATGTCAACAAAACCTGTCCAAAGGATGACTTTCCTTTGCCCAGTATCGACATAATTGTAGACCTCACAGCAGGCCATGCAATGCTATCACCAATGGACAGTTTTTCAAGCTATAATCAAATCAAAATAGCCCTAAAGGATCAAGATAGAACAATGTTTACCTATCCGTGGGGAACGTACTATTGGAATGTCATGCCTTTTGGCTTAAAGAATGCAGGAGCAACTTATCAACGAGCAATGACGACAATCTTTCATGACATGATGCATACCTTCATGGAAGACTATGTGGATGATTTACTAGCTAAATCCTTCACCAGAGCAAAACATCTAAGCATCTTAGAAAAGATTTTTGATAGATTGGAAAAATTCCAAGTCAGGCTCAACCCCAAGAAGTGTGTCTTCAGGGTTACATCAGACAAATTACTAGGCTACATAGTTTCAGCTAAAGGTATTGAAGTGGATCTAGCAAAGGTACAAGCCATTATGGAGATGTCACCACCAAAGAACATCAGTCAGCTTAGATCTCTACAAGGATGACTCCAATCAATCAAGTGGTTCATCGCTCAATTAGCAGATAAAAGTCTCCCATTCAATCATTTGCTACATAAAAATGTATTGTTCAGATGGGAAGCCAAATGTGCAGAATCCTTCTATCAAGTCAAGCAATATCTAATGAACCCACCAGTTCTAGTACCACCAATAGAAGGGAAGCCACTCATTCTCTACATTTCAATAACAGACATATCACTGGGGGCATTGTTAGCACAAGAGGATCAACAAGGTAAGGAGCGAGCTATCTATTACATCAGTAGGACATTGAACGGATATGAACTCAACTATACATTCATTGAGAAAGCTTGTCTAATAGTGGTATTTGCCTCTCAAAAATTTCGACACTACATGCTAGCTCACACAATTAAGCTAGTTGCAGAAATTGATCCTCTCAAATATTTACTCAGCAAAGCAGCTCTTACAAGCAGATTGGCTAAGTGGGTCATGATCCTCAATGAATTTGATATCCACTACACAGAGCGAAGATCTATCAAAGGACAAGCAATTGCAGATCAACTGGCAGAAGCACCACTACCAGGAAAACAAACTATAGAGATCAAATTTCTAGACCGAGATGTTCTTGCTATCTCCACCAAACAACGGACCTTATATTTTGATGGATCCTACACGCATCATGGCTCAGGTGCTGGCATTCTATTCATCACTCCTGAAGGACACACTATACCAAGATCATATAGACTTATGTTTCCATGCACCAATAACATTGCTGAATATGAGGCATTGGTCATAGGCATCAAAATGGTCGTAAAATGGAGGATCACAGAATTAAAATTCTACAGAGATTCACAACTAGTCATCAATCAAAACAACAATGACTATCAGACAAAGGATGACAAGATGCTATCCTACAAGTGAATGGTGGATGATTTCAAACAATATTTTGTACACATCGCCTTCGAGCAAATACCAAGGTTGGACAACAAAGCAGCTGATGCCATGGCTACTATCGCTTCACTACTGCAAATTCCAGAGCAATAGAGTCATTACGAGTTTCTGGTAGAGCAACTATTCTCCCCAGCCTATGATCATTCTGAATCCCATGTTATCTATGCCTTGACCGGTTCTGACTCTCCATTATATGGACCAATATACGACTATCTTAAGAACAATATCCTACCCATTGACCTGTCCCAAAACCAAAAATGTAACTTTATCCGGCAAGACGCCCGTTATACTCTTACTACTGATACTTTGTATCGTCGAGGTCTAGATGGTACTCTTCTTCGTTGTCTTGATCGTAATGAATCTGACTCTTCTTTACATGAGCTTCATGAAGGTATCTGTGGCACACATTCAAGTGGTACTACTCTTGCTAAAAAACTTCTAAGAATGGGATATTACTGGCCAACAATGGAAAAAGACTCTTATTACTTTGCAAAGAAGTGTCCTAAATGCCAAATCCATGGCAATCTTATACATGCAACAGCACAAGAACTGTAGCCATTCACAACATCCTGGCCCTTCTGTCAGTGGGGACTAGACTTGGTTGGCAAAATTCATCCTTCATCTTCAAATGGACACAAGTTCATTATAACTGCAACGAAATACTTTACCAAATGGATAGAAGCAGTCCCCATGACCACAGTGACTGGGAAACAAATTGCTTCTTTTATCCTTAATTATCTGATCTACAAATATGGCATTCCAAGTTCCATCATCACAGATAATGGATGACCTTTCAAAAACCAAGATGTATGAGAACTATGTGAAAAATTCAAAATTCAGCATCGTTTTTCTACACCTTACTACCCACAGGGGAATGGTCAGGCAGAAGCATCCAACAAAACAATATTGAAAATCCTAAAGAAAACAGTGAATGATGCAGGCAAAGATTGGCATATACAACTCAATCCAGCACTTTGGGCCTACAAAACTAGCATCTGCACACCTACATGAGCTACACCATATTCATTGGTATATGGATCAGAAGCAATTTTACCCTTGGAGGTAGAAATTCCATCTCTCAAAGTCTCTTTGAAAGGCTTATTCCTAGATGAAGAGTATCGAGTTAACCGACTGCAAGAGCTTGAACTTCTAGATGAACGATGCCAATGTGCCTACACTCATCTCAAAGCATATCAACAACACGTGCAGGAGCTACAACCACAAGGTCATTCCCATAATTTTTAAAATTGGAGACCTAGTACTCAAAGAAAATCCTAGAAATCAGCAAGATTGGGAAAAGAAAGGGAAATTTGAACCTAACTGGTTAGGTCCCTATGTCATCATATCAGCCTATGGATCAGGTGCCTATCAGCTAACAACTTCAAAAGGAGATGTGCTTGATGAACCAACTAACAACATCCATCTGAAGAAATACTACAATTGAGTAATCCAATGCACAGATAAAGTCAAAAAAAAAAATTAAAAAAAATTAAAAAAATCAAAAAATCAAGAAAAAGGTAAATAAAAAGATACAATAAAAGCAACTAGTGAAAACCTGGCAAACAAGTGCTATTGTATCCATAGTAAAGCACTCTCGGCCATCGCCCGACATTTTTTATATCCATATCCATCCAAGACATACTTAGCATAGTCACTATCCTGGTTTATCCGCATACCATTTCATCGCATCTCACCATGATTTGGTAATCATTGTAGAATCCACATTTAGAAGCACACTTGACTAGGGGTAGTATAAACTTACAACACATTCAAGCTGTCAAAACTTGTCACAAACTTAGAACATCATATCCAGCAAACAACACTCGCAAAATCGCAAAAGCAAAACATTGATCTCTTAACAGGATTCACAAAATACGATGGATGATTTTCTGAAATATTAAATGTTGCATCTTGCATAAAGTTTTGACTATTTTTGCAATTGAACTTTTTGAATTATTGGATCCTCCACATTTTCTCCACAATGCTTCAAAGCTAGAGAATGTCATGGGGACTCCAATATTTTCTTAGTTTTCTGTTTGTGAGGCGATCATCTGTACTGTGTTGACACTTGTCTCGAGACATGATTCACAACATATCACTGAAGACATGATTTCACATCACACATACAAATGGTTTAATCTTATTTGTTTATACGCAATCTGCACTCAGGTCGTCCTGGTTCAATTATACCTTGACGCTTGTGCTATCTTGCAAAATCAAAAATCATGTAAATTTTTCTCAGGTCATTATGGTTCAATTATACCATTATGCTTGTATAAATTTTCAACATATCCCAAAACAAATCAATGCTCAATGATGATACATACAAAGAAAGCAAACAACATGTGGCTATACAGGGATGACAAATGCAGAATGAGGATGCTGAAAAATAATTAGTTGCATATCATTTTACAATTAGTTGCATATCAAAACTCAATTAGTTGCATATCATTTCACAATTAGTTGCATATCAAATCAATTAGTTGCATATCATTTTAAAACTAACATCAGTCTCACAACATATCATTATCATACATCTCATTTTCAAAATACATCTCACAGCATATCATTATCATACATCTCATTTTCAAAATACATCTCACCGCATATCATTATCATACATCTCATTTTCAAGATACATCTCACAGCATATCATATCATACATCTAATTTTCAAGATACATCTCACAACATCATGCATCATCACATCATATTCATCAAATATCACATCACATGCATCTATCTAAGCATTGCATCATCATAGAATAATCAAAAGCATATAGAAAGCATAATCCATAACACATCACATAAGGATCAAAGAAAATGGTGTCATATATATCTCTCAAAAAATGATCAATATACAAAATATGTCATGTATGTGCCAATACAACAAAATGATCAAACTACAATGGAGACAACATCTCTCAGGTATGACTATCTCCTGAAGGAGATGGTCTCGTTGCAGATGTCCCAGCACCTGGATCTCCAGGTGGAGCCTATCTAGGAGGCCCTGTCACGCCTCTACTCTCTGTCCTCGACCCAGTCTCTCGGGATCGACTAGATCTCGATTGTGTAAAACTACACTCAGTGCTCCCTCAGCACCGCATCCTCATAATGGTACCAATAATCTCCACCTCCTTGGCTCTCAGAGCCAGCTCTCTCAAGGTGTCTCTCATCAGGCCACCTACTGCCACTCTCTGCAAACTCGCTACAAGCTCCTTTGCTCGACCCCACCACTCTATCTCAGTATCACGCTCTATGGTCAGCTGAGTAATCTGACACTGATGCACCAGCAACTGTATCTGCAAATGTTGCATTGACAACTGCAGCAATCTAATCTACGCATCCTCCGCATGTGTCAGAATCTACACCTGCAGGGGTACCTATGAAGGGGTACCCCCTGTTCCTCTACTTGTCCTCGGTGCGGGTGGAGGTAAAACATCTGACCTCCTCCTCTGGGCAGGTCATCTGAAGTCATCATACCCTCCAATTGCCGCTATCACCTCCCCAACCCTCTCCTCACCCCCAACTCTGATAGCCAAACCTCCTCTCCCTCTATCCATCATAGCTCGCTGCACAGCTCTCTCTCTGCCCATATCCCCCTATCACCACCATCTCCACCCCTATCTCCTCTTCTCCCCCGATCCAATCTCCCTCTATCTCATAGCCGACCTTGGCCACCTCCTCCATCACCACCCCCCTCATCTACCTCCTCATCATCATCAAAAGTCAGAATCATCTCAACTGGATCCGATATCCTGGCCACTGCACGCACTGCGAACAGTCCTGCAAACTCGTCAGTCATCCCTGCATCCACTATCTCAGGGGCATAATCCCAAATCTGGCCGGCTAAATGGAAGAACTCCTCCACTGCCGCCGCGCTATCAATCATAGGTCCCCAATCCAGAATATCCTGTCTCTGTCGAGCATAAAAGCAGGCTCCCTATGGAATACCTTGTTGTCAACCATATTGCCGCAACACCCGACTATGCAGAAACCTCTTAATAACAAAGGGCATCTGCCCTATCAAATATCTGCTCATATACACGTAGGGCATCTCCATCCCATCCTCGGCCCATACCTTGCAACCTGTATATGGTCGCCAGATGGCCGTATCAATATCATCTAACACTCTCCTCCAGTGCTCTAGTTTTCCCAACTTATGCTGGACAACTATTCCTCTGTATCCGTATGCATACGCACACCTAGCAGACCTATCTCTATCCGTCAGTGGCCTAGCTGCGGGAATATGCTCCCATGCCCATACCTATAGTAGTGTCACTCCAGCTGATCAACTTTCGTAACCTAGGTATACCACCTGATGTAAATCCCTGTATAAATGGGCCAGCATAGCCGACCCCCATGCAAATCGGAGATCCTACGTCACCATATCCTCCAGAACCAATCCCCACCCCACTGCTAGTCCCTTCGACCTACGGTTGGGACATAAGAAACTACCTATGAAACATGCCAGCATTGATGGTAGAGGCACGTAATCCAAATCCAAGAACTGTTGCTAGGGGATCTCATATCTGCAAACAGTATCATCTTGCAAGATCCGGCGAAGTGCCTCCGTCCCACCCTCCTCAGTCTTCTCATAGGGTAGCAATGCACCTACCACAAGAATCCGTAGAATCCGATAACAATCCTCAGGCGTCACTGTTATCTCGCCTGTCGCCAAATGGAAGGTGTTCGTATCACTGTGCCACCTCTCCACCAATGTTGTCAATAAACCCCGGTTCACAATAAACTAAGGCATATCTAACAATGAGGTCAGGCCACATCTCTCAATAATGTCTCTATCTATCTGTGTCAATCGTGGTATCAATGACCACGGTCTCAAAAATCGCTCACGTGACTGAACCACTCCAAGTCACTCCTGTCAAAAAGCGAAACAAGTCCAATATCAGTTTCCTCATCACAACATAGATACTAAAATCAAATTCATATCAAAACTTGAAAATTTGACAATCTAAATCAAGTTCCACATCATATCAATCATATCAACTTGTAACACAACTCAAGTTTCATAGCAACTTGTAACACAACTCAAATTTCACATCCATATCAACTTGTAAAACAACTCAAGTTTCACATCCACATCAACTTGTAAAACAACTCAAGTTCCACAATCAATGCAGCTTGTAAAACAACTCGAGCTCTACATATATATCAACTTGAAACAATTTATATCAAATCAAGTTCATATCAAAAACCACAACATATCAAATCCACATCAAATCTATATCAACTTGAAAAATCGCAAATCAAATCAAGTTATATCAAAACTCATATTGGACAACTCACACACAAACCGACAATTTGCACCTATCCTGGCAGAGTTGGCATCAACCTATCAAATTTCTTCATTCACAAATCACACTGCACCAAAAATTTTTGCTATGTGCTAAACAAACTTATCTACGTGCTAAATTGTGTATCATGCACTACCTTGTCCTCGCTAAGCGCTACTTAATCTACCCTATGCGCTAGACAAAACCTATGCGCTACCCTTTTCTTCCAAAGCGCCACCTAACCTAGCCCTAAGCGCTAAACTACCCTATGTGCTATTCTATCCTGCTCTTGCACTGCAAATCTATCCCTATATGCTAGGTCATACCTACGCACTATCTAGCCCTACCCATGCGACTTCCAAGAAACCCTATGTGCTAGTTATCTCCTATGCGCTACCCATTTTACTTTTTGTGCTACCCTGTGATCGTGGTGCACTAACCTAACCTTATACACTACCCTAACCTGTCGATACGCTACCCTACACTTTTTGGACGCTACCCTATTCATTCAATCCTATGCGCTACGAAACCTATCGTATGCACTATTTCTTGCCTCTGACGCGCTAAACCACCAAATCCGCATGACAAAATTGAAAACATGATCAAAAACAACAAAATCAAAAATCAAAAAGGGGTCAAAAAGGTTGACTTACTGGTGCTCCATACGCAACAGGCCTCCGATACCTCCGATACCTCCGAAAGCGCTCGAATCGATGCGAAGCATAAGGAACCGACATGTTGACTTCTCTCCAAAAATCACTTTCTCCAAGGTCAACAAGCACAAATGAGA
Source organism: Cryptomeria japonica (assembly GCF_030272615.1). NCBI lineage: Eukaryota > Viridiplantae > Streptophyta > Pinopsida > Cupressales > Cupressaceae > Cryptomeria > Cryptomeria japonica. The sequence continues at coordinate 244,950,112 of NC_081409.1, read as the reverse complement.
CAAAAGAAATCACTTTTTCCCTTTATATAGGGTAAATCAAAATTAGGGTTATATGGAGGGAAGTAAAATTGCTCATGGTGTCTCCTACCACCCTACCAAATGGCAATATCGGGAGATGAATCAAATTACCACATTCAACACAGACAAAATTTTACAATGCAATGAAATTTATCAAATTTATCTAAATCAAATCAAATTTTCAAAAATTTTGATTCATCTCCCGAGGGAGCATTATCAACATCGTTTATCAAATCTAGGGTACGACATGAAAATCTCAAAACAACATAAAAATTGATCATAACTAAATCATGATGACACATCATTTTCTTTGAATCAACATGTGCACACACGTCACTTCAAAGAGGGGCAAAATGTAGACGTATAAAAATGACCATATTCCTAAATGAATATTTAATGTTCATTTTATTCTCATTCCTCTATTTAGTTAAATCTAATTTAATTAAATCACCCACATTCTTCTATTTAATTAAATAAATTATTCTATTTATTTATTTAAATTCACTTAAGCTTTTTTACATCATTTAATTGAATAAATCATTTTATTTAATTAAATCCCTTCTCTCCACTTTTAATTAAATTCACATTTAATTAAATAGTTCACCCCAATTAAATAAATCTAATTTATTTAATCCCCAACTTGAAACCAAACTGAAATAAAGCAACTTATTTTAAATAAATTATATTTTCCCTCACCCACTTGCATTTTCCTACATCCCCCACTTGCATCCTAAACCCTATTCCTAATCTCTTCTAGAATCCATCTAATCCTAATCAATTAACCCCAAACCCATCCATTATCCCCTTTCCCTAAATTTGAGGAGGTCACTTCTCAAATTTGGAGTAAAGTTTTCAAAAGGCATTAAAGCCTTTATCCATTCAACAATGCCCCCAAATTTGGAAGGACTCTTAAAAATTTGTCCCCAAAGTCTTCAAACCATTAATGGTTAACTAACCCTTAGTGGCATGGTTAGAGACTTTTTGACTAACTTAACCTCCATCTAACCCAAGGGTCTCATTAAACATTTATTGCTTTGACCATGGTTATTCCTTTTACCTTTGCACAAGAGTTTACCCCTTGGGTAAAAGCTTTATCCAATAGATAAATCTAACCTAACCTTAACCCTTACCTCCTAAGGTAAACATGAGGTCTTCTCAAGCATTTAATGCTTCTTACCTCTCCTCTCAACCAGCCTTATGTTGACAATTGTCACCATTTCATTGGTGAAAATTGAAAATACGGATTGACAACTTTCAAACTTGACCCTTGATTAACTCTTTCAATCCTGACCATCCATTGCCCTATTTTCACTATAAATAGAGCTCTCATTCCTCCATTTTGAGGATCCATGCAATCTTTTAGTATCTCATTTATGCACAATTTTATTAACACATCTAGCTTCTCTTTGTAATAGGAATTAATCTAATAAGCATTTTAGACTATTTCCTTTACCATTGGCTTAACTCATAAACTAGTATATCATGTTAGGATAGTATTGCTACTAATCTTGTCATCTTATAATCTAGTTTATTGCATTTGTAAAATCATGCATAGATAGGATGCATTTTCATGACTAAATCAATCATAAGCATCCCTCGTTCTTGCATTTGTCATCCCTAAGCCACTTTGTTCGGTGATCTAAAAGCAAAGGCATTGGCTTGAGGGACCTTGTGAGATAGAGAACCATAGAACCATCCTTGGGAAGTTGAGTCATTCTTCATGACTCCATAACTTGCACCAAGAAGTCCTGTGGGTGTGTGGACAAGCCTCTTTAAGCTTCATTTTTCACATTTTAAGTTTCATCACCCCACTTTTCGTGCATACAAAAATAATAACATAATGCCAATTCCCTCCTCCAAAAAGTCTAAAACCTTTTCCAAGGAGTGGCATAACCCTAAATGGAATATCCAACTAAAAAAGCATCTTCCTTGGCATCTTTTGGGTCTACGTAGCTAAAAGGCTTAAAGTCTTTTAAAGTAAGACAAGGGTCCCACCATGCCATGTCATTTAAGTGATTTGAGCAAAGGGGTGGTGTTGACATTAAAGGGGCCACTTTATTAAAGCATAAGCCTTTATTAAAAAAAGAAACTTAGGCTTATAAAGTAACTTTATAAAAGTTACTTTTTCCCTTCTTAACTTTTGACATTTAGAAATTTTGAAGTGTCTTTATTCAATAAATGCAATGTGGGAATTGCATCAAAAAGATGGGGACATGATAGTCTCCCCTTCCGGATTTGCTTGCCCACAAGCAAAGATAAGGTTGGATGCTTAAGAATCTCTTCTCCTTCCCACATAGCATCCTCAATGGGTAAATCTTTCCAACTAACCAAATATTTCTTGATCACCCCGTTCCTCAAATGTCTCTCTCGTTGTTCTAGAATCTCAACAGGAATCATAACCAATTTGCCTTCATCATCCAATGGTGGCAGTACTGGAGATGCTACAATACCCTGACCAATTGCCTTTTTGAGGCATGATACATGAAAGACATCATGAATCTTACTCTCAGGAGGAAGCTCTATCTCGTATGCTACCTCACCCATTCTCCTCAGCACTATATAAGGCCCATAAAACTTGGGCTTCAACTTCTCAACTCCCTTAACCTTAACCGAGCTTTGCCTATAAGGTTAAAGTCATAAAAATACCATATCCCCAATCTTAAAAGATCTCTCAACCCGATGCCTATCAACATACATCTTCTGTTGGTTCTAAGGTTGCTGAATATTGTTCTTGAGAGATTTTAACATATCCTGATTCTCCTGTAACCAATCAAGAGCCAAAGGCACTCTATTATCAGCCAAAGCTAAGTCAGTGAACATCATGGCATCATAACCATACAGTGCATGAAATGGAGTCATCTCAATGGACATGTGGTATGTAGTATTATAGCAGAACTCCCCCAAATACAAACAACAAACCCATGCACGTTGATGTCCGGAAACATAGTTATGTAGATACCCTTCTATCCATTTGTTGACAATCTCTATCTGGCCATCCGTCTGAGGGTGGTAACTAGTACTGGGAGTCAGTTTTGTACCAACGAGTTTGAACAACTCTTGCCAAAAGGCACTCATGAACCTACTATCACGGTCACTCACAATGGTCTTTGGAAGACCATGTAATCAGAAGATCTCTTTGAAAAACAAATTAGCAACCTGTAATGTTGTTTAATTTGATGCTATGGGAAAGAAATGGGCATATTTAGTCAATCTGTCCACCACAACATAAATGCAATATTTCCCTTGGACTTTGGGAAGTCCAGTAATGAAATCCATACATATTCCAGTCCACTTTTGATCCAAGATGGGAAGTGGTTGCAGCAGACCAGCAGGGTATGTGTTTTCAATTTTATTTTGCTGGCAAGTAAGACACTCATGCACATGTTGTAGAATATCACTCTTAAGACCCTTCCATGAGAATCTCTCCCTGATTTGTCTGTAAGTTTTTCCATATCCCTGATGTCCTACTATTGGAGAATCATAAAATACATGCATAATTTGATTTTAAAGTGTGGATTTAGGTACCAAATAAATCTTTCCTTTATAGTAAATGATATCATCAACAACCGAATATCTCTCATCCTGAATAATCCCATCCATGACCTCACATGCAAACTGATTCTTGGAATACTCTACCAACAGCTGAGATTTCCAATCAGCTAAGACTTCACATAAGGAACATAGGACAGCAGATGAAGGTCTCCTAGATAATGCATCAGCGGCAACATTATTCTTCCCAAAATCATATGCTTGGATCTTAGAAACCCATTTTTTTGTGCCTTTCACTGAGATCCTTTTGCTCCAAGAAATATTTCAGACTATTGTAATCAGTTCTCACCACAAATTTGCAGCCAACTAGATATTGTTTGAATTTAGTCAATGCATGCATAATTGAAAGCATTTCCTTGTCATAAGTAGAATAAAGTTTCTCATTGAGTTTCAATTTCCTACTCCCATAAACAATGTGGTGATGATTCTGCATCAATATAGCTCCCACACCTTCACCCGAAGCATCACATTCCACTACAAAGGGCTGAGTGAAATCAGGTAATGCTAAAATGGGACAAGAGCTCATCACTTGCTTAAGCCTATCAAATACCACCTGTGCTTCCGGAGACCAACAAAAAGCCCCTTTCCTTGTAAGATCTGTCAATCGTGCTGCAAGCTATGAATAACCTTTGACAAATCCACTGTAATATGCACACAAACCAAGGAAACCACGTAACTCAAATATATTCTTGGGTGGTGGCCAATCAACAATGGCATGTATCTTCTCTTGATGCACCTTAACCCCATCTACACCAATCACATGACCCAGATATAAGATTTCAGATAACCCAAAATCACACTTTGACAATTCAGCATACAGTGACTATGATTCCATGATACTCAAGACCTCCTCAAGATGTAACAAGTGTTCTTCCCAAGATCTGTTGTAAATCAAGATGTCATCAAAGAACACCAAAACAAACTTACGTAGCTGCCTGTTGAACAGATGGTTCATACAAGACTGAAAAGTGGCAGGAACATTAGTGAGGCCGAATGACATCACCAAGAACTCATAATGACCATAGTGGCATCTGAAAGCAGTCTTCTGAATGTTTGACTCTCTCACCTTAATCTGATGGTACCCTGAACGAAGATCTATCTTCGAGAAGTACACTGCCCCATGTAACTCATCTAACAACTCTACAATACAGGGAATGGGGTATCTGTTTTTAATGGTCTTCTTGTTCAATGCACAGTAGTCAATGCACATTCTTAGAGTGTCATCTTTCTTCTTCACAAGAACGACTGAAGAAGCAAATGGACTAGAACTGGGTCTAATAAACCCCATATCCAGAATTTCCCTGATGGTCTTCTCAATCTCATCCTTATAAGCCTTGGGATGCCTTTAAGGTGTGGTCATAATTGGTTTAGAATCCTCAAGCTCGATGACATGCTCAAAACCTCTATTAGGTGATACGCCAGATGAAATGTCTCCAAACACCACTCCATGCTCATCTAAGATAGTCTGAATATCACTGTGAAAAGTCCTCTCATCCTTCACTAGTGACTTCCTAGATGATACAAAGCATTGATTAGCCCAAATAATATCCTGGTGTTTGAAAATAGTTTCCATTCTATGAGAAGAAACCACCTTAGGACCTCCATCCGAACATGCCCTCAGAATGGTCTTCTTACAACCCTTCATGAACTCAAGTTGCATCTTACGATGATCAATAATGTACCTGCCAATACCCTACAGCCACTGTGTACCCAAAACTACATCATAGTCCTCCAACCGTAAGACATGGAGGTCATCAACCAGGGTGTAGTCCTTCATTTGTATCTGCAACAGTGGCACTCTCTTAGTGCAACCTAAGATAGCTCCATCCGCTACCTTCACTCCAAAACCAGAAAACTCCTCTGGGGTAATACCATACCTGTCAATCAACTCTTCACTAATGAAGTTGTGTGTAGCACCAGTATCAACTAGACACACAACATGCTGCCCCTGAATAGTACCCTTAAGTCTGAAAGCATAAAACTTAGGGTATCTTGAAAGCATAGCCACGGCAACATCAGCCATATCAGTACCCTCTTGAACATCTAACTCAATATGAGGTGTCTTATGATCATCATACTCATTATCTGGATCTGAATCAGCAACATGGTCCTCATCACCATCTGAATGGACCTCAATAAGATGGACCTTTCCCTTTCCACTGCATCGGTGACCAGGTTCCCAAGGCTCCTTGCAAGTAAAACATAGTTTCTTCCTTCTTAACTCATTTCTAGACTCCAGATCAAATTTTGGGGCAGAAGTATTGCCTTGCTGAAACTGAGAAGTCTTTTGGAAAAGTTTAGAGTTTCTGGTGAAGTTTTTGTTTTGCTGGAAAGTGGATGGGGGAGGAGGGGTGTCAAGATCTAAGGTAAGCTAAATGGCCTCCTGTAATGTCCCAAGCCTTAAAGCCTTAACTAGTCCCTAGAGTCTCTCATGTAGACCCTCAATAAACAACATAACGACTCTCTTATCAGGCATCTCAGGAACCATCACTGCTATCCGTTGAAACTCATTAATATAAGTTTCCACATGTCTTGACTGCCTCAGTAGAGCTAGGTCCCTGTAATACAGTTCTATATCATTCCTGTCAAACCTGGAAATCAATCTCTCGATGAACTTAGTATAAGAGTGAATAAGGGTATGGTTTTGCATAACCAAACCATGGTGCCACCAGTCATATGCAACTCCCTCCAGGTGTAAAACAACAAACTGTATAGCCTCATCCTCAGTCATGAGCTTCAGGGATAAATAGATGTCCAATTTGTGGACCCAAGCTCGTGCACTGGAAGAACCAACACCATCAAATGTGGACATAGAGAGCTTACCAATAGCTCTCTTCAGATCATTATTCCACTGTTGTCTAGGCCACCTGTCATTCTGACCTTGGTCAGCATCCCTATGCTGGATACAATACTGATGTAAAGGAAAGGCATCCCTAACATGCTGCAATAAAAGTGCCCACTCATCACTAGTTTGCATGACAATGTCCTGGAAGGTGATTCCATTATAAGGCTCAGTCAATGGTGGTACTTCTCTAGGGGTGGACCGTGGGAGCATAGGCCTATCCGCTATCCTAGTATGGGTCTTGTCCCTCTGTGGTGAGATGGATGCATTACTCAAGGAAGGTGGAATTCTACTGCTGCCCCTACTTCCTGTAGCTGATACTATCCTGCTACGGCTCATGTGGCTTCCCCTATTATTTCCCAAATCCATTTTGTCAAGTGTGCGCTGTAACTTGTTGATTGCTTCAACAATTCTTGGTTGTGCTTCAGCCAAGCTCCTCATAATCTCATCAGGATTGAGTGGAATTTGTCTCTCCTGTCTGGGTGGGCTCCTCTGTCCTTCAGGTATATCACCCATATTAGTCTCAAAGGGTGGTTCTATGACAAAATTTAAATCCACTCTAGGTCTCCTGCGTGTCTAATATATGTAGGTGCCAAATCTGCCCCACTGCATAGAATTATTCTGATGACCCCCAGGGTGGCAGGATCATCAGCTCTGATACCACTGAAAGATCCCTAAATAGGTATTTTGCTGCCCTGTTTAAATTTTAATTTAATAAACTATATTTTGGAGCCTTTTTGGTGTTCTTAGAGACTAGATAGAAGATGCAGAAGAGTTTGTTTATTTTGTGTTGTTTTTTAGTGATGGGGTTTGCAACATATGACAAGAAATAACATAAAAATGAAATGTAATCAAGAGATCAACTTCTGATTTTTTATATGACAGCAGATTACAATCATCTAGAAGTGAAATAACATTCACATGTACAAGCAGAAAACATACCAAGGATCCAGTGCTAGGGTTTGAGGCTGGTTTGCTATCTAGAAAATGGATACAAGCTGAGAAGGATGGTGTAGGAGCAGATCAGTGGATCCAATCTACATATTTTGCCATAAGATGAATTACCAATAACAAATTGGGCAAGAACCCAATTACCAGCTGGAAATCTAACCTTTGCCAGGCAAAATTATACAATTTTGACCTTCTTTTCCCACTTTTTGCTCACCCTGATCACAAATCTAGTCAGTTTACTGTGATTTCTTCCACACTACCCTTTCTAATCCCAACAATAAGATCAAGCACAAGAAATGGAGTTAGAACCCTCCATTTAATTTTAAATTGATGCACAACCTTCTAGAATGGTACTACACTGCCTGGAATGGTACGACTGACATTATGAAACCCACACTTGCTGCAGTTTCAAGACAAACTGTTCAGAACTGATATATCATACCTAATGGAGATTGATGGGCTGGTTTTGTTGCTAAATTGACCCCCATTGGGTCTAGACAAGGCACATCCTTGTCCCACGTGGGCAAATTAGTGGGTACACCTCCACTACCAATGCAGATCTGAGGGTTTATGTCCTCCAAACACCTGCAATTTCTGCTGCTAATGCAGAGCTAAGAAAATCAGAAAATAAAATAATAACATAATGCCAATTCCCTCCTCCAAAAAGTCTAAAACCTTTTCCAAGGAGTGGCATAACCCTAAATGGAATATCCAACTAAAAAAGCATCTTCCTTGGCATCTTTTGGGTCTATGTAGCTGAAAGGCTTAAAGGCTTTTAAAGTAAGACAAGGGTCCCACCATGCCATGTCATTTAAGTGATTTGAGCAAAGGGGTGGTGTTGACATTAAAGGGGCCACTTTATTAAAACATAAGCCTTCATTGAAAAAAGAAACTTACGCTTATAAAGTAACTTTATAAAAGTTACTTTTTCCCTTATTAACTTTTGACACTTAGAAATTTTTAAGTGTCTTTATTCGACAAATGCAATGTGGGAATTGCATCAAAAAGATGGGGACATGACACCGACCAGGTGTTAAGTCGGTGTGTGATGGAGGAATAGGTACCAAGCGTTCTGAGGGAGGCACATGAGGGGCCCGCAGGAGGCCATATGGGACCAGACACTACGGCAAGAAAGGTGCTACTAGCGGGCCTGTGGTGGCCCACATTGTATAATGATGTCAAAGAATGGGTAGTAGGTTGTGATACGTGTCAGAGAGCGGGGAAGCCGCTAAAGAGGGATTTCATGCCCCTCAACCCTTCGCATGCATAGGAACTATTTGAGTGCTGGGGGTTGGATTTTATTGGGCCACTCAAGGCTAGTCATGCCAGGAGGTGTCGCTATATTGTGGTAGCCACATAATATTTAACCAAATGGGTTGAAGCTCGGGCCCTGCCTGACAACTCAGTCATAAGTACAACAAGATTCATTTATGAGAAAATTTAAAATGATGGGGGTGGACATTTTGTGAACCATGTCATCAAACTTCTCACTACTGAATTTAAAAATTTTCATTCATTGTCCAGCCCCTATTACCCGCGAGCCAATGGGCAGGCCGAGGCTACCAACAAGATTCTTGTAGGAGTGATTTACAAGTCTTGCAGTGTCAAGGGAGAAGACTGGGAAGAAAAATTACCTTCGGTCTTGTGGGCCTACCGCACAACTTACAAGGTGACCACCGGCCAGACTCTGTTCCAACTAATGTACGGGCAGGAAGCTGTTGTGCCAACATAATTCATGGTGCCAAGTCTTCGCATTGCAATCGAGAACAGACTGGGGGACATGGAGATCCTGAGGGAGAGGTTGTATGTCTTGAACAAGCTGGATGAGAAAAGAATGATGACCTGGTGAGCTACGGAGGCAGCCCAACAAAGGAGGAAGTTGTGGCATGACAAGCACTTAAAACAAATGAGGTTTTCTTTAGGACAACTGGTACTAAAATATAATGGGCGTGATAAGATTAAACTAGGCAAATTCAATGTAAGATGGTTAGGACCATATAAAGTCCGCGAGGTGGCGGAGAACGGGGCAGTGAAGTTGTGGACACTGGATGGACGGGAGGTTGCAGGCAGCATCAATGGGTCGAAATTAATACTATATCATGAGCAGAGTCGACCGACCAACCCCGAATCCTCCCGAAGAAATACTTAGATCAAAAAAAAAAGTACGGCAGGTAACCGTACAACACTGTACGGAAAAAAAAATGTGGCAAGTAACTGTATGACCGTACGGAGAAATTTTTCTTAAAATCGTCGAATTAACCATACGATCAATACCGTACGACGGAAAAAAGAGCCCACTGTACGGATGAGACATCGTACGATATAAAGCATCATACGAAGGAAAGAAAACAAGAAAAAAAAGGGGGAGAAGCGAAACAATTGTACGACGAAGGAAGCGAAACCACCGTACGGCGAAGGAAGCGAAACCACCTTACGCCATACCCGTACGACGAAGGAAGTGAAAACCGTCGTGCGTCATAACCGTACGACGAAGGAGGGAGTGCAGGACAACCATACGGCAATTGGAACAAATGCAATTAAGAGCAATTCTGTACGGGCTATGAACGGTTGACAAGATAGATTCACCAAATGCTTGTACGGTCAATTAGAGGGTATTGTACAGTAAAAATAAAAAATAAAAAATAAATACCGCACGGTCATTGCAGGTGTTGTATGACCATTGCAGGTACTTTTGAATGGTGGAGAAAGATTGTCTGGTGGCACAAAAGCATTTTAAAAAAAAAATTATCGAGGGGTAGCGTCTGGAGGAAAGGTCCCATGTTGGAGGAAAATAGGCACGTGCAGAAGCTTGTTACCCTAACCCTATTTTTTTAATATTAAAAAGGGCACAAAAGACAAAGGAAAAATTAATTAATGGACGTCAGCAATGGAAAGAATTAGCAAAAGCAGTTATGGCAGTTACCTGCTACAGTGCCGGCAACCTCTGCGAACAAGAAAGTTGTTCGGATTTTGCCTTCAGGTGTGAAAGTCAGTGGCAGCATGGCTGACAACAACAAAAGAAAAGGTAAAAAGGTGCAACCCAAAGTGCAGCAGCAGATGGCAACAAAGAATGATGTGACCATGGACACCATTACCTTCAAGGGTTTGAGTGGAGCAGATTGTAGGAAATGGTGGAACGAGACCCCGCATGATGATCCTATGAAGACACAACTACGACTTGCACAGGTACAGTGGGCCATCCAGATGCCCATTTTTTGTATTAAGGATTTTGAAGTTGTGATGCGGGCCATGATTGGTGCCTATGACCCACATAGGCGACAATCCGTATTTGATTACGAGCACCACCAGATTATAGTGTTGTTCGCTTCCACAGAATTTACAAGAGTTTTTGGTATTCCAGGAGTGCAAGGAAAGAAAATGGACAAGGGGCAGAAAATATCCCCAGATTTAAAAGATAAACTTCTCAAGCTGATGTGTCGCGACGACCTCACACAAGCCGAACTGGATAGTCTCCAACATGCTAGCAAAGGAAGAGGTTTGAAGAAGTCGTTCCTGAGAGAGGGGATATGGCGGTGCCTTGTGGATGTATTGAAGAGCCGCTTGATGGGAGCGAGTAGGGCTTCAGACATTGCCATGGCGCAGGTGGTGCTGGTGAATGGCATCCAAAATGGCATGATATACGACTAGGCATCAGTACTGGAAGATAGGATGGAGGAATTCGTGACCCTCTAGCACTGGACCTTCTACATGCCCTACCATGCGATTGGACTCTTCCTGGATGTGGTACGCCTTCAAGGCTCACCAGACACACCACACTTGGCACCACAAGGCCATGTACGCTCGAGGCAGCCGCCTATATTTTATTGGGTTCACTTGGATATCATGGCACCCAACGGAGATACACAATCAGGCAAGAAACGAAAGCAACGAGTGGTGGTGTCTGAGGCGGAGACAGAGTCGGAGTCTGTGACTAGTGACCTGAGTGAGGAGGCAGAGGACTCCAGTGATACATCAGAGGCCACCGAGAGTAGTTTCAAAATGGTGGGTAGAGGTGAATAGCAAGTGGAGGAGGAGACAGGGGCAACATCTTCTACAATAGCACAGACAACCACACCTCCACCTCTCATAGTTGTGCCAGCAGCAACCACACGACCCTTGGGTGAGTTATCCGAGCAAACGGTCTCAACAAGTGCCACTTGGCCTCTCCCTGGAGCAGTAGTATTGGCAGTGCCAGTTCCTGGTTTTGGGTAGGGTCGGGCACCAGTGATTATGGTTCCACCACACGCAACCGCGACATTAGTAGGCTTACCAGAGCCTCACATGGTTAGCGATAGGAGTCCCACGACAGGAATAAAGGCTGGGGGCAGTGGTGGGAAGGTTGGTAGGGAGGTTGTACCAGCAGAGCATCATGGAGGGAGTGGTACGCCTTCTCAAACAAATATGAGTGTGTGGTTGAGTCGGTACAAAATGACACCAGTAGCACCAGTTGGAGTAGCGGTCCTCTCCCCATGGCGTGAGCCAATCCCTCACGAGATTGTGGACCTGGTCAGAAACAGTTCACCAGAGACTACACTGATTGTATAGAGAGACCACTCGCCCATTCGTGAGTTGGTGCTAAGTCTCAGGCAGGCGGAGGAGTTGATCTAGAGCCCCCCGCATGATGAGCCACTGCAGAGTCCTCACGGGGATGCCGAGGAGCACGATGTCCTAGCATCTCCGAAAGTGGCAGGCAACAAGGAATTGGAGCAATTCCTTGCGGATATGGTTATGGAAGCCCGGCGGATGGTAGCCTCTACAAGGTCTTAGGGAGATGCCCGGACAGATGAAGAGTTGGAGCAGCTACTCGGGTTTATGAGGGGCAGGTGCATGACACACTTTGCGCAGTGTTTTGAGTCTAGTGGATGGCCTACTACGAAGACCTTGCAGATGTTGGAGAATTGGGGCCTCCACGAGCAGGTTGGCAAGACCAGCAGACAGTCATTGTTGTGGAGAATAGAGCAAGTTTTCTGAGAGACCTACTATGGGTTGCGAAGGACACAGTATATTGCTGACAGTACCGAGACCCAATGCCAGGAGGCTATGTTGGCACAGGAAGAGTTGGTTGCTCAACTGTAGCAAATAGAGGAGTTGCACAGAGAGCAATTGGCTTGGGAGAAGGCCTCATGGGATGCAAAACGCGCTACCTTGGACACAGTGTTAGCTGAGGAGAGGTCAGCGAAGGATGCCTTAGAGGCACAGTTGGAGGAGGCCCGCAAGGACACGGCTATGTTGGAGAGACGCCTGGGTAGTGCCTTAGAGATGGTAGAGCAGAAAGACAAAGAGGTCTTGGAGGTGGCGATGATGGTGAAAACAATGATGGAGCACCAAATGGTTGCGGAGCAGGACCTCAAGTTGCGGATTGAGCAGGTCTATGAGTTACGAGCTCGCTTGACAGCCGCACCTCGCGCATCGGCACCCTCCTCACCGGGGACGCTTCCTCCACCCCATTCTCAATCCTGAATTCTATGTTGTTAATCATCCCATTTTGTTTTTCAATTGTTAGGAGACGACCTTGTTTTTTGGGGGGGATGATGTTGGTAGTAATATTGTACGGGAATAAAACAATAGTTAATTAGGTAGTACTTTACTTTGTTAGTAATGTAACTGAGGGATGATAGTTACAGGTGCAACGGTTGTCCCTCGCATCCCCTTGGTACCATGGAAGGTAACTTGTAAAGACACATGATTATGAATGGAAATAATATCTCTTATATTTGCTTGATCTTATCATCTCCTATCTATGGCATTATTGTTTCTCGTTAAGCATTCTATTTGTATGTTTTAAATTGTTCATCCAGAGGGTAAACAAGCTAGAGCCCTTTACTCTTACTTGAGAAGATCCACAAGACAATAGAATCCAATTGACAAGTATAGCCCACCAAAATTTTGTTGTATATTTTATTTACTTAGTATTCATGATGAACCTAGATCCTACAAAGAACTTTTCTAGCAAATGATCGTGAGTCTTTGCAACAAGCCATGAAAGAGGAGATGATGACTTTAAATTGAACAAATAGATTTTTAAGACTACATTTTTGCATTGAGATCTAAAAGTAAAAAGTTCATACACAAAAACCAAAAATTTTGAGATAAAAACAAAATAACACTTGGTTCACATATTAAGAGGTCTCGTTATGATTACTATATTGAGATAAGGCTAATTATTTACTTATTATTTACCAATTAAATAAATAAGGTTCACTATAAACAGATAAGGATCCATGGACGATAATAATTATTTACTTATTATTTACCAATTAAAACATTTTTTTATGTTAATGTGATAAAAGTTAAACTAGGTGCCCATCTTGGACTGTCTCCTATTTTTTAACAATTGAAAATCAAGTCATCTAAAATAAAAAAGCTAAAGTCAACTTTGACTTTTTGTGTGTGTCTTGGTTTAGTATATCAGAAACTTTTTTGCAAGCTTGAGAAATGATTTTTTACCCATGTTTGTATGTCATATTTGGTAATTGAGAAGAATATAATTCATAATTGTTATATAGATGCTTGAAAGGGTAGAGAAGTGTGAAGTTGTACAAACACACAAATGTATCAATTTGGATGTAGGAGGAAAAAAAAGTAATTGTATTGTACTCTTATTTCAAGATAATATAAATTTGACTCTCTCCACATAAATATTATATAAATCTCTTATGTTTATTAATTTCTTTGGTATTGTTGATTTGTGTTTCCTTATATCTCTATTGGTATATAGAGAATAAATTTTAGATTTAGAACATAAAATCCAGATTTCCACATTACGGTTGTTACCTTCATTTCTAACAACCATTACTTAAATCAAATCATCTAGATATTTATAGTTTAATTATAATCCACTCTTACATATGTCCAATATAGCTTATGGGGTACAGCGTGTATAAGATGACAAGACTTCCTACCCCTATCAACCAAACAGGGTCATTGCTAACCAACAGCAATACATAGGGGTAAACAAACCTCAAACCTAAATATGACATTCACTTAAAATGGTGCATGTTAAATTTGGTATCATAACACTCATTGAACATGCATCCAAATTATAATATCACAAGGCAAATTGTAAGGACATGGTTATTACATTGGGTTTACCAAAGCTATGATTAAGCAATATCTGCAACTAGTTAAAAAAAGGGTGCCTTCAAGGGATGTGACAAAAAGATAAGACGACCAAATTGAAAGAATAGAGTCCACTAGCTTCCATTGACAAAGCAGCCCTAGACCACAAAATATGCCAGACCTGCTCAAAATCTGTGTTTTTGGCCTTCCTTCAAAATTTAACTTCTTACTTGCTTGTTTGCTTGCAAATGCTGAGATCATTGATCATTGTAGATGGAAACAAAATGACAGATTGATTTTCAATGGAACATTATTCATACCTTAGCAAAGCACTCAACTAAGCTTGGCTCTAGAATTGTGTATGAAGCACCGCATTATCCTAATATAGAGAAGTTTTTGTTTTCAGAGAAGCTTCCACAGTCAATTATAATTAACAGGTAAGCTTCTGGATTAAGTGTAACACTTGTTTTTATTTCATCAGGCATAGTAAACACCATTATGTAACACTGGACTTTTGCGATGCTTAAAAATTCACTAGCATAAAATGCATCAGACTTGTCATATTTCTAATTCAGAATACCATTTTCTAGTGTATCTAAAGCTCTCTCTCTCTCTCTCTCTACCTACCTACCTACCTACCTATATATATATATATGGAAACCCTAATCATTTTTCTTGAATAGCCTGCACAACTTGGCTGATTGTATCAAAGTTACGTCTTTCCTTCATAATCTTCTTTGCAAGATTGAGAGCTCGGCGCTCACATTCTGCTCTCTTGCTTGCATCTTGAATTGACTCAAAATCTTCTACATGAGCCACCCCTACAATTCGCCTGCACTCCAGAACACAATTTGTCAGATTCTTTTCTCCAAATGGGGATGACTGTGTGCAGTCTTTTACAATCACAAAGCTAAGGCTTCTGAATGTAGAAAGTGAACTACAATATGGACTAGCTAAAATGAGCATGTGGAGCAGCAAAAACATGCTGTGAGAGTATAAACAATGTTGACAACTGGAAAGAAAAAAAAGATTTTGCAGAGAGATGCAAAATAGATTACACGTAGATGACAATATTACAGTAGAAACCCATATTGGCATTTATATCATGCATCTACCAAGATATAAATCTAGAAATATTACAAGTTTATTGTTGCTTTTTGAATTCCACCTCTCTACGACTGACAAAACTTATGAAGCAAAATAATACAAGAATATAAATTTATGCATTGTTGCCTTAACCTGATCATTTTTGCTGCACCAAATCCAAGGCTGTCATGGAATAAGTCTTTCATGTACTTCTGCTGCACAATCAATTTGAGTTCGGGGGTATTGTATATAGCTTCTAGATAAGCATCTCCACAGTGTTCTGTGTTGTTATTCCATAATGCAATAAACTTTGCTTCAAAAAGGTTCCATGTTTCTTGTATGCATCTGAGAATCCACTGTTTATAGCCCTGAAAAATCATTATCACACAGAATTCGATTCCTCAGCACATAGAATAGCATACTTAGAACCCCTTAATGTGGATCAGAAGGCATTACATGGAGTATAAATGAGTATCAACTGAACTTCAATCAGTTTGCTAAAGATATTTAAAACAGTGGATAACCTAATTCTTTAAAAACAAAAAACAATTAGAACAGAAGCCCAATTATGTGCCTAACATGTCTGGATGCAAGCTAAAGTTTAACTTTGCAATGCCTATGTTCCATGGTGTTGGGTTATGTCAAATGTGCACATAAATTACATATATGGAAAAGATAGAATGAAAATATTAAATAAAGAGCCAGAGTCGTACACAGCAACATTGACAGGATCAAGGAAGCAAAACAACTTTCAAAAGGTTAAAAAAGATTCAATGAAAATAGAAAAAATAGATGTAGCAATATCTATATATTTAATTGCTAAATTATTCCTAATATAGCTTCATTGTTTTTCTGCAGATATATTTCTCGCTTTCAAAATCACATCATTGTTAAGCTTAGCATTTCTAACTTTCTCCCTTTTTTTAGCATCTATATACATTTTGTGCAGAGAAATCCTTAAAATCACCAATTCTCTTCTAAGGCTTATCTAGGGTTCATTTTGAGAAAGCTTCAGCATGCAAACTTTAACCGTGGATCCCAACCCAAAACCGGGTGAGACTCAAAACCCAACACGTACTTTTTTGTTTAGGGGTTAGAGCTCTCAATTACATATTGTTATACATTTTGACAAAGCTATGAAAATAAATACAAAAAATTCAAAAACCAAAAAGTCAAAGATGGCCAAACAGCAGCTACAACATTTCAAGGTTTTCTGTTTAGGACTGTCCTCATCTGCTGTTCTTAGTTCAAGGAAAAATATAGAATTTTTCATTTCTATAGCAGCTGCACACAAGAACAGAAGGAAGCAGCAACAAACAATATATTGAATTTATACTTGCCTCACGCTCATTTGCATATCTGCTATGTCCATCTTGTGAAAAATATGCTAGAATTAAGTTCCCAAGAAAGGCACCTATGTCAAAACCCATAGGTCCATAGAAGCCAAACTCTGGATCTATAACTTGAGTTGAGTCACTTGTTACCATAATTGATCCAGTATGTAAGTCTCCATGAATAAGTGCTTGTGTTCTTTCACCAAACCTATGTAAAAGATGTAATAGATGCTTAGTGATATAGCCAACATTTGAGAAAGTGAAGGTAAAGAGCTAAAGAAAGCCAAGTTGCATTTCAAACAGCATAGAAAGCACAGTTTTCTAGAGTAGAAAAAGTAAAACAATACTTTGATTTCAATTCAGCAATTTCCAGCTTCAACTGATTATCTTCCCGTACAGCCTTAACATCTTCATCAAGATAAGGAGAAGTCCAACGACTGATTGGGGATATCATATAGGGATCTGAAAATATAACCTGCTCTGTATGCCTACACATCTCCACATTGTTGCAGAATCGAGCAACTGTACACAAAATGCAAATACAAAAAATTAGGAATAAGCTAAACTAACCATAGAATGAAATTCACTATTACCTATCTCTATACATATACTCTAAAAAAAATTTATTTCTAAGTATCCACCCAAACACATAAAGTATTAAAAAATGCAATCCACATACAGAATGAAACTAAATAACCACAGCACTAATAAGAGAAAAATAATTTACCTGCAGCCTTGTGCTCTGTAGTAGAAAGATACAGAAGAGAGGTGTGGAAAAGAGTTTTGGAAATATAATCTGATATATGCTCTGCCAAATATGGGTACTCGGTGCCGGCGATCAGGCCTTTGCGCAGAATGATGTGTGGAGGCTCCACATAGCGCATAGCAATTATGGCCATTGTAGAATCAAAATGATACACTTCTGGGACATGTTTTGGGCACAATTGACCATGCTCTTTCAGAATAGCAGCCTCAAAATATGCACGTTCCTTTGTCATTGACCATGACTCCCCTAGGCAGCGAATATAAGGTACCGCCTACCCAACACAATAAACCATGCCATCAATTGCATTTTTTTACTCTAGAGAGTCATAGACATGCATTGGTACAATGTATCTAAAAATGTCCCAAAAACATACACTAATTTAACCAAGGGTTGATCATTCAAAAACATTTAGTAATATAGTACAAAGGTTCCCTACCTACAAGGAGCTTTACATAATTGTTCGATCCATAAAGCAATGACAACACCTAAAATAAACCAAGGAAAATATCAGACTTATATACACCTCTTCCAGTTCTGACCAGATGATATGCAAATCTATCCGCTTGGATTTCTTACCTAGATTGCCAATGAAAACAAATCAGCCTAACTCTATTTTGCCCTTGTTGATCATTTCTTAAAAATGGCAATCATGGCTGCATGCAAGAAGACAATT